>NW_023270305.1:16145424-16481738 GCF_011800145.1 Mirounga leonina | reverse complement strand
TTTTTTAAGATTTTTTTTATTTATTCATGAGAGATAGAGAGAGAGAGTCTGCTCCTGGTTCTTACCCATTTTTCCTGAGCCCTGACAACCCTGGTGAGTCTCCTGCAGCCTGGGCTGGATCAACACCGGTTGGATGCAAGATGATGGTTAGGCAGCCAGCACTGGCTTCTGCCTTATTGCCCAGTCGTCCCTGTTCTGCAGAGCTCACCTTTTCCCTGACTTGCCAAAAGTGGGTCTGTCTCTACTTAGCCACAGGGAAAACCCAGTCCAGCTGAACCCGCACAAAGCTAAGTAACTAGGTTATCACAGGACAGGAGTCAATCAATCTTGTTAATCACATTTGGCAGTATTTGAAACCATTCCGTTTGGACAGTGCAAATCATTTTATGGTATAAAATGGTGTGTGTTTGTTGTGGAAAAACACTGAACTCAGTCCCACTACCTGGTGTTCAAAATCTCCTATCCATGAAAAGCAGGGTTTTATTTTCTTAGTGGAGGAGATACAGACATTGTAAGGTGCTCGTGTACCAATGTGATCCATGCCCCTGCTAAAGATCAAGTCAGCCGATGTCCACAGCAGGGAAGAACAGTGGCCAAGCCAGGGGGCTCTGTTTCCATTTACATTCTTTCTCCAAAGCTGATTTTTTTTTTTTTTTTTTTTTTTACAGGAGAGGCCTATTCTTTGAAAGGAAGTGTCAACATCTGAAAATATTAGCTAATTTGACTTCCTAAGGAGAAATGCAAAAGGGATAGAGGCAGTTTATTATGTTAAATCTCAAATAAACCTTGACAATTAAAAGTAGAAGGAGAGCCAAAAGTAATTAAAAGAAGCAGAGAATGAGAAATGCCAGGCATCTGGGATAAATTTAAGATTTCAGCTGAGCACTAAATTTAGCTCTAGGCTTCCTTTTGGCACAGACATTTAAAAAATAATTTGGGTTAATAAAGTTTTTTAAGTTCATTTACAGAAAGCTACCAGTGACCACAATCATGGGAGAATACTTACGACTCAACAATTAGCCTGGGGACCAAAATTGAAAGAGGACCAGAATTCATGAACTTGCTCTCAATGTTTTTCCTTTCTGATAAAGCTCATGTTTGATAGCATGCCTTACCATAGAGACTCCGAGCCCCCTTTGTGTTTGCACACCCGGGGTGGGAGGAGGTCATGCTCCCTAAGTGTTGTATTCGTTTTGATTCCTTCCTTCCCACACTGGCTGGGAGTTGTTCTGAGGGCTACATGTAGTCTGGAACTCTAAAATTCCGAAGGTATCTGTGGAAGTGACAGAGAAAATCAGAGCTGGACAGTAGCTGCTGCAGTAACAAGAGATTTTACTCAGGAACAATTGCAACAGGAGAAAAGAGACCCCAGCATAGAGCTAGGCTCATTTCCAAATATGACAAAAAAAGTAGGGATTTATTGCCAAAGAGCAGTTGGTGGATGGAGAATTGGGAACTGAGTAGGATTAGTCTGGTTACACTGACCTAAAGGGAGTCTTGACGAAGGCAGGCTGGGGTAATCAGACACTCCCTGGAGGAGAGTAGGGGATGAGGAATTTGGCCAGATGTCCAGGGTGGGGATTCTCTGGCTCACCCGACTTGCTGGGATTTTTACTAAAATTGGGCTGTATAGGCCTGACAAGGAGGTACACGGAAGGTCGAGGCTCACAGGGCTTAACGGACCTTGACCAGATTTAGGTCAAGGAGGGAGTCTTTGTCAGAAGACAGCAAAACCACCCGTTCCCAGATTCATCCCCTCAGTAAGCATTGCCGGGCTCTCCCATTCCCACCGCCACCCCTGCTGTGAGCTAAAGCACCTGGAGAGCTGCCATCCAGGAGTCCTTCCCAGCCAGGCGAGCCTTCAGGGCTGGGGGCCAGAAGGAAAGAGAGATAAGGTCAGAAGAGCAGTAGCTGGAAAGAGAATGGTCACCAGGGAGAACTCTCCCCCGGTCAAGGGTGAATTCCTCCTCAGCTGGCTCAGTGCGGCTCCATCTCATGATAACTTTGGGAACCAGAGAGAAATTAACCATGTTAGAAATAGAATTCCTACATTTGTCATAAAGCATGAGGCCCTAAAATGTGGACATGACTGGCAGCCATGAGCGAGACCAAGAAAGCAGGATAAATTGAAAATTATCAGGGGCTTTATTGATCATCCAGGTAGAGATGGGGGGAAAAAAAAACCAACCAAACTTGCAGTTAAAATGAAGGGGATGGATGCAAATTACATTTAGAAAGCCTTCATTTTCCTTATTATTTTTTTTACACTAAAGTCAAAGATGGCTTTTCAAACACTACTGAGATGGTGACCACAAAGTTATCTTATAAGTGCCAAGGCATTCAACAGTTGTTCACCTGGAAGGCAGTGGGGGTTTGGGGGGGAGGGAGACTGGTGTCCAGTCTCAACTCTGCCACTTCCAGCTGTGTGATTTGGGGCGAGTCGTCCTGCCCGGACCTGGTATTGACACTATAGAGGAAGAACCTATTTGTCTCTCTGCTATCTGTTTATTTATTTATCCAAAATCCACCTTCCTCCCCATGAGATTCAAGATGGCTGACATAAGCATTTAATGGAACTGCTAACAGCTGACAAACAAACAGCAACTGGACACTCAAAATCTACCTCTCTGTAGTTATGGTGAGGAAGTACCATTCCTCAAAGGATGTTTACTCTTTGTATGGGCATGTAGTAGATACTCAGGAAACATTTGCTGAATCTGCAAATATGCTAGTGCCAGCCCGAGGAGGTAAAGCACTGTGGCTTCTCCCCACAACTGCCCAAGGGGAGGTAGAGAAAGTTTCTTCTGCAGCAGCTTCCTTTCCCCGTGCACGACGCCTTCCATCCCCTCAAGGCCTCTGACTCTGATGGTGGTGCTCTTTGCTGCTGGCCCTTGCAGTCCATCCACCCCAAAGGCTGTCAGGTGCAGTATGTTTGGACTGATAGGTAACACCGCCCCACCTGCCCCTCTCCCAGGCTCTGCCATTATTAGTGACCCAGGTCACAGGAGGGAAACTTTGGCTCTTCCTTAGGAGCTGAAGCCCAAGAAATGGGCTCCAACATAGATCTGGGAGAATCAATTAATGGTCCCAGACGCTTCGAATAAATTTTTTAGTGGGTTCTGGGAGAAAGTACAGTGTCAGCAACTCCAAGCTGATTTCGGTATAAGTGAGATGTATTCAAGGAACAAAATTCACAAGCAGACCTGGAGCGTGATTTTATCTAGTCATTTTTAAAATTATTGTTGAGAGGCAGAATCTAGTTACAGAGAAATGACTTGATGCTGATGCCTAGACTCTAGCTGTAAAATGAGATACAGGGTAACATTTGCCCAATGACCTTTTCCTTCCACAGGACAATTAATAGATCTTATTTTTGTAGAGCTATGATCTTGTCAGTTCAGATTCGGCTTGCCGACCAAACTGGAGAGAAACCTTTGTCTCCCAACAAACCAAGTGCTCCCATCTGCTACTACCTGAAGTTGAGCTTGCTGGCTGGTGTGAGTGGAATTTTAGCTTTATCAGGCCAGCAGTGGAGCGGAAATAATAAACATGGGGTTTGAATGAAGGGAAAGCAGAAAGTAGAACTCATCTGAGAAGAATGAAACCCTTTAAATGAAAGTGCATCTTTCTCAATAATAGGAATTCTAATGTTCTTGGAGTCGTTATTGTAATAGCTTTTTCCAGAGTGCACAATACATTAGGGATCCAAGTCAGAGCAGAGGACGAGCAGCCCTGAATCATTTGTCCACCGTGAGCGTTCTGCCATTCATATGCCTCAGATCCCCCATCTACACCCTGGCAGTGGCAGCCCCTCATACTCCTCCTGTTGTAGCCTGTGGGCAAACAGAAAGATGTACTGATCTGTATTTGCCAACAGAGTGACACTGGTATCTAGGTCCAACATGAATGGAATGAATGCCTTTTTTCCCTGCTCCCAGGCCTGCTTGAAGACCTGGCCAATAAGTGGAAGATGAGATATACGTGGAACTAGGTCTCAAAGACGAAACCAAGACTGATGTGTGAAGGCTTTAGGGAGTTGGCTTTGACTCAGCCTAGGCAAGTTGTATGACAGTGAATATATTTTGTTGATAAAGGGACTTAAAGGAAGGTTACCCACATGTCACAGATGTTTCAAGGAGGGGTCTCCTCATTTGTGCAAAATGGTGGGACAATATGACATTCAAGATCCCGTCCAAATTGAAGATTCTGGCTTCTAAGATGTTATTCACTTTGAATGTGTAGATGAGTGAGGGAAGACCTCTGAAATAATAGCTCTTATCATTTTTCTTCTGTGGACCACAAGGATGGGATAAAGACCTCACAGAGCCTCTGTCCCTCCCTGCTTGCCACTGTGTAATTCTCAGAATGGAAGGGCAGACTGCAATGCTTTGGGCTAGACACCAGTAAGGGTGAATGAAATTAAAACCATTCACCCAGAGAAGGTATGGGCATTAGAAATAGAAAATGCAAATATGAGAGACCAGTAGATACTGGGACACTTCAGAGACCACACAAGATGCCCACCACTTGTTCACAGGCATAGTTTAAGAGCCAAGGAAGTTGTCTTGAATGGGAGGTGTAACTCCATTTCTGCTAAAGAATCCTCAAAAATTTATGCCACAAGAAGGAGTAATTGCTATTTCTCTAAGGTCAAACATCTTGGTCTTGGTGGTGGTAACAAGGAGCCATGGAAAGAACTTAGCCTGGAGGGCAAGGGGCAAGTTACTATTGTCTGTTCAAAGTCTGTCTTCACTGAAAAAGTCCGTTAGAGCAGAAATGGAACCCATGTCCCCATTGTCCACCACAGTGCTTGGCACTTAGTAGAGACTTAATAAAGGACCAGGTTTCTAATATCAGCTCTGTCACTAACAAGCATGTGATTTGAGGCAAAAAGACCTAAACTCAGCTCCCTCAGCTATGAAATCATGTTGAACTCTACAACCCCAGTGCAGACAATTCACACCACTATTCATACATCCTGCAGTATTTACTAAGTGCCTACTATGTGCCTTTCAGGGTTCTAGACCCTGGGATTATAGCAGAGAACAAAACAGCACCTGCGTTCATGAAGCTTATGTTCTAGTGACAGGAGACAAACAACTAACAAATAACTAACAAACAAGCAGATATAGATGATAACAGATGGTAATAAGTGCTAAGAAGGGGGGGGAAGCATGGTAGGGAGCACTGGCAGGCAGGGGTGAAGGGTGAAGGGGTGTTATTTATACATATATTTATAGGGGGTGGTCAGAGTGGACCGTACTGATAATGTGATATTTTAGCAGAAACATGAAAGAAGTGAGCCAAGCAAATTTCTGGGGAAAGAACATTCCAGCCTGAGGATGGAGATAGAAATGTAGGAGTCATTGGTATTTAAAGCCATGAGACAGAATGAGATCACCCAGAGAAAATGTAGATAGAGAAAAGCATTCCAGCAAGAGGTCAGCAAACACTCCAGCAGTTAGAGGTCAGGGAGAAGCAGGTGACCGTGGAGTAGCTGAGGAGGGGGCCAAGGAGGTAGGAGGAGAGCCAAAGGAGAGAGGGATCTCAGAAGCCAGGAGAAGAATGTGTTTGGGGGAGGAGGGTCATTCTCTGTGTGGAATGCTGCAGATATTTTGAGTACATCTGAGCCTTGACCATTGGGTGTAGCCACATGGAAGTCACGGTGACCTTGACAAGAGCCATTTCAGGGGAATGATTGGAGGAGAAAGCCCAAGTAGAGGGGGTTTAAGAGAGAATATGAAGAGGCAATTGAAGGAGATATGTATAGACAATGCTTCAGAGGAGTTGTAAATGTCAGCAGAGAAATGGGTCCTAACTGCATGGGAATGGGGCTCCAGAGAGGGCTTGGTTTTGTTTGTTTGACTATGAAAGATATCATGTCCTTTGCTCATAGGATCCAGTAAAGAAGGAAAATATGATGACGTTAGGGGGGAATCCTCTGGCCCACTGGAGATTTCCCTCAATTCCTGATATAGCCACCTCCGGGGTAGAAAGGCCCTGTATTACCTGTACCACTCTGGCCTAAGGGGAGCATTGCAGGCCTTCCCTCAGATCTCGTCGGTGTAACTGACACTAGACTGGAAAATCTAAGCATGGCTCGTCTACAGGCTCAGGAAAAAAACTGAAGGAAAATCAATTCAAAGAGCAGTAATAAGCAACAAGATTGGTGTTTCGCCGAGTATGCTCCTTATGCTCCGTGGAATGTTGATAGGGTCAAGTGAGCCTGAGGAATGCTGAGTTAAACAAAGATAAATAGACGTGTTTGATGGGACTTCTTGGAGCCTTTAAAAGGCTGATGATCGCCATGAAATTTCCAAGAGGGGCATCTCAGATGAAGAATTTCCCCCAACGTATTTGGGGGAAGTATCACACAGGACTAGTGTTACAAGGCATACAACATAGGAAATAGCACACTAGATTAGGGGTTGGCAGACTTTTTTTTGGAAAGGGCTAAATAGTAAATATTTTAGGCTTCCTGGGTCACAGTCTGTATCACAAGTACTCAACTCTGCTGTTGTAGCAAAAAAGTAACCATAGACAATAGGTAAATGGATGAGTGTAGCTTTGTTTGTTTGTTTGTTTTTTAAGATTTTTATTTATTTATTTGACCGAGAGAGAGACAGCAAGGGAGGGAACACAAGCAGGGGGGAGTGGGAGAGGGAGAAACAGGCTTCCCATGGAGCAGGGAGCCCGATGCAGGGCTCGATCCCAGGACCCTGGGATCATATACTGAGCTGAAGGCAGACACTTAACAACTGAGCCACCCAGGCACCCCGAGTGTAGCTTTGTTTTCATAAAACTTTATTTATGAAAATAGGCAACAGCCAGATGTGCCAACCATTGAATCAGATAATCTGCCTCAAGAGGTGAACTCATTCTCCTTCAGTCTAACTGCCCACAGGGATACCCACTTTCCAGCTACCTTGATGTGGCAGTTGCTACTGTTTCTTTATCTTCCACTTAGAAGCACTCTCGAATACATTTAAATTCTTTGAAGTTGAGCACAAAGGCCCAAGACCTGAAATGGCTCATCTAGATTCCATTTCATTCCTGGAGTTTTTCCCCTGTTCCCTATGATTGATCAGTAACATCCACTCTTTCTGCCATTTCCAGAAGAAACATTTGGGTCCACATTGAGAGCAACTATGAATGGTCCAGATTGTGGCTTATCCAGTAGAACTTTTACTTACTTGCCTCTCTCATTTCCTCAGTCCTATGAGGAAGAGAGTGAAGGGAAATGAAGTGAGCATCCAGCCCATTGGCTGCTTATTGTGTCTGTTGAAAGCTTTAAGTGAGAAAAAAAGAGACTTGGAACCATATGAGGAATGGTTAGAAAATATAGCTGGTTGGGTCTGGAAAGAGAAGAGTGGTAAGATTATGGGGAGTTGGCAGTGGGGGTGGGAGCTGGGGACAGGTTGAGTGATTGTGGAGCTGCTTCATGGAAGGGAGATTAAGCTTTTCCTGTGAAATCCAAAGGATGGAACCAAGACCATCAGGTTGGACTTACAGGGAGTACATTTCAGCCAATGATCGGAAGTCATTCTGATCTTGTGCGAGGGGTGGGGATGTGGCATCACATGAGCATTCAAGCAGAGGCAGTGGAGAGGACCTTCAAAATTAAGGTGTGCCGATGGGCTGGTGTGTTAGCTTGGGCAACTGTGACAACATATTGTAGCCTTGGGGGCTTTAACGGTGAACATTTCTTTCTGAAGTGTGGAGGCTGAAAAGATCAAAGTCCTGGCAGATTCAGCTCCAGGTGACAGCCTTCTTTCTGACCCGTAGACGGCCTCCTCCTCTGCAGGGTCATTCTGATATAGAGACATAGAGGGAGCGAAAGGGCTCTGGTCTCTCTTCCTTTTCTCATAAGGACACCGATCCCATCATGGGGGCTCTACCCTCGTGACCCCATCTAAACCTAATCACTTCCCAAAGGCCCCAGCTCCTGACACCATCACGCTGGGGGCTAGGGCTTCAACATGGGAATTTTAGGAGGACACAAACATTCAGTCCGTAATGGCTGGACAACCTTTTAAGGCCCCTTCTAATCCTGAGAGTTTATGAGATCAAAGGCATCAGCTCAGACATTGTTCCCTCTGGGCTATAGACTATCGTCTTCAAGCTCCCCATAGCTTCTTCTAACTACTACCCTGGTCCCCACTGTCATTAAACATAATCTGCATTTATTAATTGGAGTGAAATATGCCAGAATATCCCAACAGCAATGATCGATGGGAGGATTCGCCAACTTTCAAGAATCTTGAATTAACACCAGTGTCACCACCTTAACATAGCTCTGGTTTGAGCGGGATGAGCTGAAGCAAGGCACTGTAATCCAAGGACATTTGTCCGCACAGGACCGTGGCTTTGTTCCAATGTCGGAGATGTGAGTAGGAACAAAAGCAAGAGCTGAAAGCAGAACAATATGGCGTCAGAACATGAAACTCCTAGGGCTGTTGCATTTTGTAATAGAATGGAAACCAACCTCAGCTTCAGCACAAACAGAACACATCAGGCATCTTTTCACTGAAAACACTTTTATCCCTTTAAGTGTCTTTTCTCAGGGAGGTGTTCAAAGTGGCTTTTAACAAAGCACCTTTTATCCCAGATCCTGGGGGATATTTACTTATCACGGATATCTAGGAAACCTGCTGGGGGGTGGGAGTCAGGTTAGATTCTGGGCCATGGTTTTTGCAGTCCTGTTGCCAGTTTGGATAAATTCAATAAGTGGAAACTCTGCAGGAGTTTGAAAGGTCTGAGTTTAATCCCTGACACATGTCTGAACTTCAGCATCGCCCTTCTCTGCTTTTTTTGCTTTGTCATAACAACTCAACTCTGCCGTTATAATGTGAAAACAGTCAATACGTAAGCGAATGAGTGTGGCTGTGTTCCAATAAAACTTTATTTATGGACACAGAAACTTGAATTTTATACCATTTTCACATGTCACGAAATATTATTTTTCTTTTGATTTTTTTTTCCAGTCCTTAGAAAATGCAAAAACTATTCTCAGCTCTTGGGTCCTGCAGAAACAGGCAATGGGGCAGATCTGACAGGCAGGCTGGAGTTTGCCAGCCCCTGTGATTGACAGAAGGGGTACTGCTGGGTGTGGTCCTAGCCTTACTGTTGATGGGAGAGATGGATACAAAACAAATAATTCAAATTGCTTTTATGAAATTACTAATTGCATAGGAAGGAAAACAAAGGGTGTAATTAGGAATTACAACAGGGAGATATTTAAATTGGGGAATCAGAAGGTGAAATGAGAACAGAGACCTAAGGATGAGTGATATTTAGCCAGAATATAGTGGATAAAAAAGGAAGTGTTCCAGGCAGAGAGGAATCATAGCTCAGATTGATAAACTAAGCAGTGGTTTTTATCCTTCCTTGCAGTCCTATCAGGTAAGCGGATGCTCCAGGAAGTTGAGAGAGAATGTGATGCCCCAGAGTGAGGGAATGATCTTGCCTCTAAACGTGACACAGGAAAGGAAGGTCCCTGTACCTTCCTTAATGTCATTGTGTATTTTCCGTAGTTCAGCCTCTATCCTGACCTTTATCACCGTTCTTCCTACCCTGGGAGGCAGGTGAGAGGCAGTGACATAATGAAGCAGAACAGGAATTTTGTACAACTGGGAGTGGGGTGATTGGGTTCTGGATTCATTTCTGCTACCCCCTTGTCCTGTGGTCCTAGACACATCGCCTAACCTTTCCTAAACTGAAAAACAAAAGCTTTGATATACCAACAGTCTCCAGGCCTAAGAATGACTGAATGAGTGGGGGGGCCCCAGCTTCAGCAGAGAGCCCCATTTATATGTTTCACATACATTCAGACATAGAGGTCTATACAGAGTTCACTGGACCCCGCAGCTGCCGGACCCTCCCCAGGCCTGATCCTCCATGAGTCTGTGATCAGGGTCTCTACTCCAAGCTTATCCATGTTAGATCCCGAGCTAGGAGGGGACCCAGGTCTGGGGACTCCCTGGGCAAATGGACTGTGACAGTGTCCGCCCAAGCCCTCTGCAAGGAGAATCAGGGAAAATCAAGCAATTTTCTTCAGAAAATGATGAACCCCATTCTGCTGGCAAAATATCAGGGGCAAAAAAAACAAAACCCCAAATGCAATTTATATCAAGGTTGTCCAGCTTTCTGTTACCTCAGTCAACAGGTAATGAGTGACATACACTAGGTGGCAGGCCTTTAACTTCCCAGTACATCAGCATCCAGCTGTGAGAAGTTTCCATCCCAGAGAACTCTGAGCCAGGCTGAACTCCTATCCTCTCACACATCGGGTGTCCTGGGAGGCAGCGTTGGGCCTCTGCCTGGCTCTGTCCAACTTCCTTGCGTGCCCCCTTGGACACGCTTCCATCAGAGCTCCTGTCTCCTGCTCGGTCCTGATGGGCCACTTAAGCTTCCGCTCTGAGTCTGATAAGGGGCATCCAGACAGCAAAGACCAGGACAAGGTTCTGGACCCTATTTGTTGAAATCTGCCCAAACCATGTTCTGAGTCTCCCACACCCAGCATCGCTCTTCTGGACTTGCTCTGCAGCCCATTCATCTGACTTTTCTGCCTGCCTCCTTTTCCTTCAGGGGATAACTCCCCACAGCTGTCCTCACCCTGTGGAACACTCAGACAAGCTGAGTGAGCACCATAACTCTGTCCTGTCGTCTCCACGCCGAGAAGAGACTCACTAGTATTCTGGGCACTGCCAATGAGATGAATTCAAAGAGTAAGAATCCAGGCCTTGGGATATACCGCCTGCCTCTGGGGATCCCCCTGCCTCCGCCCCTGCCCGGCTTCCACGTCCCAGTTCACAAAGTCTTCTTGTTCATATCCTGACAGTGGGCAGAGGAGGTGGGATTATCCCTGGTGACACATGGGGAAACTGAGGCACCAGCATCAAGTTCTTAAGTAGGGATGGAGCCAGAACTGGTGTCCAAGGTCTTGATGGAGTTTTCAGTTAAAATCTGTAAAGTGCTTAGAACCAGTCTGGGGCTTGTTGCAACACCAGGCTCCCACTCTCTGGTTCCCCCACCTGATATTCTGTATTGCTCACAGAAGCCATTTGCCAAACTCTGAATTGGCTAGTTTGAAACTACTTTTCACAGGGGCATGGGACAGAGCTAATTCCTCTGCATATAGGCACAACTGGGTACAAATGCAGTTCTGGTTATTTTGAACTATTTTACAGTGAGTTTGAGCTCCAGAAATGAGTGATTGCCAGTGAATTAGAAAAATAGGTTACAAACCCAATTCTGAAGCCAAAGATAGCCAGTGACCCAAGCAACGCTCTCCCCTTCCACCCAGACAGGTGTCTCTCTGGGCTCACCTGTTAAGGAATTTGCCATTAAGCTTCAGTAGAGACACTTAGCCCTTTCTTAATTCTCCAAGTGAAGCTGCCTATTTCCAAATATATGACCTGGGTTCCGTTCCACCCCCCCCCCCACCATGCCTCTCTGTTCTATTAATTTCTGTGTTACAGTTTCTTTACTGTCCGAGCTCTTAAAGCGCCCCCAGCCCTCCTTTTGAATTATCTCCTCCAGCCGACTCCACCAAGTTCAGCCCTGCCTGAATCTCTGAGCTCTCAGGGCCACCCCACTATGGCACCAACACCACTCACAAGCAGCACCCTGCACGTGGGCAGCTCCACTGGCTCAGTCTACACGGCCTACCTCTCCGTCTCCCAGCACGCTTCAGAGCCCACTTCTGCCCTCGTCCCTGTCTTCCGTTGGCTTCTCCTCTAATGCCAGGAGCTACGTCGTCAGCCTCAGCATTTTGTTTCCCACAGAGTGATGATTTAATTCTTCTACGTTTATAGCCTTCATTTCCAAAATTTCTACGGATCTTTTTGTTTTGTTTTGTTTTTGGAACTACCTCTTCTCATTCCGTATCTTCCAGTTTTTCCATGGATGCTATTGCCTCTTTGAATTTCTTAAAGATACCTAGTTAGAAAGCCTACTTAAGGTTATTCTCCTCTCTCTAAATCTTCACATAAGTTCTCCTGTTTGTTGTCTGCCTGAGGAATTTGCTTTGTGAGCTCATCTTCTACCAGAGGTTTTGCTTCTGAATATCCTGGGTGATATCCCAGGGAGACAGGCGTGCAGAGCCTCAGCCCCAGGCTTGAGGAGAAGTGGCTCCTGGCCAGGCCTGTGCTGGCCACTGGTCTGAACCTCTCCCAGATGGGTGGTGTGGTTCTGAGCCCTATCCTCACTGGTATGACACAACTCTGGGTCCTGGCTCATATGACTGGAACATTCCTCACCTAGACCCCGGTAAGCAGTTCGACATCACCCCCACCCAACCCTGAGAAGATGGGAGGGGTGAAGAACCACACAGCTTAGTCCTGCAACCCCGATGAGCATCAGAACCTAGCCCCCAGCCTCATGATCGTAGTCTTGGCCTCACCGCAGGCAAAAAACATGGGCCCTATTGCCCATGATGGGTTTCCTTTTTTCTTTTCTTTTAGGGGTTTAAAGAATCCCTGCTTTGGTCTAGTGAGAAGTGTCTTTCTTACTTTTGGTTATGGATATATATTTGTTAATTCATATCACTAAAATATTTTTCTATCATTTCCTGTGTTTGGTGTGGAAAATGAGGAGTCAGCTTATGCTCAGTTTGCCCTCTTGAACAGAAAGTTCAAGTTCAAATTCTACCCTTTAGTCCAGGCCAGTCCCTGAGAACCTGCATTTTCCATCCGGGCCTGCAGACAAAGTCCTGGTCACATTCTTGTACCCCAAGAGCAGATTCATTCAACAGCTTAATCTAAAAGTCCCCTTGGTACTCCACAATTCCGATAATGACAATTCCTCATCTCCTGCAAAGGGATTTTTCAGCTTAAAAACGTGTTACCCAGTGAGAGAGCCACTGTCTTACTCCTGGCAGTCAGTCCCTCATTGACTTTGAAACATTAAAAAGTACTTAAGAGCTCACATTTTTATTTCATCACATCTGGGATTGCGCCTTATACTAAGGATGTTCTCGTTACACCATAGGCTTTGCAATTACATAGCACTCCTCTAGGATGGAGCGTAATATTTTTTTTTTTGCAGAGTCAGATATTTAAGTGAATTTTATTGTCGGGTTTTCTTTGTAGTCGTTTTAAAGCCAGCCACTGTTTCTTAAGCTACCTCTGAGGGTAACTTATCTATTGATGACACAGCTGTATCTTTTTACAGTGTTCCACACCATACAGCTTAAGTGCCTGGACATCATTATTTTAAAGTAGAGAATTTTTTTTTTTTTGGTCTTTGATTTTCTGTGTGTCCTTTTACATGTAGTTTGAGGTGTCCATATACTTTCTAACAGGGATTAGAAGACACGACTTATGGTGCCTTATAATTGAAGATGGTATTATTTTGCATAACATAAAGTATATGTTTCTAATATTTTTGTTATAAAAGCAATTCATACCCATTATAGAATATTCATCAAAGACACAAATATATAAAATAAGGAAATAAAGATCATTCATAATCTCTTCAGGCAGAGGCTATTAATCACTATTAATATCTTAGAGCACTTCCTCCCAGTCTTCTTTCAATGTATATAAGTGCTCATATATATTATATATTCCACAGGAATCAGTGTGTGTATGTGTATTGTTTTTATAGCCCACTATTTTCACTTAACATCATGTAATTTTAAATCCAGAGCCCAATGCCCTTTGCTCTTTAGATCCGTGGCAGCTCCCTTCCGTCTTTATAAGGTGAAGCTATGAGCGCTCATGGTATCCCTAATAAAAGATATCGGGCTGAGAACAATTTGCTTTGGGGTCATGAAACGTCTTAGTGTCACCCCTGGTATCCTAAACAGGGTCATATGATAGTTCATGCACAAAAAAACAAGTGTTCTTTTTAAAGTGCTCCTTGAACCTCCGTTTTCTCCTCTCTAAAGTGAGGAGATAGAGCAGGTGGTCAGACTTTGGCCCAGCCCCCTCCGTGGACATGGCCCTGGCAGAACCCTCTTCTCACGTAGCAGGTGCTCAGCTGCCCTGCCTCCAGACCTCCTCAGCCCTGCGCCCCCACCTGCCTTGCTGTCCCCTTACTCCCCCGGAGGTGGCAGCGGTCTGCATCGCCTCATCTGCGGAACAGAAGAGAGGGCACTCCTGGAGCTTTCAAGGTTTTAATTAAATATGACTCCAGTCGAGCAGCAGTATATATTAAAACTTTTATTAAAAACACTGCTAAGGTTCCACATTAATCAGGAAGCCCCATCTTCCCTTAATGGACAGAATTACTCATTAGATTATTAGAAACAGTTGAGACCCCTCGGCTGTCAGACTTTTTTCCCCTAATGCGAAATCTGTATGAGTCACTCTCATGTTAGGAATGAATACATTTATTATTATTTGATTGGTTATATAATTTTTAGAGAAGGGCACCTGGCTTTGTTGAGGAATTTCCGAGGACTCCATGGCAAATGGAATGACTCGGCACCAAATTAGAGGTGTCAATTCATATTCTTATTTGATTTATCATCTTTCACATGCTCGGAAGCACAACAGATGATGGCTCTAGGAGTGAGCACTAAATCTCCTTTCCCTCATCACCCTGTTGACAGTCGCTACTAAGTAGAGTCTGATTTGTGAGGCCAGCCAGGCTTGCCATCCACTACCTCAGTCACGGTCAGTCAGCGGGTTGGATTTCCAAAAGACCGTCCCTTTCCTTCAGATTTCCTTCACCGAACTCTTAATAATTGTCTTGTGTTTCTGAGGAACTTTGCTGTGGCCTTAAAGAGTTTCGCTGATTGAGTCTCATTTCTAGTCTTAGAGTGAGTGATCTTTTCAGGTCAGTCTTGAAGTGGGGTAATGCTAGGAGATAGAGGTACTGACTGGGCCAGAGTTGTACAAATTGAAGATCCAATAGCCTACACTGGAATGTTCCCTCTGGGGAGGAATTCAGTGCCAGGCAAGGAGCCTTTGGATCCACCACAGAGGGTAATGATGAAAGACTTCATGGGCCACTTTATGAGGTCTGACCTCATTCACATAGCGGTCAGTATCCACTCCAGAAGTATTCCCGGGAGGTTCGCCACCGGCTCTCCAGTGCTTCTCATTCGAAGTCAAGACTTGCCCCAATGTGCCTGGGGAATTCCCACGCGGCCAGGTTCTTGCCTTCTATTTTCTTAGGCTCTTTATCTATAGCCAGTCCCTTAGTGTTAGAGTGACCTGCTGGGTTTCATGATCAAGCCATAAATCCTTACTGTGGCTCAAGGCTCTAAGAATCTGGCCCTGATCACCATTTCTGGCTCCCCTTTCCCCTCACTGCCCCCCTTCCCAGCCATTCTGAATTTCTGTCATTTCTTTTAGATGGCCATGCTCTCTCCCTTTGCCTTCAGTCTTCAAACATATTGCTTCCTCTGCCTGGAGCACTTGTAGGTAAAGAAAAATGGTTTGGGGAAAGAGACAGTGAGTTATTTTGGACATACTGAGTGAAGGTGACAGCAAAACATTCAAGATGTCTATAGGCTACTAAAAATATAGTACATGGGGAATGCAAGATCAAGACTTAGGCTGTGTGCCTGAGTCATTTTCAGAGAGAGGGCAACTGAAAGCACCAACTGGAATACAAGGAGAAGTGCTTAGAGCCCTGAACAAAGCCTCTAGTGGGGTTTTGGAAACGACAAATGTAGCAAAAAGGTAGGGTAGAAACAGGTCCAGCTGGGGGAGGTCAGAAGTGAGAGGAAAATCAACATAGTATATGACTGGAAGTAAGAGAGAGGAGCTAAGATTTGTTGAGGGTCTAATAAGTGCCAACACTGTATTAGGCTGTTTGTATACATGTAGCTGAAATTTAAACCTAAAGCTATATTCTCTCCAAAATATGACCCCAGAGACGATTCCAGTGCCAAATACTACCGAGAGATCAATAAGATGAAGATTGAGAACAGTTACTGGATCTAGCGAAGGAAATCACTGATAATTATCAACAGATGAGACATGTTGAAATGAGGTCTAGTTTTTTAAATATTTATCATCTTTGGGATAGAGTAGAAGAAGGACTAGACTAGAAATACATAGGTTCTATTCTTTTTTTTTTTTTTTTTAAGATTTTATTTATTTATTTGACAGAGACAACAGCGAGAGAGGGAACACAAGCAGGGGGAGTGGGAGAGGGAGAAGCAGGCTTCCTGCTGAGCAGGGAGCCCGATGCAGAGCTCGATCCCAGGACCCCGGGATCATGACCTGAGCTGAAGGCAGACGCTTAACAACTGAGCCACCCAGGTACCCCCATAGGTTCTATTCTTGATGCTTCCATTGATTACAAGTCATGAATGCATTTGATCTCAGTTTCTATAACCATGGAAGGAGGTATGTTATTAAAGGATTTGATAGTAAAGGATCTGGTCCTCCAGCTCTTCCTGGAATCCATAATCCTAACTTAGTTGACTTTTGCCAGAAATGTATGTACCTGAACATACTGCTATGTGAGACAGACACATTACCTGTTTTGTTCAGTCTTGTGTCCACAGAACCCAGAATAGTGCCTGGAACATGGTAGACATGAAATTTATATCTGTTAAACAAATTCAGATCATTTTGTATTAATCTAAAGCAAAAATATTATCATATTGGGAAGTCAGAGAGTTTAACACAGTATATTCAAATCAAACTTCAAGAATAACAGGTAAGGGGCACCTGGGTGGCTCAGTAGGTTAAGTGTCTGCCTTTGGCTCAGGTCATGATCTCGGGTCCTGGGATTAAGTCCTGCGTCGAGCTCCCTGCTCAGCAGGGAGTCTGCTTCTTCCTCTCCCTCTGTCCTTCCGTCTTCTCATGTACTGATCTCTCTCTCAAATAAATGGATAAATCTGTTTTAAAAAAAAGAATAATAGGTAAAAAACACTGAAATTCTTAATGTGAATATTCAGATATAATTTCACTCTAGTTACAAAATAGTAGAAAACTAGGGTTGAAATTGAGGAGTGGGGCAAAAAAGGTTGGGGATCACTGCTTTAAACTATTCTGCCTTTGAGGTGTCAAAATCAGAAAGATGTAAGTCAGTCTGAGTCTTTGCTAAATATCTGAAATATCAATAGTAAGATAGGGTGTTGATGCAGTTGGAAAAACAAACCCAAACTGTGACAAGGACATTCAGTGCTGTGTTTTGGGCCAACCACTTTGGATTAGCCTGTCACCTGGAAACATACAGACCATGCATGTGTATTTACTTCTGGTCATTTTCTCTTTTTAGAAAGAACCCCCTTTTTTTTTTCCTGGTTATAGATTAGCCCTTGTTCGTGATAGAGAATTTTGAAAATACAGAACTGTAGAAAGAATAAAATAGAAACCCCCCTAACCCTAGCTAGTAGCAATGCCCTGCTTTACTCTTTTGGAATCCTCCTTCCTGTCTTTCTTCTAGGATACTAATGTTTCATGTGGACCCTCAAGCTGGGACTGACTTCGACAATAGCCATTGACCCACAACCAGGAGGCCTGGAGATAACTGGTGATCTCTCCACACCCACCTGTACTTCCTAGAGAACGAGGACTGGGCTCAGTTACCTGGGTCCCAAAATCTAAGTGGACACTCTTTGACTCACAGCTCCCCAAACACAGTTAGCCTGTTTTCTCATTGGCCATCCAGCTGTTAGCTCCCAGAGTGCAAGATGCTTCAACTCAGACCCCAGGTCACCTCTGTCAGGGCCCGGGACTCTTCTGTATTCTCCCTTCAGTTCCAGAATTCTCTCAGCTTCAGAGAACCTTTCCGTTCTGCTTCAGTCTCGAAGCTACCACTTTATTTCATCAGATTTCATTCATGTATTCATGTTTTAAAATTCATAAAATTCCAGAAGAGGTTTTGTTTTCCCTCACTTCCTTTCCCACCCTTTCCCTCCTGTTTTCTTCTTGAGAGAGACTCTTGGAGGCTGTTACAACATCATAGAGTAATCTGTAATTCAACACAAGACAAGTAAGGAGCTCTGAATGTGGTAGCCACCATCTGGCATCCTGGCTTCCAACTTGGCTCCCTCTGAAACCAAATTCTACTCTAGCAAAAGTGAAATTGCTTTCAAATACCTGAACGGCAAGGCAAAAAAGGGGGAAATCATCGTAATATTTGCTAATATTGAGATATTATGCTTCACGTAATCTAAATATTCTATTATTCATCTACTTGGCATCACAAAGAAAAGACATCTGGGTAAAGGATTGATTTTTCATTTTTCATCCAGATGTTTCAATAGTATAAAAAGATAGATTTAGATGCATGACTTTCTTTCCATTTAATATTATTTCTTGTAAATACCCTATTTCTTCAGTTCCTTCCTTTTGCATTTTTATCAAGGACTTCATTTTTCCAATCTTCTTTGGCCCCGTCCCTGTTTTTGTTTAGAAAAAAAAAGGTCTCCAATTCCCTGTGTTCTTTGGAGAAAAGTAAAAAAGAAAGAGAAAATCCCACCCCAGTTCGCACATGCTCTATCTAAACCTGCGGTGGTGTGCTAGTGGGTGTTTAATAACTGTGAGCGGAGGGGAGACCTCATGGGTAGTGTTTGCCTCTTTCCATGGTGGAAATCCACCCACCGTGGCCAGTTTTAAGCTACTGACATGATTTTACCGAATGCAGAGTTGGGAAGCGATAGGTAGTTCACACCATTATATAGTATTTCCACTATGCAGATACAAGATGTATTTAAATAGATAACCTCGAAAACATAAACACTAGTAAATAATTAGGGAGTGGTGAGTTTTGTTGGATTGGTTGCCCTTATTTTTATTTTCATTTATTTAGTTCACGATTTGTCAACCTTGGCACTGTTGACATTTTGGGCCAGAGAATTCTTTGTTCTGGGGATCTGCCTTGTGATTGTAGGAGGTTCAGGAGCATCCCTGACCTCTACCCACAAGAGTTATGACAACCATAAAACCTCTCCAAACGCTGCTACGTGTCTCCTGGGGTGCAAAATCACCCCTAGTGGGAAGCATGGACTTCATTGTAAGTTTGCATACTTCAATTTTAATGATGGCTGTACTGAACAATCTTCTCTCAAAATCTGGAAAATTCGACAGGCAGGTCTTGCTTACTCATTACTACATCTCCCATAGAGAAGCTTGTCCTGAGACTATAATGGTTTGTCATGGTCGCATCATGAATAAGAGGAAATAGAAGAGAGCTCAGCCACACTTTGGGATTTTTTTGGTTTGTACATTTAACCACTGGGTTCATCCCATCCCTGAACACAAAGCGACATCTTTCTTTCATCATGTTTTTGGTTTTCTTTGAAATAAAAGTGTCTTGGCTGACTGCCTGATTTTCTTCCAAAGTGGACTTTAGTTAGTACATGGCTCTAGAGTTGCCTCGAAGGTGTGTGTGACTTTCTATTCAGCCCAACTTAGGGACCTCCCCTCGGTCCTCTTGTGCTGTCCATGGAAGCCAGCTTCAGAGTGGGAGGTGAGGGGCAGAGAATGAAGGGGAAGGGGCCTCTAAGGCAGCATTAGGCAGTGATCTGGGCAGACGCTCCCATTCCCCAGTGAGACTCTGTCCTTAGAACAAGAAATTGTTCTGTTCCCATCCCTCTACCCCAGGAGAAGGGGAGCTGGAATGTGACAGGTGTGCATTGAAAGCTCTGCCAAGCTGTAGGGGTGGGGGTGGGTGGGGGGCTCTTCCTGTCTCATCTCTCTGTAGGCAATGAGGTGAGCCTTTGCAGATTCAAGAGCGTCCAGGCATTTCCCTTTCTGGGCCTCTCCTGACCTCCTGATGCCTTCATCCTTTGCTCCCACCAAGTGCCCGATGCCCCTTCACTGCCTAAGGTTCCTTTGGCTTCATTCAGAGCTCTCACGGCACATGCCAGCCAGACACGGGAGTGATGTAACCCCTGGACTAATTCTTCCCAACTTATGAGGGCCAATTTATAACTCCACAACTCTATTGTGTCAACAGAATTTATTCCATTATTGGTAGAAGTTGCCTCAGGGGATATATTAGCTTCCTAGGGCGGCCACAACAAATTACCAACAAACTGGGTGGCTTAAAACAACAGAAATTTATTCTCTCGTAGGTCTGTAGGCCGGAAGTCTGAAATCAAGGTGTCAACAGGACCATGTTCCCTTCAGAGGCTCTAGGGGAGAATCCTTCGGTGTCTCTTAGAGCTCTGGTGGTTCCTGGTACTCCTTGGCTTATGTCTGTGCAACTCCGCAAGCTCTGCCTCTGTCTTCACGTGTCTTTCTTCCTTGTGTTTTAAATTCCCCTCTCCCGTCTCCTGTGAAGACACCAGTCATTGGACTCAGAGTTTATCTAAATTTAATGACACCTAGTCACAGGGATTGGAGCTTAGGATGAAGACGTATCTTTTTTTTTTTTTTTTTTAGTTTTAGCTGATGAGTCTTTTTTTTAATTTTATTTTATTATGTTATGTTAATCACCATACATTACATCATTAGTTTTTGATGTGGTGTCCCATGATTCATTGTTTGCATATAACACCCAGTGCTCCATGCAGTATGTGCCCTCTTTAATACCCATCACCAGGCTAACCCTTCCCCCTATCCCCCCCCGCCCAGAACCCTCAGTTTGTTTCTCAGAGTCCATAGTCTCTCATGGTTCAGGATGTGTCTTTCTGAGAGACACTATTCAGTCCACCACAGGGGGAGTAGGAGTGAGGGTTATTTCTCCTGCTCCATGGATTACTCACTTTGTCAGGCTGTCCAGCACGGAAGCTAGCCAGGAGGCGAGGAGAAGGAGCCTTGGGGCCTTGGGCTCTCCCTCTCTCCAGGTGTAGAGAGGGATTAAACCCACTTTCACTTCCTCCTACTGGCTTCATGTTGGGGAGATAGCCCTGACACCTCAGTCCGAGGGACCCTTTCCAGCTCCAAGCGGGGCAGGTTAAGGAGAAGAGAGGACTCACAGGGTGGGCTCCCAGACTGACCAGGGAGAGGCAGGGAGCTGGATCCCAAGGTGCACAGTGCTTCACAACCAAGTGCCCAGAGCAGCAGGGGACAGGGTGCTGTGGCTGAGGCCAGGCTGGGCAGGCCTGTGGTACCACAGGAGCAAAGGATGGGGATTAGGTGATCTGGGACCATCAGCTCTTGGTGACTCCTGGGCTTCAGCTCCTTCCCACCCCCCTCTCATTCTACTCCCTCAGGCCCATCCCCGGGACTTGTCATCCAAGTTTTCTTGGGACTGGATCTCCGTGACAATTCCCTAGCTTTAAGTGTTGGTAGCCTTGACTTTGTACGTGAGATAGAGAAGGATCTTAAAAAGATTGGCAAAAAGGGATCTTAAGCCAAAAGGGATAAAAATGGATACATGAGGAAAACAAGAGAAAGAATAAAACCCAGAAAGAATTCAGGTCCTGAAAAATGCTAACCATAGCCCAAAAGGTTTGTTTTAGCTCTGATGACAGTGAAAATGAGAAGGCACAGGCCACCCAGGCCACTTCTGGGGGAAGACATGGCGATATACATAATGGAGGTTCTGGGGATTGATTATTTCTGAAAAAAAATTATTATTTTTTCTTCCTTCTCCTACCAGGCCCCCTCCTTCCTCTAATTTCATTTCTCTCTCTCCCCCTCCCCCCACCCCTCTCTCTTCCTGCTCCTCCTCCTCCCTTCCTACTCCCTCCCCTCTCCACCACCCCTCCCCCAGCTTCCTCCTCCTCCCCCCACGTCTCCCTCCTCCTCTCTTTTCTCTCTCTTTCTCCCTGTCTTTACTCCTCTCCTTCTCTGCCTCCCTCTTCCCTCTGACCTTTAGTAAGAAAAATCCAAAACACAGTCTCCAAGGAGTTGCTTTGGAGCTCTCTGTTTATTTCCATCTCTTTAAATTCTGGCTGAGTCCAGCCTTCGCCTGTGCCCCTCTCGCGTTTTAGATTCTCCTGTCTTCCTAGCCATGGCCATGAATGTTTCACGGCTCTGCGGTATAATTGAGGAGGCGGCCGTTCCCACTTGCCTGTCTCCAGCCCTCCTGCATGCTTCTCTGTCTCGCTTTCCCTGCTTCCCTCTGTTTACCATACTGGCTGGGGCTGGTAAGCCAAATATTCTTTGAGATCCCATATTTAAGAGGAGCTTTAAATCTTTGAACTTCTTTCTAGTGACTAAAAAGAACAAGGGAGGACTTTAGCTTATCGTGATGAGGAACTCCAAAGGACCTGATAAATGAACTTGGCTTAGAGGGCATTGGTGTTCTGTTTTAATAAAGAAGTTACTGAACATGAACATGAGTTTGGATGCAAAAAATTCAACCTTTAAAAATGACCAACTGGAAACACACTCTGGAATCATGCAGGATTTGGGTACACCGCTGTGGACTCATGAATGCAATACAAGTTAGTGACTGATTTTCAAGGAGTTAAAATATAAGAAATGACCAATAACATTATGTTTAGGATAATTAAACGGTTTTGTGATTAAGAAGGCATGCATTCTTCTTAGAGTCGCTGGTCGTAATTATGCACGAGTCCTCATTGCACTGTAGATTCAGGCACGTGTGGGCAATGACAAGCCCGGACAGCTAGCTTTGACTGTGGCCGGATGGCACTCCGGGGGTGACTCTTCCCTAACATGTTCGATAATGCCTCGTTCCCTGTCGCATAGAGAGTTTGACTCCATGCCACACCCCCCCCCAGCCCCAGTCCCTACAGGCTGGCAATTTGACAAGCACGCTACAGGGTACTCTGCTATTTACTTTCTATTCTGCCAAAGAACTTCCACCTGCAACAGAGATAACCACTCCCTGGCCACCAATTTTATCTTTACAGAAGCTCTTTATGCCAAGTCTCTGGATATCAATTGGACTCTTTTGATCTGGGTCATGTCTTGAAAATAGTTTACTCTTCCATTAAATGGGGATAGTGCCACTTCCTGTGCTTGTATTCTGGATGAGAAGGCCCCCACTCTGTAGAACAATGGTGGAGTTTCCCAAGGCTCTGGGATATTGTAGCCGAATGCACAGCCTGAAGATCAGTTTTTGAGGTTTCTCTGACCCTAAAAGCTGTGTAGTGTAGCAACACCCACATATTCCAGGATTCCCGAGACCCAGGTGAGCGTTCCAGCCTCACGGCTTATAGGCTGTGCAACCTTGAGCAGGTTGCTCGGTCCCACCCCTTGGTCTGCTCGGTGTGCACGCTCAGGACTGCTGCATCCTTCCTGAACACACCATCCTTAAGGTCCCTTGGGGAGCTAAGCCAGCTCTCAGGCTAGGGGAAGCAGAAGCAGGAAGAGGCAGAGGCAAAACAGTGATCCCAGCCCTACCCTCACCTGCTGGTGAGGCCCCGCCACCTCAGCCCCAGGGATGCCTTCACCCACTGCTCCTCTCTCCTGGATTTTGTCCCACTGAGTCTGGAACTCTTTGTTAAAAGTCTTGGGACATAATCACGCCTAATTCTGGGAACCAAGGATTTTACTTTCCCAGCTTTTGCTTTTTGTTTGTTGTAATCTAGTACAAAGAAAAGGGATTCATATTTAATGGTGAAATTTGGGACCCGTCCCTACATGCTAAAGGTACTATATATTTTTTGGTATGTAGCAGTGGGGGGATATATCTTCCTGATTCAATTCTAATCATACCACATAGGTTGTTAGCTGTATTACTTTCTTCCAAGAGGCCAGCCTAAGTGAATGCTAGGTTCCTATTTCCCAGGTTACAGAGCAGAACCACTAGCCCGGAGGATATTGGAGAGGTTGATACATCCTATGGGCACAGGAGCCCCAAAATATACCAAAATAAATTCTGGATTTTAGCTAAATGTAGCTAAATTTAAAAGATCAAAACATTTTTGGAAACTTTAAAGAAAATATATGTGGATAGTTATTTCTTCCTCAAGTGTAGATAAGAATTAAAATAAATTGAACAGATCTGTTGAGATGATTAGATAATCAAAATCCTAGAATCAAAAATTATAAACACAATGAGAACACAAACATATGCTCCAAAAATTCATAGGAAAACAGTTGATCTATTTTATACACATAAAAAACCTCATATAAATAAAAAAGAAAAGCATTAATACCCCCAGAAGAAAAATGGGCAACTGATACAAAGCAATAATTCAAAGAAAAATACATGAAAAAGATCAATAAAGACAAGAAAAATGATTTAGATTCTAATCATCTAAAATGCAAGTTAAATTTGCAACAGTGTATGGCGGTGGATGTTAAAAAAATGCAAATTAAAAAATAAATTGATTTCAACTACAAAATTAGCAAAGTTTCTAAAAGATAATATAAGGCAATCATGCCAGTGAAGTCACTGTGCAGCTGACAGGGATGGAGACTGATCTAGTGGTTTTGGACAATAGTTGTACAGTGTCTATCAAGAGCATTAAAAGTGTTTGTATCCTTCAAACTACTGATTCTCTTAGGAATCTACCCTAAAGTAACAACTAAAAACTGGAACAAAAAGGATTTTCATGCAGCATTATTTATAACATAAAAAAAAATCTTGAAAATACACTGAAAGCCCTCAAAGAAGAAAGTGTTCAATACAGAGAATATTTAAGGTAACAGAAAAATGCTTAGGATGTAATTAAGTGGAAAAAGCAAGATACAAACTTGTATAGGTTGTATGATTCTAATTTTCTATGAGCAGTCTATAACTTTCTCTAGGTGTTGTCATTACACGTAAATTTCACTTTCTTCTGTGCATCAGCACTTAAAATGAGCATTTAAAAATTTTTAATTATGCATTCATACCTTGCCTAATTCCAAAAAGAACTTCAGGTTTAAAAATAGGAATAAGTGAACCAAATAAAAAACACTAAAAATAATTAAGAAATTACGGTGAAGGAGATGTGGTAAGAAAGTTACTATGGATCTCAGAATGTCCCTAGTACAAAACACCACACGATGTATTATACTGATAGAGAAAACCACAGATTTGGCTGTAGGCTTCCTAGAGGTCCTCAGGAAGCATGAAATGCTTTTCAGTTACAAAATTCACAGTGTGTCTAAAGTGAAATGAAATCTTTAATTGCTTAGTAAAAATATTTGTGGTCTGAAACTGACCAGAGAGAAATGTTTTGTATGGGTTCTTTTTTTCTTTAAAGATTTTGATTTATTTACTTTAGAGAGTGAGAGCACAAGTGGGAGGGGTAGAGGGAGAGGGAGCGAGAATCTCCAGCAGACTCTGCGCTGAGCCCAACAGGGGGCTCGACTTGGGGCTTGATCCCAAAACCCTGAGATAACGACCCAAGGCAAAACCAACAGTTGGATGCTTAACCAACTGAGCCACCCAGGTGCTCCATCATATGGATTCTTAAAGAGAGACCAATATTCAACATCATCTGAATAATAATCACAGTAGTGCATTTTATGCAGCATTGCTTACAATGACCTTTAAATATGAGCTGATTCACCATACCAAGATGTAAATCAAAAAAGCAGTTCTGATCCTTTGGCCGTATCCAGTAGACTCTAGGACTGAGTTCTGCACATCTATGATTGCTGAGTTTTTCCATGAGAAAAGGACACATTTCTCTGGTCCTAGGGGTGTGAGAACACCTGTGTACTCCATGGGCCACGTGGTGGTACATGATCACCAAATCAAATGTATTTAATTATTCGGGGTTGCCCAAATTTATTTGACTTATTTATTTTATTTTATTTTTTGCATAATTCCTGTTAAGATCCAGATGAACCAGCCATGGGTCTTTCTCAGATTTGACTTTGGGAAAAATTCCCAAGGAACATGTATTGCTTTTAAAGGAAGAGGAACATCAACTTAACAAATAATAAAAAAGGAAGCTCCCTGTATCATGAAGTGACTGCATGTGGTTTCTTATGGATTCACTACATCCTGCCCTTGCATGAAATCCTACTAAGTTTGACTCCACGGTGGTTCCTGGGACTCTTGCTCATAGGAACCCCACTCAGATTTGGTGATTCTTTGAAGTTTTTTATTTTGTTTGGCAAGTGGGGGAGGGGTGCTCAGTCCCTTGAATGCCAACCCCTCACATCCTACCTCATCTAGGTTTTGCCCTTAGAACTCTGCTCCCTGCTACTGTAGGGCCAAGATCCAAACACGAGGGTTAACTTTTATTGCCATACACCCTGGCTGGAGCAGCGGTGATGCAGAGCTGGAGAAGGTGGTGAGACCTTGATAGACATGGAGTAAATAAATCAGGACTCTAATTAGATTTACATGATAAATAAATAGGTTGTCTCATTTATTTAGTAAACAAATTTAGGCAGATAATGAGATTGCTACTGGAGGCCATACAATGCCCCAGAGGCATATGGCAGCTCTCAGCCTGTTAACATTCCACATTTTCTGTCAAAGGGTTTATCTGGTGGATCAGGTGGTTGTGTCTGCAAGAGAAGGGGGCAGGACAAATGCCAAACAGCAAGGAAGAGACGTCCCTGGCACACACAGGGGTCCAGCCACAGAAGAAATCGGAGAAGAGCGCCCAAGAAAGGGCTTTTAGGGAAGAAGGAAGCAGATTTCTCATGGTAATTGGAACAGGAAAAGGAAGAGGACAGATGGAGTATTTTCATCTTGACGTTAGAAATCAGGAAACGGAGGTCATGAGGGCTCGGAATTAGAATGAAGTGTCTGACTCATGCTCTCCGCTCAGGGCTCTGCTGTGACTGGAGGTCTAGCAGAGAGCAGGACGTTTGGTTGCAGGGGGGAAGCTTTCTTGAATTAACAGAGAGGGGGGCTGTGGGGATCCCCACTGGCCAGTGGCATAGCCTTAAGCAAATCATCCGCCGTGTCCGGTGACTTAATTTCTTCATCTCTAAAGAGAGACTAAGAATGGAGAAAGAATCACCAAGCAATCTTAAGACTCAGAACGCTTTGCAAATTTGGAAGCATGATGCAAATGTTTAGTTTTATTATAATATTATGTAAATAACAGCAGGAAGCAACATGTGGTGGAAAAGAACAATTTCTCTGAATTAAGAAGGGAGCTGGGCTTGAATTCTGACTTTTCATTCTTTTCCCTGTGTGAAGATGGTGGAAAAAATCCTGTCTCTCTCTGATTCAGTCTGTGCCCCTGTCTTGTACTCTGTCTCCCTCTGTTTCTGTCTGTGAAATCAGTTTGACCACTCCTTGGAAGGGAATGTGGATGCCAGACTTTGGAGAATCCCGTTCCCCCAAATTACAGTGAGATTCTTTAGATCATTGGCACAGAAGCAAACAAGATGAGATCCCATCACGGTGTCCCTTTAATTTGCCAGCCATGTAGCCCCGCCACAGCCTGGCAGATACAGGACAGGTGAGAATATGCAGGACAGGGTTTCTGAACAATCTGACACCTACCCAAACTCAAGGCCCCAGTTTTAGGTCATAGTTATCAGACTGGTCCCATGAGCTCCTGCCTCAAACTCCCTCTCCAGGTCTTGTTATTAAAATACAGGACAAAACCCAGCGTGCATGGGTGGCTCAGCCGGTTAAACGTCTGGCTCTTGTTTTCAGCTCAGGTGGTGATCTCATGGGTGGTGAGATCGAGCCCCATGTTGGGCTCTGCGCTCAGCAGGGAGTCTGCCTGAGATTCTTTCCCTCTGGCCCTGCCCCCATTCACTCTCTCTTTCTCTCTCCCAAATAAATAAATAAATAAATAAATAAATCTTAAAAAATAAATACAGGGCAAAATCCATTTTGCATTTAGGGAAGAAAAAAAAAAATCCCACATAGAAGGAAAGCAAGATTCCTATTCTTCCAGGATTTGGGATGGAGTTTCTAGGGCCTACTCCAACCTCTCCTTCCCCCATGAGTCTTCAGGATTGCCTCAGCAAGAAGGCCACACTTGTCTGCTGTCCCTGTGGGCTGCTTTGTTTCCGACAATCTTAGGCACTCATCCCACCCTCTCCTCCAGACACGGTTCTGTCTGTGCGGATCTTCTGGTCTCTGAAAAGTGCAAACAGCATGAGGTCAGGGACTGCCTATGTGCAAACAACACAAGGTCAGAGCTGTGCCTTTGCCACACTGGCCCAGTGCCTTCCAAATAGACAGGGCCTGATCGATGCTTGTTGAGTGAATGTTCGACTTGAGTCTGCACTCTGGATGGGGGAGGCGTAGAACGGCACAATGCCCGTCACCCTGCAGCCCGCTCTGCAGAGTCACCCCTGCTCACCCGCGCCCACACTCCCTATCTCCTGGCCTTCCACACCCTTCTGTCTGCCTGAGAGACAGGAAACGAAGCAGAAGAGGCACTTCAGCTCTCGGGGGCAAAAGCTTGGCAGACCCTAATGCTAGTCTTCTCAGAAATTATTCTAATTTGGAAAGAAAGAGGTATAAAGAGAGGAGAAAGAGACTCTTGATATGAAAGTCCAGGGACAGGGGTCCCTGCCTGTCCTTCACTGCTCTGGTCATCTGTGATGGTCATCATTTCCTGCAGCTCTGGCTCTTGGTCCAAATGACTCCCACCTCCAGCCTTGGCCAGGAACCTTTAGTCCTTGAGGGGCCCCCAGGCTGCAGTTCCCCTTGCCTGTCTCTCTGTCTTCCTCTAGGGCTTTGACAGCAGAAAATGGTGAACAGAGCCTGCTGGGAGGCCGGCACAGGAATGCTGTCCTCGCCGGTGTTCCCTTGGCTCTGGGGCTACGGATGAATCCCACTAAGTAAGACCCTTCCCCTGAGCTGTTGCTGAGCACAGGCTCTGCTCCGTGTGGTTCCTCCAGGAACCGCACAGTAAGGCCTTAGAGCCGCATGGAAGAACTTGACCTTGGGGAAAGAGGCACCATATGTTCAGCAAGACCGATTCCTCTCTTAGTCCTGGCCTTGACACTTTCTTCTCAGCATTTATGCTGTCTCTGAGCAGAACGCAACGAACCCACCACTGCTGAGCCCAGTGGCATGAGCCTGCTGCTCATCCTCTTGGACCTGCCGCCACCGGGCCGCAGGGCAGCAGAAATAGCCCCAAACCACATCAGGGCCTGTCTTTATTCAAGCTGAACCCAACTGTCATGCGGATGGCAACATTCCCCTCCACATCTGTTTAGCCTAATTTGAAAATCACAGCCCTTGCACCTCCGCAACCGGCTCCACATGTTGTTCATCTTCCTTATTATCCCAAATTAAAGTGTTGCCTGGTGTCTGGATTTTCTGCAGAGACCGTAATAATGGAGCTCTAATCGAACTCCCAATCAAACTTTGGGAGAAAGTGTGCTGAATCAGAGGGGGATTATGTAAACCTGATCTCCACGTGGCCCCAGCAAAGGCGGCCTCTGCTGTGGCTGGGCCTGAAGTCCCAGGCTCCGGTAATCACGACGACGTTCAGATGCTAGCGCTGGCCTTGGTTTGGCTCCTGTGCGTGACAGAGAGAGGCAGAGCGAGGGAGGACACCGAAGCGAGTGCATCTGGGCTTCATTAGTTGCAATGTAATTTACAAAAGGCAGCTTTACAGATGTTGGGATAATCAGCAGGCTGTTATCGAGGTAGCGCACGGTAATCACGAGTTGACATGAGCAATCCATGCTCAGTGAGATAAATGGGTTTGACTGGCAGGGCAGCGGTTGGACTTTAATAAAAAACAAATTGAATTTTTTTTTTCCGGTGGCTTAATATGAGAATCATCTGGACATATGCATAAAACCCACACAGTAGCAAAAAAAACCCCTGGCAGAAAGAAAATGCCACAGCGCTGGGTCTCCGAGCCAATTTCTGTGTGATAAATTCTGTGGCTATTTGGGCAGTGGGTGGAATGGAGGGGTGGGTGGGGTGAGGAGGAGAAAGCAATGCAGGGACCTCCAGCCCAATCCCGGCATAAATCACATAGTAATGGACAAGTAATTTAATACCGTTCTGAAGCCTCAGAGTGAATCATTGTTTTTTCCTACAATGAGTCTGGGTTCTGGTGGGTGAAGAACTTGAAACTGTTGACTCCTAGAATTATGCCGTCTTTGGGGGCAATATATCCACGTGCTTAGCTTAGCCAAGACTGAAGACTCTGCTGAGGGGTCTGTTGACCTTTCCTCTTCATAGCCAGTATCCAAAGCACAAGGAACTGCCTTCGGCCTGCCATACGTCCTGTCTCCACACCCCTAAAGAGCTCCGTGGGGGCTCACCCATCCCTCAGAGCAGCTGTTTCTTAGTCTGACTAGTTGGCTAT
This sequence comes from Mirounga leonina, assembly GCF_011800145.1. Lineage (NCBI taxonomy): Eukaryota > Metazoa > Chordata > Mammalia > Carnivora > Phocidae > Mirounga > Mirounga leonina. The sequence goes on along the minus strand of NW_023270305.1, from coordinate 16,451,767 downwards.
ATGCATAGTTTTTCAAGTCTGGCACATAGCAGGTGCTCTTGGACAAACCTCGAGATAGCTCATGTATGCAGAGTTAGTTTGCCGGGCATAGAGGAAAAGAGCAAAATACCAGCTAAGAGCACAGAGGACATTGCCAAGGCTGTGGGGCCTGGGGGGTTGTAGGCTTCTCTTGCACATCATCAAAGCTGGGCTGAACATTTTCTATCATGTCGCCCCCACATGGACCAGAAGGTCACCTTTTTGAAGGTCAGATCCAATAAGGGAATATTTAAGGCAACCACCTGAAGCTTGTGAGGATAGAAAGGAGGAGCAGAGACCTATTTTTTGTAGCAAATTGATTGCAAACACAAACACTGGTGCCAGGTTGAGGTCGTCGTTAAAGATGAGAGCCTAGAATTCTCAAGCTGGAAGGGTCTTGGAAATAATCTGTCCGTAGAGGAGGAGACACAAAGACCTAATTACTCCCCCGGAGTCACATGGCAAATTGGCTGCAGAGGCCGGGCAGGACCCCTGGGCTCCGGGCTCTTCGGTGCTGCCTCATGTCCTGTGGAGCTCCAGACCCATTCGGCAGGGCCACCTACAGATGTGAGGAACTCCTCCAACATCTCACCGCCCCCGACCGCTGCTTGCTCGAGACTGCGGGGAACATTGCCTCCAGCTGCCAAGTTCAGCTGGCCGGGACTGCTCTTCCTGGCACGGCAGCCCAGAGAGCACAGAGGGCGCCCAAAGACCACCTGAGGGGCAGGCCAGGGTCGGGGAGGGAAGAAGAGCTCAACTAACCAGCCGGGGTGACCTTGGGCAAGTCTCCTCAATTCTCTGGACATGAATGTGGACATGGAATAAACCACCTCTGGGGCTTTTGTGGCTGGTTTCGTTTGGCTGCGATGAAACCCTGGTTTTCCAGGTGAAGTCTTCATTGGCCACACGCCCCAGCGTTAGGAAAGAAATGGAGAGAGGAGTGGTTCTGGTCAAAGGCAGGGGAGAACGGGGGCCTTCTCGGTCTCCTCCGCACCCCCTAGCAGGCCCCGAGGCCCTTCACAAGCTGAGGGCTCTGCACAGCGTGCTTGGAAGAGCCCTGGCCTGAGCTGTCTCAGAGGCCCGTCCAGCTTCGGCGGTTTAAGATTCTATTAATAAACTGGACTCAGGTGTCTGAACGGAGAGCATATTAATCCAGGGCGCTATTCCCTGTGACCCCTCCCTGAGCTGTTGCAGATCAAGATCTTCTCTTGCTCTTCTTTGCCCAGGGGAAAGAGCCCCAGCAGCCCGGGGCTGTCGTCCTGGCCTCATGTCCGTGCTACCCAGCACCTCCTCTCAGTTTTTCCCTGATCCAGGAAGGCAGCATGGCTACAAGAACAGTCTCCCTGTCCTGCAAAGAGAGAGGTCTTGGCTGTCTTGAGAATTAGGTTAGACTGTTTGTTTACATTGCCGGAAAATATTCATCACCTGCCAATTCACGTGAGAATTGGGGCAGAGAATCACCAAGCACATGATTTGCTCTCGGGATGAGTGTTTTAGGCCATCTGGGAAACAAGGAGGTTGGGAAGAGCTCCTGTATTTGCAGAGATGGGGGGGGGGGGCGGCTAGAAAGACAGGCCTGTGATGGGCAGCAATGCACGAAGCTGCAGCATCCCCCCCCAGACTGGACCCTTGACGCCTTTCTCTGCCTTTGCTAATCCTTCATCATCTCAGCCCCAGATCTGCTCTGTGTGAACTTACCAACCCTCCCTTGCACCCGTGTATTCTTATCTATGTTACGTAAGGCAATTTGACACACTCCCGACCCTGGACTGCTCACCGGATCCCTTCTTGCCTTTTTTCACACCTTGGGAAAAGAAGCGTGGTTTATTCAGTGAGCACTGGGTGCCAGCACAGGGCATGTGGGGACTGCTACAAATGTCATCTGCTTTAAGCTCCCCTAAAAGGGATATCTTTATTTCTTTCCACATGAGGAACCTGAGGCTCAGAGGGGTAAAAGGGCTCAAAGAGAATAAAGGGCGGGCCTGAGATTGAACCCAAACACCCCACAGTTTATTTTACGAACTTCCAATGCCATTTGGTACAAGAACACAGATAAGGTCTTGGACTCCTGAGGGGTGCGAGGGGGCTGACAGGCAGCCGAGAAGTCCTCCTAAGGACTCCAAGTAGGGGCTGTAGGGGCACCCACAATCAGCAGGTAGCTGCCTCGAGGACACTGGGCAGGCAAAGGAAGGATCTGAACCAGGATGGAACATGGGCTGGGTCCATTTCCCAGGCAAATGTTGACAGAGCACCTGCCGAGGACACGTGTCCCTCCCTCACCACGTTAGTATAGACAGTTGAGAGGGGGAACTGCCAAGCTAGCCTGTAGTCAAAGGGTACTTCAGGGTGTTAAGAAGGAAGCTGAGGGAGGAAAATAAAGAACATTACCCAGACTGGAGCCTGCAGCCCTGGCCCTAGAGGAGATGGGAAAGGGGGACTTGGAGTTTTCGCTCCTGTTCTGAGACTTTAAAGGGCAGGTGAGTTTGAGGCAAAGCATACTTGTAAACTGGGCCATTTCCAAATGTACTATGACTATTTGGGGATATATAAGCTGCCTCTACTTTTTTTCAGCACATCATATTTCTCTGTTTCAGTCGTTTCAGAGTCTCTAAAATGTAATTCTGTTTTGAGCAGCAAATTGGTCGCTCAGGTCCTGACCCGACACCTCTACCCATCTACCATCGAATAGAAAAGGGCATTATGTCATAATTAAGGGGCCTGTCCATCAAGAAGATCTAACAATTGTAAATATTTATGCCCCCAACTTGGGAGCACCCAGATATATAAATCAATTAATAATAAATGTAAGGGAAACTCATTGATAATAATACAATAAGAGTAGGGGACCTAAACACCCCACTTACAGTGATGGACAGATCATCGAAGCAGAAGATCAACAAGGAAACAATGGCTTTGAATGACACACTGGACCAGATGGACCTCACAGATATATTCAGAACATTCCATCCTAAAGCAGCAGAATACACATTCCTTTTGAGTGCACATGGAACGTTCTCCAGAATAGATCACATCCTGGGTCACAAATCAGCCCTCAACAAGTACAAAAAGATCGAGATCATATCATGCAGCTTTTCAGACCACAATGCTATGAAACTTTGGAAAGACCACAAATCCGTGGAATTAGTTAAAGAACATCCTCCTAAAGAGTGAATGGGTTAACCAGGAAATTAAAGAAGAAATTAAAAAAAAATACATGGATGCCAATGAAAATGAGAACATGACAGTCGTTGCAGGTGGTCCAAAGAGGGAAGGATACTGTGATACCGAACAGGGGGTCACAGGAAAGCCCTCTGCTACCGGCTCTCGCCTGGAGAGCCTGTCTGTCTGTCCTTGCATCTCCAGCAGTGAGACAGGGAGCCTAGGGGCAGACTTGAATGCGGAGGCTGGAAAGATGTGCACCGTGTTTTCAGGTGTGACACTGGAGTTGTCAGGGTGTGCCTTTCAGAAGAACATCAGCCGCGTCCCTGACGCGAGGCCCCCTGGACCCCGCCAGCTGTGTGTTTGGCGAGCCTGGCGCTAGGCAGACGTGGCCAACAGAAACACCACTCTGGGGCCACAGTGCTGCAGAAGAGCAATCTCCTGCCCAGAAACTTTCCAGAAGACTGGGAGCTCACTTATCTGCCGGCAAAATTGCCAACTTGGGGATTCAGTGCTGCTTCTCTGCAAAAACAGGCGTCGAATTACCCCGCACTTAACAAATGGTTGCCCTGTTCTCCTGAAGCTGCTAACACAAATTGAATTGCAGTTCTTCATTGGTGTATGTGGTGGGTGTGCTCTCGAGCCAGCACTAATTTCCCCCAAGCAAGATAAATGCCCAGACCTGAGCCTTCCTGCTTACATTCTGTCTCATTCTAGCAAATTAAAATGTCACAGAGCTACAGCCATCCTTGAGGAGACCCGGTCACATGGGGGTGGCGCGGCGGGGGTGGGGAGGCCATCATTTGATTTCACACCTCAGCTGCCACTTAGGTAACTAAGGAGAATGAAAACTGATGACAACCTGGTTGAGACACTCACCACTTGCCATAAGATAAGAGTGTGCAGAAGGCGATGTTGGTGGAATCCTGCAAAGGAGCAAAAAGCTATTATTTGGCAGTTTCCTTAAGAGTGATTTTTACATTACGGGGATCCTCTCATGGATTTTCACTCTCATAAACCAACCACAGTCAATTTGATTTCATTGAGTTCTATGAAAATTTTCACCTCGAGTGGCCATCCTGCGAATCAGAGTTCATCAGCGAACAAAGGTCGCGTGACCAGAAACGGCGTTGGATTTCCAGAGGCTCTCGGAGGAGCCTTGCGTCGGGAAACCGCATTGTTTGTGGCTGGACTGCCTCCGGTCACGGTCACGCCCACCCGGATTCACTAAAGTGGCCGAAGAGCAGATGTGAATTATGTGAACAGGGCACTGCAATGAGCTCACTTTCGTCCCAAACGTGTCGTTTTCAACAAGGGGGTGGTGGAGGTCCGTGCCCATCCCACTTTCCAGAGCAGAAAACCCAGGTGCCTGGGAAGCTCCTGAGGACCTCGGTGGTGGCTGAGAGAGGAATCTAGGGCCAGCCCCTCTCCTCACCAGTGAAACAGTAGAAGCCTTGACCCTCGGGAAGCCTTGGCCTCAAAGCTGTTCTGGAGAACTTGTACCTTTTCCTGCCCACGTGCCCTGAGGTCAGGCTTTTCTCACCACATCTTCATTCACAAGGGTCTGCAAGAAAGCACTTCATGTGAGAAGCAGTCAGGAGATGTAGTTTGGAGGCTGAAATACGAGACTTTCTGGGACATTTCGGTGGTTTATAGGGCCAGCAGGAACCCCCTATGGAATCAGAGCTGTCCCGGAGAATTCCAGATGAATGGTAGCCAGTCCATGGGGGCCTACAGTCAACAGCAGAAAACACCCACAGAGGCAGGCAGGGAGGAGCCCGTCGTAGTGATGCTTACCCCCCTTATGCACATTGCAGTTCAGAAAGAGCCTGTGTGTTCACGATCTCACTGAACAAGCCAAGGTGGGCTGAGAAGAGATGTCCCGCCCTGCTTCAGCGGTAAGGAGTGGCCAGCACAAGGCTCGGTGCAGCTGGGTCCCATCGAGCTCTCCCAACGCTGCAGCCGTGCCCCAGCCCCGACACCACACTCCCTCTCCAGATGCGGCCAGAGACAGTGCAGCTTGCGAGTCTGTCTCTTCCAGCAGCAATCAGTGCTGCCAGGAACATTTTCAAATGGAAGGTTCTGGCTGAGGACCTTCCTCCCTTGAGGTCTCTGCACTTGGTGCTCCCAAGTGCCTGCACATCTCTCCCCCATACATCCAGGTCTCATCCTGCTCTCTGCTCGAATGCCCATCCATTGGTGAGGTCTCTTCTTGCCACCTGCTCACACCCCTCACATTGATCCTCCGTCTTCTTTTAAATTTTCCTCTGTAGCGTTTCTCACTTTTTGTCAGTGGCCTATCTCCTTCCTCTGAGTCCAGCTGTGAGACTTTGCTGGGCCCGTTGCTCCATTCCAGAATCTAGATTAGGAGTTGACTGCTCCTGGAAAGGGCAGATCATGAATAGTTTAGGCTTTGGGGGCCATACATTCTCTGTTGCAGCCGCTCAGGTCTCCACTGTAGTGTGAAAGCCGCCATAGACAACACGTGTGTGAGTGGGCTTGGCTGTGTTCCAATACGGTTTTATTTATGGACCCGGAAGTTTGAATTTTATATGATTTTTATGTCTTGAAAAATCCCCACTTAAGAAGGTAAAAAAACATTCTCACCTGTGGACCATACAGATCAGGTGTTAGGCTGTTTTTGGCCTTCAGGCCATAGTTTGCTGACCTCTGGTCTAGATCAGTGGCTGGTCCAGAGGAAGTATGCAGGAAGTCATTGTTGGAGGGACGAACGAACCAATATGTAACTTGGCCATGTCCCGCGGTGGCGTCGAGTAGCAGTCATCGGCCATCAGGTGTTTATGAAGCAGTTGAGGTGCGTCAGAAGTCAGGCACGGGCCTATACGCAGACAGCCCCCAGTCCTGTTTCACATGGAAGGGGAGGGAGGCCACGGAGGCAGCTGTAGGAACTCTTCATCAGGACAAGAGGAAGGCAGGGAGTCCATCCATCTCCCCCAAAGCTCACCCGGAGATTGGGTTCCCTTAATAAAAACCTCTTTGGATCTGCAGAGAGATAGGCCAATGAGCCTCAAAGGCAGGGCCTGAGGGGAGCAGTGTCATCTTGGGGGCCTAGTTTTTCAGAGAGAAGAACTGCAGAAGACTTGTCCCCAAAGACACACAGACAGCCACTGTTCTGCTTGTCTAGGGCTGGGTGAAGGAATGTGCTGGGCACTGTGGGAAAGAAGGGGAAGAGGCCCCTCCCACAGCCTGGGGAAGCCAGTAGATCAGGGCTACTTTCTTAGCAGGAAATATTTGAGAGAAGCCTTCATTTGTATGTTCAACTGCCATGTGTTGAGACATACTGGGCCAGGAGATGAAGATAAAGACTTGTGTGGGCTTTGCCTTTGGAGTATTCACAGTTGCAGGAGGTAAATAGACCTTAACCATTATCTCATTAAATTGGTAGCAGGTGTTATGGAGAAGAAGTAGAAGATGCCTTGAGACTATAATAGGCACCCAGGCTAGGTGCTAAGGAGGGTATGTGCTTGTCTGGCAGACAAGGTGGGGAGGAGCATGCCAGACATGTAGGCATGTGCAAAGGCCCAGGGGCAGGAAGGAGTCATCAGTATGGCTGAACTATGAGCTGTATGTTGGAGAGTGGAGTAAGGACCTTTCCATGAGGGAGCGCCCAGCAACCCCAGGCCTTGAGTGCTGTGCTGAGGTGTTTGGATTCCATTCTGAAGTCTGAAATTTTTCATTTGAATGGTAGCCAGCCACCTCTCTGGATGGTCTAAAGTCTTGAACTCTCCATCAAGAGCTCAAGACCTCTCTCATCAAGTCTGCCTCACAAAGTATTTTCCAAGACAAATCCACATCTATACTCAGGGCTTAACTAACCCCAAATGGCTGTAAGTGACACCAGCTAAGATATTCTAAACCAAGTACCACAATTTGGAAATGATCCTTTGAACAAGGGCCTGTTTTTCTTTAAAATGGGATGGGACTTTAACCATGTTGCAGGATAAAAATTTCAGAGTTGTCTCCAGTAAAAGTGAGGATGAGGTCTCTCTCACGCTAGTTCTTAACCATTCTTCACTCATTCTGGTAAGGTCCAGCACATTCTTCAGCTGGAGTTTCTCTGCATTTGCTGGTGTTCTGGTTTATAAACCAGCTTGGTGTGTGGCTGAGCCCTGTGGAGCTCTGGGTACCCCTGAGTGTGGGGCTCTGTGTGGCACTGTGTAGGAGCCCCTCAGCCCCTCTGCAGAGTATGCCTTGTCATCTTTCACCCTGAGGCGGGAAGAAGAAGCGTGTGATGCTGCCTCCCCCATCCCACTGGGCCTGTCAATGATCTGTGTTTTGCTTTTCTATTTTTCTCTTCTCCAACTGTTTCTTTCATCTTTGTGTTTCCCCTTCTCCTCTTCCTGAGTCTCTGCTCCATAGTTATCCGTAATACAAACAGAGGATTCTATTATTCTGTTCTAATAATTTGAAAAGATGTTATGTTTCCTCCTTCGAGTTTAAAAAGTTGATGAGAGAAAGTAGTATATAGTCCTCTTTCAGAAACAGCTAAGTACAAGTCTTTCTTTGTTGAGGAACCCTCATTGGATAAAATGTTTGCCATTTGGTCTCTACACAAGGATGCCTGGTGTCAGGGAACTCGGTTCTCATCAAAATCACTCCCAAGGAGCCAGCTTTCCTGTTGAGAGAGTGAAAAGTCCAAAAGACATAAACTCTGCTTGTCGGAGGCTCTGAGGATCCTTGCTCTGGAGCTGGAGTTGACCAGCTTCTGATGAAGTGCTTTCTGCAAGGACCCGGCCTCAGAGCCTGCTCCGCTAAGACCATTTCCGTCTCCTGGGAGACCCTGTGGTCTGGACTGGGTGACCCTCCGGGCCCTTTCAGCCCAGAGCCCTTGCCCAAACACAGACACTTTTTGTTCACGTGTGTCCTGCTTGGCACACAACACTCCCAGAATTTTCACATCCTTGAGGACCGGCCGTCCGACGTGAACAAACTCAGCAGGCCCCCTCGGCAAAAGAGGTCCTAAAGGCCAAGCCGCTGTGAACTACATAGACAATGACGTGTACACGCATCAACTCGTTTCTTTATTTTTTATTTTTTTAATTTATTTTTTTTTATTATGTTAATCACCATACATTATCAACTCGTTTCTTTAAACATCACCTTCCAGGCCTAGGCTTTCCACAATAGTTTGAGAATAGACCTTCGTCGTTTATCTTCTCTTTCTTTTCAGAAATCTGTTAGAATCCCAGGTTTTACTAGTTGTTTCCTTGATATAAGGAGTTTAATTGTGCAGCTCTTAGCATGCCCTAGGGAGTCTAATGAGAAATAAATAATCCTGAATAGACTCCCTTAGGGATGAAGGATAAACTCTTTACCCAGAGACTCTTATTCAGGAGATTTGCTAATTGTTTCAACAGTGGTAGACTACTCCCCAATTAAGTAGGAGGTTCCTTCAGAGCCAAGATCATTTTTTATCCTACTAGGGTACTCCTTAAGTCCTTAGCACAGGCCCTGGGGCAGAGAAAGGATTCTGTGCTGCCCCCAGGAGCCCTTTTGTGTCTCCTTGATTAAACAAGCAATGGCTAAGGAACTCTATTAGCTCCTTCTTGCTTCCATGTCCTCATCTATAAAGGAGACCTCATTTGGGGAAAGAAAAGGAAAAGGGAAGGAAGTTATATTTATTGAGCATGAGTGACATCCTGTGTTAAGTACTTTCCCATCTGTTATTATCCCTAATCTCTACAAAGCACATCTTAGTATCTGTCCCATTTTATAGACAGGGAAACTGAGACTCGGTAGTAAGGCTAAGTGATTTCCCCAAATAATGCAATTATTTAGTAATAGACACGAGATTAAGTGACTTCGTCAGGGTAAGGACCCAGAATGGCAGGGGCAAGGGCTTGGCAGGTGGCGATGAGTTGTAGGGCCACTCCTGCAGTTACAAAGCCAGGCTACTTGATTTCCAGGCTCAGGCTCTAAGGATGAATGAGAGGAAACATGAGGAATTCATTGAGCCAGGATGGAGCCTCACACACTGGACCAAATTCAAGTAGTTTAAGCCACATACAGGTGCAAATTAACACCCAGTGTTCAAAGGGCTTAGCAGGGGTTGCTGTGGTCAGAAGTCTCCTGAGCACTCAGCCTCTGGCCTCCTCCCTTGGGTGGAAAGAGGGGGGTACTGCCGAGGGCCCAGGCTACAGTCTCTCTAGAAAGACTCATCCTCTCCACCCCCAACATGGCAACAAGTGGAGAGACCCCGCATAGCTGGAATGTGCTCCGTCAGTCCCTCCTGCAGACTGCACACAAGAGCCAGGTAGACGAGATGTCCCTGCCCATGGCCCCAGCAGTGCCTTTTCCCACCCAGGCCCGCCGGAAAAACATTGGCAACACACACCAATTTTAAGTCCCAGGGGGAAGAAGGACCTCCCTCTAGTTCGAGTTAGTTCTCTGCCCTCTCTTTACCGTCTCTGCCGACCAGGGGCCCAGCCCGCAGTTTCTCTTTCTGCAGTGAGCAAGTAGAGCAGGGTGGGGGGGTGGATAGGGAGACCATTTAGCACCCAGGTTCTTGTGACTGTACTGTGCCCAGGAACCACTGGGAGCCTTCACTTGAAAGGCCTGCCCTAACCTCTGAGCCACCACCAGCCTGAAAAGCACATTGCACACTCAGGATTACTGACCGAAACCAGTTCTCAATTTGATTTTCTCTGCCCCTTCTTATTTCCCCAGCTAGATTTGGGCAGTAACACTTGTTGTCACCGCTACAAAATGTGGCAGCAGGGGGAAAAAAAATGTCTCTATGCTGTTGACAAAAGAGGAAAGTCACTCTGTTCAGTCAACTGTGGGAAAGACTGAATTATTTATACTGCCTTTGTCAGTCACTGGGAAAGGTAATTTCATTGCTGAATTTTGAGTTTTTCATTAATTAACCACTTTTTCAGTTCAGTGCTCCGCAGCTAGGCACAAACCCACGGCAGAGCCATTTGGGGGGGGAGGGGGAGGGGCGGGGGACTTGACTCTAGCTCCGCTGCTCCCGGTGACATATGGACGTTTTCGTGTTTTTGTTTTTCTGCAGTTTCTTTGGCTGTGTGCTGGTGCAGATATTGGATGTTTCATTTAAGACTCCGAATCTCACCCAAACTGTCTGCAATTTAATATGTCACAATATATACGTGGGTAAATCATCTCTGTGTCATCTTTCTCAACATTCTGTTATTAAAGCCCATTTTTCATGGCAAAATATTCCTCCAAGAGATGGCATGAGGTGCACACATCTCTGAGCCTACTATTTAACACTAATAGGCTAAGCCTTCTCTCAGAAACTAAACTAGGAAGTGAGAAAATGTAGCAGAATGAATCAGGAAAACGCTTTCCTGGAACTGGAACGAGATTTAGACTAGAAAGGAGATTCAGAAGAAAGCTGACATTTTACCTGAACTCCCCAGATAATTGCTTCATCTCTTCCACTTTGCTGGGAAAGTAGAAGCCCGGCGAGACTTGCCTAGGGGACAGCGAGTGTCTTGTTTCAGGGAATCTGTGCAGTGGTACTTTGCAGGGAAGAGGCGTGCAAAGTTTTCAGAACTTGGTTTCCAGCGTAGCAGCAAGTTGATGATGTTGTGTGATTGTAAAACTTATGTCTGAAGACATCTTTTTGGCTAAAGATGAAAAGTCACTCCTGCTAGAAACAGAGAGCAGATCCAAGCTTGGTCGAGTCAGAGGGTACTGGAGGGCCTCCGAGGTACCAGGCACAGGACAGATGCTGGGCAGGTGGAGAAGAGCATGGGCTTGGCCCCTGTCCATTTATGAGCCGCTGTACAGAGATGGAAAACATCAGCGGGTCCCAGTTGTTGGCTTTCAGCAAGACCAGCGTCTCTACGCCCTGATCTCGTGATCCTGTATCCATACAGTATCAATAAGCCATAGGTAATCCACCCATCAGCAAGGCTGTATGGCGTATCTAGTGAGTCCTTACTGTTTGGGGAACACAAGGCAGTCAGACAACCAAGTGGTGCTGTGTGGTTTCTGTTGCCTTTGGTTGTGGAGCTGCTGGATTTTCTCCAAGGTCCCTTTTGCACTATGACTTCTTCATTTACATAAAGCACCACCAAGAGTTCCTCGCATCTTAAAAAAATATCACTTTTATAACTTATTTTGATTAACATGTTCATTGTGAAAATTTGAGAAGATAAAGATCTGCATAAGAATGCAGAAAAGTTACTCATAACTTGATGACCTCAAGAACATCACATTTAGCCTTTTGGTGCATGTCCTCCTAGTCTCTTTTCTCTCTATGCGTATATTTACATACAAAGTTCATATATCATAGGGTAATTCTGTTTTGTGACTTTTTTATTACATAGATATATATCATGGTCATCTTCCAGGTTATTACTGATTGTTCTCCTCCAGTCTTATCTCCTACTCCCATCATATGCATGAATTCTTTCACTTAACCATTCTCCTTTCTAGGCTATTTCTTTTTTGTTTGTTATGCTATTATAATCAATATTTCTTAAAATATTCTGGAAACTAAATTTTTACTTGCCTCCATATCATTTCTGTTAAACAGATTTTGAGCTTTGAGTTGACGAGGGTAAGGTTTTTAAGGTTCCTACCAAATGTTCCACAAGAAATCTTCAACTAATTTACATTCCTTTCAGCAGTGTATGTGACAACCAGTTTTCCACATTCTTGCCTTGGTTTCTTGCTAGAGTTAACTTCCTAACAACACGTGAGTGTTTTGGGGAAACCCTGCCCCTAAATATCACCAAAGTTCCATGCAGACCCAAGTCAGGACACCCAGAGCATCGTATTTCTTATGTTAAGATCTAGCAAGGTGATTTTGCTACCTCTACTGGTTTCTTAAATATAATGAGGCAAGTTAGCAGTGCTTCCCTGAGGCTCTAGTGAGTTCTGTATAAACCCAAGATGTCTGGAAGCATAATGTGGCCACAAATCACTTGGACTCTGATGACTGATTAGGATGCAGCCATGGGGAGTGGCCACCATCAGAAGGCTGGGATATGTTGATCATAAAGCAATCCAGGCCGAGTGGCTCTGGTTCCAGCCTCCACCTGTTTTCCTGGCCTATCTCTCCTCCCTGCAAGCTTCCAGCTCAAGCAAGAGATACCGGGTTCAGCTTGCCAGAAAGGCAACTCCAGCACACTGTCTATACTAGCCACACAGAAGGAGTCTCTCAAGGCAGTCAAAGTTGATGGGGTGCTGATGCCTGAAATTTTGAACTTTGTGTAATAGCGGTCCCCATAGCTGCCCATAGATTTTTCTCTTTCTTTTCTCTTCTTTTTCCTTCCTTCCTTCCTTCCTTCTTTCCTTCCTTCCTTCCTTCCTTCCTTCTCCTTCTCCTTCTCCTTCTCCTTCTCCTTCTCCTTCTCCTTCAACTGCTCCAATTCAGTCTCACCCAGTATTGAACTCATATGCAAAAGGCAATAAAAACCATTTAGGAGGAAAATAGAGGTTATGTTCAGAATAACAATCTGCCAGTTTTGCAGGGTGCTGGGGGGTCGCCGCCGTGGGACAGCAGCTGGGCCAGGTGAGGCTGGCTGCCGTTGTCTTGCCACCCTGCTTTTCCACGTGAGACGCCGAGCCCCGGGAAAGGTGGCTGCTGGTGATGACAGGAGCTGGGCCACTGCCTTTGGGGATTCTCCACTGAATAAACTCACCAAGAATTAGATTCCTCAGGTTCCTCTCAATTTGTTTCGGCTCCCTTGTTGTTTACTCCATAGCTATCAGATATTATTTTTCCATAATGCACTTGCTTAAATGCCTGGTTTCTAACACTCCATTATTTTCCTTTGCTTCCTTTGCTCTTGCTACCCTCCCCTCACTAACTGTAAGCTTCCCTTAGGCTTGCTAAACAGTTAAACAGCTATATCTCTGTATCTGTAGCCACATCCATCTGCCTACCTAGCTACCTATCTTCCTGCACCTTGGTGTCCTTCCTGCTCACCATTAGGAAGCTATGTGCTAGTAAGACCTAGCTTTAAATCTTGGTTCCACCATTTAGGTTCTTCTTGTCCTTAGACCTGAAACTTCTTTGCCTCCATTTTGCCATCTGCAAAAATAGGTGTAATGATCTCTCCCAGGGATTTATGTAAGGATTGGATGAGAATGTATTCGATCATCCTGCCATGCAGGGCCACAGGAGCGCCTGCCCCCAAAGGGCACAGTTCACATCATCAGCTCAAGCTGTGCCTTGTAGCAGCCCCTCCCCCAGCTCCAGGCTGTGCACCTCATAGGTGATCAATAAATGGGCCTGTGGGTTATTGTCATTTTCTGAAAACAGCCTCAAGTCATGAGGGTGGACTGTTAACCCCAGAAGGTATTCTGGTAAATGTCCCTGGGTATATGTGGCCTACAAGCCTGGGGTTCCAGTGAGAGGTTAGCTATCCTGCTCCTGGAAAGATGTGTGAATGGTAGACCCCAAGGCAGACAAAGCCTTCTCCTTCCTGAGGAAAGCAAAGTGCCTTTGAGGGCTGGCTCATCACATGTCCATTTTTCAGGCAGAGCAGTCTTACAGAGATGCTGCTTATTATACCTATGAGAATAAAACTGGTTGCCTAGCCTGAGCTGCCCTAAATTCCTGTAAGCGTGTAGCTCAGGTGCACCTGGACCCCTTCGGTCAGATGTCTCGGTCAGAGTTTGGAACTGACCCATCAAACTGCAGTTCCTGGATCTCTTCTGGAAACAGTGCTTTCCAACAATTCATCCCAGTGGTTCCCAAATATGTCCGCACATTTGAATCGCCTGGAAAATTTTAAAAATTCTCAAAGCCCAGGTTCCACCCAGACCAGTCAGTCACGATTTTGGGGATAGGACACAGATACCTGTGTTTTTTGTTTGTTTGTTTTGTTTGTTTTTAAGCCACCAGGTGATTCCCATGGCAGACCAGCTTGGAAAGCACTGGTTTAGCTTACAGTGGAAAGAAGGTCAAGGCTGTGCTGAGCCCAGCATGGTCCCTCCCTGCTATTAGCTGGCCCACCATAGCACTCCCTCTCCTGAGTACGGTTGCTGGGAAACTTGCTGTGGGGTTTGTTTCATTGCATTGATCGTGATGCCATTATGTCTTTTTCTAAAGCCACCTTGCCACATGCATCATGGGCACAGCATCTAATCTGTATTTGCCTGGGAAGAACTCAGAGGATGCTTTGCAAATACTGTAGTCAGAAAGTAAACCAGAGTAGAAGTTTTCAATCACGGCCCTCGGCAGACAGAACTCCCTCCCCTGGTCTCTCTGTAATACAGCAAGAAGACACAGGGGTCCTCTCAGATCAAACCCTGAAAAAAACATGGAAAAAATCAAGTTACAGCAGCACAAACTCACCAAAAAATATGGAGCACCAACCCACCCAAGAACAGCTCCACCTGTCTCTGACTCAGAGTGGAGCTTAGATGCCACCTTCCTTCTGGGGCCTCTGATTCCTCGCTCATGATGATCTCGATGGATCCACTGAGCTCTGCCATTTCCAGGATTCTGGAAATATGGGTTCTTTTTATTATTTTCATTTACTTGTTAGGAGGGAAATGGAGAAAGTGGATGGGAAGATAGGCTCTCCAACCCCGTGTCAGGCGCCCCCCTCAGGATGACCATAGTAGTGACAAGAAATCTTAGAGGAGATGGGCATTTTGCCACATGGTCTCCATAGAGCTAGGAAGCAGCAGTCTGTCCCCCATGACTAGGGATGGGAGGTGGTGATGGAAATCCTTTGTTCTAGGCCGGGTGTTCTATGCTCACTCATTTTTGTTGAAACACCCATTTGGCAGTGCCTATTCCTCTGTTGATTTGACTTTGTTTTGATTTTGATAGTTAAATAGATAAGATAGATAAGAGAAGTGCCTGCCCCCACCCCACCCCCCATTCCCCTGCCCCTTGAGATTAGCCTTTCAGCATTCAGGTTGGAATGGTCCATTCCCAGGGTTCAGAAGGAATTTCCCCTGGGAGGGTGTATTACGCCAGTGGGTGGGGAAGGCAGCCCCTCACATTGGAAAGAGGCTGTTGACTTGTGTGTGACAAAATCATCAGTAGCCCTCTCTCCCCCCTGGTATCCCCTGCAGCCTCTACCAAGTCTGTCTGTAGAATTTTGCTAATTTTATGCCATTAGGGGATACATGAAGTGTGATAAGTGGTCCTACTCTATGAATAGTCTCAAGATCAGGCAGGAAGACTAGATATTCCTGAGTTTTTCTGGTACTTCCCTGGGTCTTCTCTCAACTCCAACATCAACCCTCCTTCTCCCTGGAGTCCAGTGATCTTTTCTGAGCAGCATTCAGTGTCTCTTCCACTTTGCAGTCCAAGTTACACCACTGCAAAAAATTGAAAATGTTTATGTAATAAACCATATGTGAAGGCACCTACTTGTGTATCTAGCACAGAGTGAGCATTTGGTATACATAAATTGAGTTTCAAATGAATTGTCTTTGGAGACAGGTGTGGGTAATTAAGCTAGCTAAGAAGCAGATAACTTCTACTATGTTTTGGGCCCTGTGACAGCACCAAAGGGTCAAATGTGGACACTGCTTTTAGGGAGGCCATATTTTTGTGAGCAAAGCCACGTAAGGTCTGGCTTCAGTTCACTTCATGGGGTTTCAGTGGCCTCTCCAGGCAGGAGATGTGATTTGCTTTTGATCTAGGCTTACCTTTGGGAACCAAGTCATTTTCCCAAACAGGATACACCCCACCCAGGATGGACCCAGCCCTTACAGATCTTCTAAGCCCTTTGCTGAATATAGTCACTTTGCCCATGTCGCCAAACTTTAGTTGCTGGAGTGCTCAAAGGAAGATTAATAGTTAAGAAATAGGTTGAAACAATGGGAATCCCTTTCTCTGCCTATAATCCTTCTGTTCTCATAAACTGGGTTGATGCTCACTCAGATTTATGTTTTGTGACATGCCACACTCAAATGTTAAAATTTTACAGATGGAAATTTTTAGGAATCTCCCTTTCCCTTCCCCTCCCCCGCTTCTCTTTCCTCTTTCCAATTGTTCTGCTGTTTAGCCAGTGTGGTGTGGTGGTTGCATTACCAGGAGTGTAATGGCCTTATCAAGGAATGTAATTGTCCTGCTGTACTCAGCCCTGGGCAGACACCATCTGGAGGATGAGCATCCAGGGTGTCCGCATTTTAAAGGGGAAATTGAGAAACTCGTGCTGAAAGATGGTTACAGGCCTGGAGGGAACAGATCAAGGAATGAGGGCTGTATAGTAGAGAAAAGAAAGAGCCCAGAGGTCCTGATGTTTTCAAATAGTGGAAAGACCATTGTGTAGGGAGAGGGTAGCCTTCATCAGTCTTGTCCAGGTGGCAGGATAAGACTACAAGTGGGTTGGACTAGGAAAGACACAGCTCACAATTAAATCTTGGCCAGCACAGAAGGAGCAGTCTCATAAGCTGTAGGCAGATGCTGGATAGCCGCCAGAAAGAGCTGAGGGCAATTCCTACCTGGCTGAACGGGGGATTGGGAAGTTCGGAGGGTCTGTGGAAGTCTGTGGTTCCTCCTTGTCCATCCCTTCTTCCTCCTCTTTCTATCAACCCAAAACTCTATTATCAAATGCTTGCTGAGCAAGGCCCTGACTTTCAGGCTGACCTATATTAGAGTCACTTTGAAAACTTTTCAAAATATCATGACCAAGACCCCACCCCAGACTAGATGAATCAAAATATCTAGGGATGGAGCTCAGGCATCCACATATTTTTTTTAAATCCCCCAGTTAATTTTAATGGGAAATCTGAACTGCGAACCACTGGCCCAGACAAGGAGAGAATGTGATAACCCTGCTTTCTCCCACTCCCACCCCCACCCTGGGCCATTAACATCTACCCTTTCAACATGCTGTGTGATACTATTTTTAAAAATTAAAATTCAGTTTTGTCTTAATAAATTAATAAATTAGTAGCACTTAAGCTTAGATCCCCCTAGATGGTTTAGTAGCTTGTATTCTTAAATTATATTAGCAGGTAACACTGACATTGAGAGATATATAGGGTATGTGAGCATGTGGATGTACAATGAACATAATCCCTGTCAGACATGATGGATGCTTTACTGACAATGAAGCAGTGTTCCCCTCATGCTGGTGCCTCAGCTGACGAGGGTCACACCTTTCTCCGCACCCAACCCCGAGCCCGCTTCCAATCAGCGGGATGTGGTCGTATAGTCAGTCATTCACCAAAACAGCTGCAATCCAGGCTATTTCCCCCTCTTTTAGAGTCTTTGGAGGGATGCAAGCACTCGGCTCTCATATGGGGCTGGTTGTGAGCCAGGAAGAAGGATAGCATGTTCTCTGGAATTGAATGGAAGTGTGGGGATTGCTTAGTTGGCACCATGGGGCCGTTGCAAGTTGTGTTGTCCAATAGAAATATGATGCAAGCAACAAACGTAATTCGAAATTTTCTAGTAGCCACATTACAAAGTAATAATAAACAGATGAAATTAATCTTAATGCATTTTATTTAACCCAATGTATCTAAAACATTATAATTTTAACATGTAAACAATGTAGACATTTTTACACTAAAAATTACATTGGAAATATTACATATTAATGACATCTTGAGTATAATTTACATATTATAAAATTTCCTCATTGCAGGTGTAAGATTCAATGATTTTCAGTAACACTACTGAGTTGTGCAACCGTTCTCACAATCTAATTTTAAACAGTGCCATCACAGGGCTCCTGGCTGGCCCGGTCGGTAGAGCGTGAGACTCTTGTTCTTGGGGTTGTGAGTTCAAGCCCCACATTGGGAGTAGAGTTTACTTTTAAAAAAATAGAGCATTTCCATCACCCCAAAAAGAAGTACTCAGCCCATTTGCAGTCACTCTTACTTCTTATCCCCAGCCCCAGGCAACCACTAATCTATTTCCTGTCTCTATAGCTTTAAAGGTAATTGTATCTCGACCTCCATGTTTGGCTTCTTTCACTGAACGTAACGTTTCCTTCATGTTGTGGTGTGCATCAGCACTTAGTTCCTTTCTGTTGCTGAGTAATATTCCATTGTAAGGATATGCCACATTTTGTTTATCCATTCACCAGTTCATAGACATTTGACATGTTTCTAGTCATTGGCTATTATGTATGGATAAAACTGCGATGAACACTCACGTCCAAATCTCCGTGTAGACATGTTTCCATTTCTCTTAGGTAGTATCTAAGAATGGAATTGCAAGGTGTATGTTAACTCTGTGTTTCACATCTTAAGAACCTTTGAAACTGCTGTCCAAATACTGAGATATTTTACATTTTTTAAAAAAACATAGTCTTCAAAATCTGGTGTGTGTTTTACACTTATAACACGTTTCAATCTGGACTCACCACATTTCAAAAGCTCAAGAGCTGCATGGGGTGTGGGGCTACTATATTGGACAGTACAGATCAGAAATATGTCTGCCCAGACATCCTATTCGAGTCCGAAGCGAGGTTAGGAGAATGTGTTTTGCAGGCTAATACACACACACACACACATTTATACCCTCACCAGAAACACATGCATAGCAGCTCCACCCTCATTACTCTTCCTTTATGATTTATTCATTTGCCTTTACCGAATGTTGTAATAATTAGATTGTGCTAAATAAATATGCGTTACAATAATTTATCCATGCCTTGCTGAAATACATATCTCGTGGGACCGAAGGTGATAAATTAGCAGAAGTATATCCCCCAAAATGAAGATATAGAACCTCATTAAGGGTTGATGGCAAATATTAAGAATGTGGAGAGACAGTGAAGATTAGAAAGCTGAACATATTAAAAATTGTGTCATAATTCTGGAGATCTCTATTACTTGTCAGTGATGATAAGTGGTCAGCCAGTGAGCTTCTATTGGCAAGAGTTTAGGGCTACTTCTCTTATGTACTCCATCATTTCTACCTAGTTATTCAAGATTTCAAGATGTTTCGGCCCTTGGCTCTCTGAATCTCTAACAGACTTGGATGTAACTCTGAGTCTCCAAAACTGACAGAGTGAGGGTCCCAAGGCCATCAGATGGTCTCCCTTCAATACAGATTCTTAGAAGGGCTGTTGAAGTTCAGTTTGGGGTTATCGCTACCACTTCATGCAGCTAAGCTAAAGTCCATCCAACTGTTCAGGAACTTTTTGCTTTCAGATCTGGGTAGAACTGTCTAAGGCCTTCAGAGTGTATCAGGTACAGGATGCATGTTGACTAGAAAGCTTTTCCACTTGTGCATGTATATGGTAGTTTTATGGACAGAAAAGTATAGGATATCCTCTTGAAATCTTCAAATTTGATCTGTTATAGCAATTAGTAGATGAGTTCATGTTTCTAAACCTGAATTCCCCATCACTTTAATTCAGCAGTCACTTATGTGTATCTACTATGTGTCAGGATTGGGATAAGTGCTGGGGAGAATGAGTGAATGAATGAATTAATATAGGAATAAATGCTGAATGAATGAATTGTGATTTGTACCCTTGGGGAGAACACGGACTAGCCGAAAACATGGGTATGCAGTCATAATAAGGCACTAAGTTTTGGAAAATATAATACACAAAGTTATGGGTGTAGGAAAGAAGAACATGACTAATTTTGCTTGAGGAAATTGACATGGGATTGCCAGAGGGGGCAACCTTTGAAGGGGCCTTGAGGGGTGATTAGGAAATTTCTAGGTGGAGAAAGGGAGGAAAGGCATAGAGGGGATGGTCCATGCAAAGACTTGGTGATATGGAGGTATTGAATAGCAGTGACTAGCTCTCTGTGGATTGGGGGCTGGGTCCTGGTGTGACCTGAAGGGTCTGAGGGCAAGGAGGTGTAAAGAGTATGTGGGCCATGGGCGCCTGGGTGGCTCAGTTGGTTAAGCGACTGCCTTCGGCTCAGGTCATGATCCTGGAGTCCCGGGATCGAGTCCCACATCGGGCTACCTGCTCGGCAGGGAGTCTGCTTCTCCCTCTCCTGCTCCCCCCCTTGTGCTCTCTCTCTCACTCTCTCTCTCAAATAAATAAATAAAATCTTAAAAAAAAAAAAAGAGTATGTGGGCCAGGTTAAAGAGGTTGGGCTTCATTCTGTAGGCAAAGCTAAGAGTACAAAGGACTCCTGGGAGAGGCAAAGCCTGAGCATTTAGCCAAGGACTAACCCTGAGATGGTCAGGAATATGTGAGCGTAGAATCAGAAATCTCCAATTCTAAGAGTCCTTGCAAGTCAAAATTTCTCTGATTTGGTGAATGATCTGAAATATTCTAACACATGTCATAAACAGATAAACCTGCTTGTAAATGAAGAAGAGATGATCAAGGATAATCATGTGGTGTTTACAGATGCCATAAAGAAGGAAGAACTTTTCAGATCAGATTTGGTTGGCATCCTCTTTTCCAGCAACCAGAGGACCAAAGACATCATTGGCCAGACATGGAAGGAGGGAAGAAACAAACAGCCTTTTATCTCTTTTTTTTTTTTCTTAAAGATTTTATTTATTTATTTGAGAGAGAGGGAGCATGAGCAGGCGGAGTGGGAAAGGGAGAAGCGGGCTCCCCACTTTAGCAGGGAGCCCGATGTGGGACTCCATCCCAGGACCCTGAGATCATGACCTGAGCCGAAGGCAGACGCTTAACTGACCGAGCCCCCCAGGCGCCCCCAGGCGCCCCCAGCTTTTTATCTCTTTAAAGGCACTGTGGACTGTTGGCTTAGAGGATGCCTCTGCCAGGGCTTTGAAAGAGCACATACACGCAAGTTCAGATTCCTTGAGTCACGTTGGAGAAGACGGGCAGGAGACGACATATGCAAATGTCCAACTTTCACCCACAACCTAAAATCCCAGCATGGATTATTTTGCAACTCTTTGGCACCTATGACTTATCTGTGCCTATGGTTTTTGTTCTTGCTTTTCTTTCCACTATACTCTATGTTCCCTGATGACCAGGAAGGTGTATATAATCCTTTAGAGACGTCTCCACCCCATTCACTGTAGTGCTATGTATAGTAAATGCTTAAAATCTATCTTGTAACCTACCAGTGGGTATTTCAGATGAAGGAGAATGCTTTCATTTGGAAGCCCTTCATCAGTTTTGTCTCATGCCCAGCTGTGAGTTAAAAGGTCAAAGTGAAGGATGTTGCTGGCCTGCCTCTACTGCCTATTCATTCCCAGCCTATCAACCTGCCAAATGCTCCAGGATCGGAGACCAGTGAGCTCTGAGCCCTGACATTCTGATTGGAACTATTTCAAAAATCGTTCCCTAAGACAGTGTCAGCATCCTCGGCTATATAGGAAATACCTACATTACTCATGACCATTTGGTTCCTGAAAACCAAGCACTTTCAATATGTCTTAGTGTTTCCAAATAGGCTATTTGATGATCTACTCTAGGCTACTTACAAGCACAATTTAGAGAATATGTCTCAATTTCAGGGTTATGCTTAGTTCCTTCATTCTTTTCTTTTTCCATTAAAAAATGGTTGCATTTGCTTTTTTCAGCCATCAATCACTCAGTGAACATCTACCTGTCTAGGACCTACCCAGCACTTAGAGAACAAAGTATATGTGATATTATTATACATTTGAATGATACATGTTCCTATACTTGAAATAGACCACATGCTGTATGAAATATTGCAGAAGGGAGCCAGATAATAAGACTGAAGCATTTGTAAAGGTATTTCTGATTTAACCAGTTAGTATTCAAAGAAGGGAGAAATCAAAATTGGAAGTGTAATTTATAAGTTATTTGGATGAGAGATATTTACAACTTATAACATAGGCTAAATCGTGTAAGATTATAAATTCCAAATGAAGGCTAGCTCAGGCCCCTTGAGGCTTAGTAACAAGCCTTGGGAAACTTGGGAAATGTCATCAGTATAAACCTGCGCAGGTAGAATATTGATCAGAAAACCTGAAGCTGAATGTCACTTCCAGGTTTAAGTGAAACTCAGATAGCTCTCGTGGGCTCCACTAAAATCACCCGCAAAACCTACGACTTCTTGATAATAACCTCTGTACTTAAAGAAGAGTGAACCTATGAAAATACAGCACTACCTTTCCAATCCCCAGGCCTGGCCCACCCCCATTCAGGCCCCTATATTGGGACCACGACCTTGAGATTTTGTCCCTGTGGCATTTCTTGTCTCCCTCATCATTGAAAGTTGTCTTGACAGACGCAGAAGTGCTTAGGACAGTCTTGTTTGCAATAGTAATGATCGTGATGGCAGTAATAATGACAGTGAACAGTTATTGAGCCCTTGCTGAATACCAAAGCGTCTGCTAAGTGCTTTTACATAGTTTTCCTCTATGAATCTTCACCATAAGTGTGTAAGAGGGCCCTATCACTGTCCTATTTTACAAATGCCTTAGAGAGGCTATTTACCTCATTCTATAGTTAGATTGCACAGCACATAATGCAGAGCCAGGATCTGGCCCAGGTGATTAGAGCTCCAAGTGCTGGGGCCATGTCTGGGCTGCAACACATCTCAGGTAGGCTCCCAGGTACCAGCTGGGCTGTCGTAGGTACAGAGCTTTGACGCCAAGTTCCCTTTGGGGCCAGTTTTGACCATCTTGTCATTCCGTGAGGATTCCAATCCCCTTCTCCTATGTCAGGTTAGCCTGGCCCTTAAGGCAGTATCCCGCCCCCCTCCACCCCACCAAACTTACACCTTTTAACAGCCTGAAAAAGCCATTTCTGTCTTCCACAAATAGTTTTTTTTTCTAAATTGTATTTATAAAAATATAACAGTTATCCTTTTCTTTTTCTTTAGTCCTAGGCACCTGACTGACCTTTAGTCTTTTTTATCCCCCCTCCTGATTTTTGAAACACAAAGCATTCTTGTTTTCCAAAGAAATTGAGAGTCTGCGCCTAATATTTATCATCATTACCTGTGGCCATTAGGACATAAGATACAAGATGCCAGTTGCATCCTCAGACAGTCACAGTGGGGGTCATTTCACTATTCTTCAGATGGGCTTATTTACAGAATTTCTGAATTGAAGTCAATATAAATCATATTCGTTAGGTCCAAACCAAGGGAAGGAGGAGGAGAGGGAAGTGGCGGGTAGGGGTGAGAAGCAGGTAGCAATTTCCACTGACAGCAATAGGTCAGTACTTACAAATTGGCAGTTCTCAGTTCAGAAGCCCTGGCTTTACACTGAAACCTCATAGATATATGGTTGGTAAGATTACCAAGCAGATTCTGGGAGCCTGATTTGATATCCCAAACCAAAACACAAAGGCCCACAGCAGCCTAGCAGACAAAGTAAATGAGTGAAGTGGGCCAAGAGCAAGACGATAAATGGCCACTGACCATCCTCAGTGGGGGGACTCTAGGGCATGGTGGGGACTGTAGAGAAGGAGAGCACATGGCCATCTGGGGGTTAGCAGATACACCACACCACTCGATTATTGTCACCAAAAACCAGGTCCCTTGCCAGATCTTCCTTTTTTTCCCCCAGAGCAGCTAGAAATGCAGATTTTCATGTGATTGATGTTTCCTGACTTTTAAACGTTGACTACTAATCTCAATTTAAAAGACATTGCTGACCAAGACATGGGCCAAAGGAAAGCCCACCTATGGATAGTGGTCCCTGAGGGTTGATGATTAGCATGTTTGTTCATACTCCCTTCCTCTCCAGATCTGACTATTGTTTTGCAATTTAGATCTCACTTGAAATTTAGGGCTTTTTTTCTCTGTCTAATTGTAATAGCTAAAGAAGCCTAAAGAAAGCTCAATTTACACTGTAAATTCAGTGATTTCACTAGGTTTCTTTTTTTTTTTAACTTAATGATTTCTATGAATATAATTATGCTTAAAAGTTCTATCCAAAGTCTCAGAGTGCAATTGGTATATCTTTAAATAAAGTGATTATTCTTATCAAATACTATTGAAAATGATACTATGGAAAGCCACTAGAGAACATTCAAGTTCACCAATATAAATAGTCAAATTGGTAAACTTCATATATAAGATTTTGATAGCATAAAATTGTTCAAATATTTTCACATTAAAAACAAAATTAAAAGACAAAGAACAAATGAAAGCCATTTCTTTTAGCAAATAGAATAGACAAAGGGTTAATAGCCTTGTTTTTTTTTAATTTTTAAATTTTTAATTTTTTAGTATTTTATTTTATTTTATTATGTTATGTTAATCACCATACATTATATCATTAGTTTTTGATGTAGTGTTCCATGATTCATTGTTTGCGTATAACACCCAGTGCTCCATGCAATACGTGCCCTCCTTGATACCCATCACCGGGCTAGCCCATCCCCCCATCCCCCTCCCCTCTAAAAACCTCAGTTTGTTTCTCAGAGTCCATAGTCTCTCATGGTTCATCTCCCCCACCGATTTCCCCCCTTTCATTTCTCCCTTCCTACTATCTTCTTCTTCTTCTTCTTTTTTTTTTAACATATAATGTATTATTTGTTTCAGAGGTACAGGTCTGTGATTCAACAGTCTTACACAATTCACAGAGCTCACCATAGCACATACCCTCCCCAATGTCTATCACCCAGCCACCCCATTCCTCCCACCCCCCACCACTCCAGCAAGCCTCAGTTTGTTTCCTGAGATTAAGAATTCCTCATATCAGTGAGATCATATGATACGTGTCTTTCTCTGATTGACTTATTTCGCTCAGCATAATACCCTCCAGTTCCATCCACATCGTTGCAAATGGCAAGATCTCATTCCTTTTGATGGCTGTATAATATTCCATTGTATATATATACCACATCTTCTTTATCCATTCATCTGTCGATGGACATCTTGGCTCTTTCCACAGTTTGACTATTGTGGACATTGCTGCTATAAACATCGGGGTACACGTACCCCTTCGGATCCCTACATTTGTACCCTTAGGGTAAGTACCCAGTAGTGCAATTGCTGGATGGTATGGTAGCTCTATTTTCAACTTTTTGAGGAACCTCCATAATGTTTTCCAGAGTAATAGCCTTGTTTTTTTAAAGAGTTCTTACAAATCAGTGAGGAAAAGTAACCCTGCTATAGATGGCTGAACAAAAGCAATGAACAGGCAGTTCACAAAAGAGAAGGAATAACTAACTGAAGAACATATGGGGAGATGACTCAACCTCACTAGTAATTAAAGAAATGCAAATTGAAACAACAAATATTATCATTCCCAATGCAGCCAAGAGTGCAATGAAACAGGTACTTCTATGCATTACTGATAGACAAAGTAGAAAGCCTTGTTGGTAAGCAGTTAATAGAAATCAAGAGTTCAGTTCTCTTAAGCAAATATTGAGCTCCTTCTCTGTACTAGGAATTGGTGTATGCAGATGGCAAGGGCCCACACTTACTCTCAATGAGTGAGCACGACCTGTGCGAGAGACATGCACAGATAACTCCATCATTAGGAGGCAAATGGCAAAGGCATCCAGAGCATGTAGCAAAGGCAGGAGTAAGACCATAGCCCAGCCTGGAGGGTTTGGAAGGATTATTTGAAGAAATAATACTGAGATGATTCTTTTTTTTTTTTTAAGTGTTCAATAAACACGTGTTTAATGAGGGATTGAATGATGAATAATTATAACTAACACTTATAAGTGCATACTATGCTCCAGGCGCCGTGTTGGCGCTTTCTCATTGACATCTCACTAGAGTCCCGGTAGAGGTAGCTTGTATTACCTCATTTAACATAAAAGCAAACTAAAACTTAGAAAGGTCAAGTTATTTGCTCAGGTTCACAGAGTTGGGAAACGGTCAAGCTTGTGTTTGAACCCATGTCTGTCTGATTCCAAAACCCATGCCCTCCACCATGATCCATCATCAGGAAACAAGATTAAGTGGTCATAATCTGCTCCCTGATCAGCCTCGCCCATCACCTCTGCCTGGAAGCCTCCGTGGCATTACAAGATACCTTAGATTAGGTCGTCTCAAATAACAGTGCTGACTCAGATCAAGATGAGCTTTCTCCACCACTTTGGCCACTATCCTTTGGACTCTTGGAAAGCTCATTTTTAGGCTGATCATAGAGCCAGTGTTTGGCCCCAATCCCTTCAGATTCTTCAGTCTTTATCAATCTAGCGAGATGCCCCAGCAAAGATCACAGCTGATCCCATCAATTGTGGTTTTAGAGCATGGCTGCAAAAATCTTTAAAACTCCATCCACTGAGAGGTGGGTCTATGTGCCCTCCCCCTTGAATCGGAGTAGGTTTATGACTACATTGACCAGATTGCGGGAAGACGTGCTGCCAAGTGATTTCTAAGACTAGATCATAAAAGGCCGCCTAGCTTCTACTGTTTCACTAGAACATTCATTCTTGGAGCCCCTGTGCCAATATGTAAGCAGTCCAAACACCTGCAAGCCACCCTGCTATGAGCGCTCCTGGTCTGCACAGAGAGTTAAATGTGGACATTCTGGTGAGCAGTTTCAGAATGAGACCCATCTGTGAGTCACCCCAGCCCAGGGCCTCGACCAGCCTCTAGACTTGTTGAATCTTCCCATCTGAGGCTCCAGACACTATGAGGCAGAGCTAAGGCAGCCACACTATGCCCTGCACAACTTCCTTCCCCACAGAATGCAGAAGCATGGTATAATGGTGGTTGTTTTATCTTACCAAGTTTTGTGGCAACAGGTCACAGGAACACTGTCTATGTAGGATAGCCCAGCTGTGTGGCAGAAGGCTAAAGACTGAGGAGTCACAGAGAACTGGGTTTGAATTCTAGGTGAGGCCATCTTCCAGACTAGGCAAGTTATTTCTCTTCTTTGAGCTTTACTGGTCCCATTCAAAAAGTAGTAATAACGATAGTATTTCAGTCCAGGGGCTATTACAAGGTTAAGTGAGAAGATGCATGGAGATCTTCATAGATGGTGCCTAGGACATAGCAGACATTCATGCCCTGAGATGATTCTTAAAGGGTGATGAGAATTTGGCAGGATAAAGAAGGGCAATGCGAAGGGAGAAGAGAAGGGAAGGAGATCTCTGCAAAGGTCGAGCATGGGCAAGAGTATAGTGTCTGCAAGAAGGTTGGAACTCCTGCAACACTGAGTGTGATAGGAGGCTGCAGAGAGAGCCTCACCCACCCATGCTTTGGTAGCATGAATTTCATCCCAGAAGCAGCCCAAGGCAGAGAGGCAAGAAAAAACACAATCAGATGTGTATTTTTTAAAATCCTACATAAAAGTCACTGTGGTTTATTTTTCTAATTTAAAAAGTAACAGGTTCACAGAGTTGGGAAACAAACAACCCAATTAAGAATTGGACAAAGGACTTGAATAGACATTTCTCCAAAGAAGATTTACAAATGGCCAATAAGTACAAGAAAAGATGCTCAACATCACTAGTCATTAGGGAAATGCAAATCAAAACCACAATGAGATACCACTTTATATCGATTAGGATGGCTATTATTTAAAGAAGAAAAGAAAATAACAAATATTGGTGAGCATGTAGAGAAATTGGAGTCCTCGTACAATGCTGGTGGGAATGTGGCTGCTGCAGGAAACAATTAGGCGGTTCTACCAAAGGTTAAACCTAGAATTCCCATATGACCCAGCAATTCCCCCAAAGAACTAAAAGCAGGGATTCCAACAGATACTTGTACACCCATGTTCATGGTGACATTATTCACAATAGCCAAAAGGTAGAAAAACCCAAATGTCCATGAGCAGATGAATGGATAAACAAAATGTGGTCTATCCATACAATAGAATACTATTCAACCTTAACAAGGAATGAAATTCTGACACATACTACAACATATATGAACCTTGAAGAAATTATATTCAATGAAATAAGCCAATCACAAAAGGACACATGTATGATTCCACTTTCGTGAGGTACCTAGAGTAGTCAAGTTCATAGAGACAGAAAGAAGTTATCAAGGGCTGGGGGAAAGTGGTAATTGGGAGCTTCTGTTTGAGATGCTGAGAAAGTTCTTGGTTGGATGGTAATGATAGTGGCACAACATTGTGAGTATACTTAATGCCACCAAACTGTACATTTAAAAATGGTTAAAATGGGGGGGCGCCCAGGGATGCCTGGGTGGCTCAGTTGGTTAAGCATCTGCCTTTGGCTCAGGTGGTAATCCCTGTGTCCTGGGATGGGGAGCCTGATTCTCCCTCTCCCTCTGCCCCTCACCCTGTTCATGCTCTCTCTCTCTCTCTCTAATAAATTTAAAAAAAAATTTTTAAATGGAAGGTGCCTGGGTTCAGTCAGTTGAACGTCCAACTCGTGGTTTCCACTCAGGTCACAATCTCAAGGTCGTGGGATCAAGCTCCACGTCAGGCTCTGCACTTGGTGGGGAGTCTGCTGAGATTCTCTCTCTCCTTCTCCCTTTGCCTCTCCCCCTGCTCATGTTCTCTCGCTTTCTCAAATAAATAAATAAATCTTTTTAAAAAATGGTTAAAATGGTAAATTCTATGTTATGTATATTTTACTACAATAAAAAATACCAAAAAAGTAATACGTGCTTTGGAAAATTCAAAAAAGTACAAAAAAAATATTCTACCACCTGGGCTTACCCACTTAACCTTTTGGTGAATACCCTCAAGTATTTTCTTTTTTCATATACATACTCATATACTTATTATATTTTACTATATTGGGGTCACACTATCCTTGCTGTTTTGGCCTTGCATTTTCCATCTAGTGATAGACCGTGAACATCCTCAGTATTTCTACAGCACGGAGGTTAAGGAGGTAAGCCCTGGAGACAGACCCCCAGGTTTGTGTCCTGGCCCCGTTGCTTACTCAGCTGCCAGCTTGTTTCCTCCTCTGTGCAAAGGACATGGATAACAAAAGTACTGAGCACATAGGTTGTTAAGGGTTACATTGGTTCCTAAATACGTATTTAGTGCCTGGCACTAAATAAAGAAAGCTATGGTTTATTATTGCTAATGGTAGTTAATAATCCTCACCTGTTCTACAAGACAGGATTTTTTTTTAGTGGCTTTGTGAAGTACTTTATCACATAGCTACGCCATACATTACTTAACGAATCTCCTATGTCCAACATTTACCATTTCTAAATATTGGCTCACATAAATAATGCTAAGCGATTTTGCCAAGAAGTCTGGATATATAACTCTGTTTTTTAAAGCAGACCTGTAGAAAGGCAATTGTGAACATGCACAATTTAAGATTTTTATTCCTGTTGGTCGACTACCCCTCCAGAAAGACTGTGATATGCTGAGGAGCAAGAGAACAACTTTATCTTTAATGGCAAAAAAAATGGAAACAACCTAACTGTCTAAACTAAAGAAATAGTTTAAATGTGATGTCCACTTATTGGACTATCATACAAGTATTATAATAAATATATTTGCAAAGCCTACTTAAAAGCATAGAAAATGCCTATGATACAGTGTTAAGTGAAGGAGCAAGGAAAAATTATATTTAATAGGATTATCAATTTTAAAAATCATATGCATATGGAGGAACAAAAAAACAAGTAAAATGGAAAGTTTGCATAGTAAGACTCTAGATAAATTGTTTTCTCTTTTTTTTTTCTAAATTGCATTTAATGAACATAACACAATGTTTATAATAAAAGAAAGTAATTTCACTGGGAAAGTATGATTTGTCCCTATCTTTGAAGCTATTATTGAAATTTAGCTTCACATTGCAAGTAGATCTTTAAATAAGCCTCCATAGTAATGAAGCCCATATTTCAATTTTCTGGCTGAAAATTTTTCAGATACAAAGTCACCTTCTTGACCTTATCTATATATTCAATGACTGTGGTGCTTGGAGATTTTTACTGTATGGTACTGGAATCAGCAGCAAGATCGGCAGATGTTATTTCCCAAAGGAAATGAATCTAACAGGACTCTGGAAGATACAGCTGCTTCTCTGTCACCCAAACAGAGCCCAGCTGCTTTCGTGAGGGCTGTAATCCAGGGAAAGGCCCTAAATGTTCAGTCATCTGCATGGATCTCCCAGCCTCTGGGCCACTTAGTCTGCACCACGTTGAGCTGATAGGCAAGTTAATTGATCTCTCTGAGCCTCCGTTTCCTCATCTAAGAAGTGGATATAATGCTCATATACCTACTTACTAGGTTGTTGTGAGATCAAGTGCAATAAATCTTACAAGATGTTAACTCAATGCCTGGGACATGTTAGGCACGCATTAAATGTTAGCCATCATTATACTTACCATCCTACATCTATATTCACTCACTGTTTGTTTTTTTTTTTTAAGATATTATTTATTTATTTATTTGACAGAGAGACAGCACAAGTAGGCAGAGTGGCAGGCAGAGGGAGAGGGAGAAGCAGGCTCTCTGCTGAGCAGGGAGCCCGATGCGGGGCTCGATCCCAGGACCCTGGGATCATGACCTGAGCTGAAGGCAGCTGCTTAACCAACTGAGCCATCCAGGTGCCCCTTCACTCACTGTTTTTAAAGATAACAGTGAAGCCTAGGGAGATGTGATTTGTTGTAGTTTAATGGGAAGAGCCATGGATTTGGAGTCAGATGACCCAAATCGTAATAGTGGTTGAAGCACTTACTCATTTAGTGGCCGAGGGCACAACACTTAATCCTTAGAGTAGTAGTGCTGTCCAAGAGAAATATAATAGGAGCCAAAAATGTAATTTTGGATTTTCTAGAAAACACATTACAAAAAGCATGATTTTACTAAAAATAGATATTTTCTTTAACCCAATATACCCAATATTATCCAACATATAATCAATATAAAATTATTGATGAAATATTGTTTATTCTTTTCCTGTATTAAATCCAGGATGCATTTTATGCTGACAGTACATTTCAACTTGGAAGCTACATATTCATCTGAAATATTTTATCTGTATCTCCTAAACTTCATAGTTGAAAAATCAGATTGACATACACAAGTTGTTCCAACATATTTTTCCAATAACCGAATCAACTGTCAGTTTTCAAATGTGGATTAATCAAAATTAAATAAAATGAAGAATTCAGTTCCTCAGCTGCATGAGCCACATTTTGAGGACTGGTGGTCAGGCTTAGCTAGCAGCTGGCATATTAGACATAGCTCCAATTGGAGATGACAGATTACTTCTCCTCCCAAAGTCACTCAGCTAATGGGAGGTGGCTCAGGGACCAGAATTCGGCCAATAGAATTTCCATATATGGACATTTGAAATTTGAACACTACTCATCTCAAGCCTTTCCATTTTATTAACTGTGACTCGCAGTAAGAAATACACTTTATACAAAAACGTGTGTGTGTATGTGTGTTTATGTATATATGTGTGTGCATGTGTGTATGTGTGTGTGTCTGTATGTGTGTGTATCTGTGTGTGTGCATATATCAACAGCCATTATTTCCCAAAGGAAAATTATAATGTGGATCTTTTAAAATTCCACTCTACTTTTTCCTCCTCCTGATTTCCTCCTCTTTCTCCTTCTCCTCCTCTTTATTTAATGCTGGTCGTGACCCACTAAAGTGATTTCATGGCCCACTAATGGGTTATAAACCACAATTTGAGAAACACTGATCTTAAGAGTCTAAATTTCCAGGCATCTTAAAAATTGATTTGTTTTTTTTTTACTTTTTTAATTGTTATGTTAATCACCATACAGTATATCATTAGTTTTAGATGTAGTGTTCCATGATTCATTGTTTGTGCATAACACCCAGTGCTCCGTGCAGAACGTGCCCTCTTTAATACCCATCACCAGGCTAACCCATCCCCTCACCCCCCTCCCCTCGATTTGTTTTGTGTTGTAAATGATTATCCTTCTATAGCCACCAATCAGTTCAAAGGGAACAATGTTCTCCCCAATATAAATAAGAAGAATGACACCCGTCTAGATAAGATACAAGGAAACAGATGAATTATCTGCTTTCTCTTTTCTTGATCCATTCAGCAAATACTCATTGCAGAAGCACTGTCGCTGTCGCTGGGTTAGGCACTAACAGCTGGCCCGACACAGCCAAGATCCCTGCTCACGGAGTCAGCTACATGGCTACCGAAGCCCTTGCTACAGGGGCTTAGCCAAAGAAAGATCTTGGATGCTTTGTTTTATTTTTCCCGTAAGAAGACCAGAGACAAGCCATGGCACAGATGTCCAGCAACCCCATTAGTGACTCAACTCCCTTTCCATTCGACGTGCTCTTGCTTGTCATTTTATAGTCACGAGACTGCTGCCACCTGGCCAGGTCTTCTGTCTGTGTTCCAGGCAAGAAAAAGAAAGAAGCGTTGGGGGAGGGGGGATGTCTCAAAATTCTCCAGCACATAGTGCCAGATAAAACACAGGATGTCCAGTTAAATGTTTCAGAGAAACAACAAATAATGTTTTCAGTCTCAGCATGACCCATGCGGTATTTGAGACATATTTGTACTGAAAACATTATTCACTATTTATTAATACAATTCACATTTGACGGGATGTCTTGTATCTTTATT
Source organism: Mirounga leonina (assembly GCF_011800145.1). Classification (NCBI taxonomy): domain Eukaryota; kingdom Metazoa; phylum Chordata; class Mammalia; order Carnivora; family Phocidae; genus Mirounga; species Mirounga leonina. The sequence goes on along the minus strand of NW_023270305.1, from coordinate 16,419,320 downwards.
TGCTAAGTCTGGCAACCCTCTGAGCACACTTCTGCTTACAGTTCACTGGCCAGACTATGTCACACGGCCACTCCTATCTGTCAAGAAGGCTGGTGAAATCTAGTCATTTTTGAACTTCCAGTCTCAATAAAAGAGAAAGGCAAGTGAGAAGGAAGTTGGTCAGAGAGTTGAGTTGAGTGAGCCCACCTACAGCATCTGCTACAGGTCAGGTCCCCTCTGGACTTCCTTGTAGACCATAGTAGGAAATTTGGATTTTAATTCATGGTTGGTGGGAAGCTATTGGCGAGTTTTGAACAAGGGAGTGACTAAGTCTATTTAAGAAGATGGCTTTGGCTATGTGTGCAGAATGGAAGGGGGGAAGGTAAGCGAGAAGTGGGAAGACCAGTTGGAAGAAACCCAGCTTGTTCTAGAACCTTTGAGAACTCCGCCTAGCTATCCTGCCATGCCCCTCCTGCCTCAGACAGGCCCCTCGCTTTCCTACATGTGAGTTCCCTCTTCTGAAAAACAAAGATTTGGACGGGGTGTTCTCTTGGTGCTTAATGCAGCATGCCCAGAGTGGCATGCAGGTGACATGGTGGCCTTCTCTTGCTTTTCGGACGCGTAGCTTGGTTGTCAATGTTGGCCCACGTTTTGTACTCCTTCAACAGAGGAGTGTCTGAGAGCCATGGTACATGGAACATCAGAACTTAAGATCATGAAGCTAAGATCCTGTGAGACTCCCACAAGGAAATGGGTAAAAAATTGCTTTTTAAATTTTTAATTTAAAAAATAATCAATGAAATGCATAGAAAAGGTAATAAAATCTGCTACCTCTTAGCAAAAATTTTAAAAAGTAACATGGACAATTTTTATACCCTGACATCTGGGACTTGAAGCAAAAGTTGAATAATCTGATTCCAGAGCTAAGAACCAATGTGGATAAGGGAAAACCTGATTTCATGCTTCTTTCCCTCCAAAGTGGATTTTGTTACGACAAAGGCACTTTGGTCCCCTAACTGCCTCCCTTTCCTACCCCGCCTGCAGCAGATAATTTTCTCTCTCCTTCCTCCTGCTTCTCATTGAATTAAATCAATTGTTTAGTTTTCATTTGGCTTCTCCTTTCTCCCTCTCATCAGATCAAGTGCTTTTCTATTTTCCTTGAGGATTACCAAAATGAGCTCTTAGGGAAAAAAAGGTTTCTCAGCACTTTAGCTTCTGTTCCTTCTATTTATTTGCTTTGCATTTTATTATCTTTTTTTGCTGACACCCCAGGACACACACACAGTATGTAGAGATTATTGGCTTTTTCCCTTTCTCCTAAACGAAACCTGTTGGTTAAAAAAAATGTGTGTCTCCCAGAAGGATTTATTCTTTTTAACAGGGCCAGAGATCTAATGAGGGATCTGTATAAGCATGCACACATACACACAGATATACGCCCTTATATAGCTATTTATATACATGCACACACAAATCTACGCATACTTACTATACACACACACACACACACAAGCATGAATTCTTTTCGCCTTAATAAACTTGGACCTGAGAGGGAGTTTGCAGAACTCCACCAAACATGCAAGCGTACTGCGACTTTAGGCTACAACTGAACTCATAGTGTTAAGATTAATAATACTGTCAAGGAAAATCAACTCCCCCTACCTCCTTTCCCTCCCTTAATGAGCACACTTGGTTTTTCTCATCATTTGATCTCAAAAACTGATACCATTTCTTTTCAGAGTGCTTTGCAATGAAGGGGCAGTAAAGCAATACATTTAAGTGCTGGTGGTGGTGGATCATCACAGCAGAGATGGTCAAAGTGCCCAGGGCTGGGTCCTACCACAGCCCAGCAGCCCTCTCTGGAGCCCAGCCATACCCCTTCCCCCTACTGGATTGAGTGTCCTCCCCTGCAAGGTGAAAGGTGGTGCTTGATGACCCTCAAGAGCTCTAGGTCTTTGAAGTTCTGAATTCCTAAGTTAACCCACCATTAGGCCAAGCACCCCAGTGGGGATAATCCCACCTATTCCTTCCTCTAAATTTCAAAATTCTGTGCTAAAACCTGAAACCTGAGTTGAGGGTAGGGTAGCAGAATTTGAATTTGAAAAATAAACAATAAGGGAACTCTTAATGTAGTACCAGTGTGCTTTGGCCACTTTGTAAGATTACATGAGCAGAGGAGACCTTCACATACTGCCCAGCCACTGGGAACCACCATAGGCCACCATAGGCCCCCACGAGTGATTTCTAAAGGAGAACTCATCTGTCCGGGTCCCACCAGCCCACAACTTGGTCTTTGACCTCTGCACGTAGTTAGATGATAGGCTTGAGACCATCTGCTTGGCCTAGTCCTCAGAGTTGTCATAGTACAAAGAAAGGAAAGTGAGGTCTGGGGCAACAGGGTGTCTCGCCGAAAACATCACGGACAGGTGGGGACTGGAGCTTCCATTGGAAAGGGAGTCTGAGAACCTTGCTTCCAATTCCAGACCCACCACTGATCTGCAGTGTGACCTCGGGCAAGTCGTTCACTTCTTTGCTTCTTGGTTTTCTCCCCAGTACAGCCAGGCGGTAAGCTTCGTGACCACCACATTTGTCTCTAGCTCTGACATTCTAAAGCTGGATGTGGAATGTAGCGCTTTTAAATCTGATCAGGTAGAGAGACCTACACGGTAACTCAGGAGCCTCTCCAGAAGCAGGATTCTGCCACGAGGAGATCTGTTCTTGATGAGATGACAGTTTAAAGTCAGACAAACCAAGAAGACTTAAGATTTAAGAGATGCTTGAGATACAGATAGATCATTCGCCTTCTACACTACCTTCTTTTCTTTTTTCATTTTTTCCCCCTTTCTTTCTACAATCGGTCTCTAAAGCAAAAATACATTGGAGGCGGGTTTCCGAGCACATTCCATGGTACGTTATACACAACAGCAAAAGAGTTCTGTACCCAAAGGAATTTGGGTATCTTAATTTTATGTTCTACTCTTAAAGAGTCATGACTCTTTGGCATAGTAAGGTTCTAAGAAGCCCTGCAGTGGAAGAGACTGTTTCCTTTTGTTTGACCCAGTAACCTTCCAACCTACTTGATCCCAGAGCTTTCCCATGATACCTGTCAGCCCCCTGTGGGGCTGGTATTCTGTGGCATGTACTCTGGGGTCAGCACAGCATTATCCCCCGACACCACATCTAGTGGCCTGTGTCTGTATGAGGCCTGCGTGGGTCATATTGTACACCTTCTATCCGTATTCCAGCCCATTTAACTTCTGTTGCTCCTTAGGTCCCATCTAATATGAACGGCATCATGATCAATCAAATGAGTGATAGCTTATAATAATGATTTAACAGTTTAATTGCAACATGGACAATTAGCCAATGGTGGCAGAATGCTGTGTGATTTATTGAGACAGAAGTCTGTCCATCTACACATCTGTTTACTGATGTTCTTATTCAAAGAATATGATTAAGAGGCTTCTGGTTCAGGATGGTGGGTTACACACACGCTTGTCTCCTTCTGTCCTGAAATACCACTCAAGTGATGATCAAGGAAGGGATAAATTCTGACTAGCAAACAGAACCAGAGGAAAACCATGAACGATTTTAAGAGCACAAGGCTGGTGATGGAGGAACTGAAGCAGTCATAGCTGAAAAGATGCAGGGAGAGTTTAGCACAGAGGAGGGAGCCCATCTGCTGGGAGGCACCACAGCCGAGTAGTGATAAGGGATGCTCCGAAAGGATGGAACAGAGTGAAATTCCTCTGGAGTATGGTTCCCCATATGTCTCCACCCCCTTTCAACCCCAGGTTTCCAGACTAAAGGTAGCAGGATATTTAACTGCAGGGGAAAGGAAAAGGGAGTTCATCTCTAAAAGTTCAGGTGCTAAGACTGCTAGCAGCAGTGTTCATGCCCAGAGTGGTGTGTCCATCCTGCTGTCATTGGGGAGTGGGCACCAGCAGAGTGGCATGGCCCTGACACCTGCCATCAGACAGTTCTGACAGAGAGAGCAAGCACCATCTATGTGCGCTGAAGTCCCTATCAGCATTCCTTGTCTCTCCTGTTTAAATATAAGGTGCTGATCCAGGATCACCCAGCCTATGAATGGCCCAGCAGAATGAAAAAGAAATATTGGGGTGCCTGGGTGGCTCAGTCGGTTAAGCATCCGGCTCTTGGTTTGGGCTTAGGTTGTAATCTTAGAATCCTGGGATCAAGCCCTGTGTCAGGCTCTGCGCTCAGTGTGGAGTCTGCTTGGGATTCTCTGTCCCTCTCCCTCTGCCCCTCCCCACACAAACACACTCTCTCTTTCTAAAATAGATAAGTAAATCTTTTTAAAAAGAAGGAAAAAGAAATATCAACATAAAAAAATGGATCCCAGAGAAAACAAGGATAAATTAGGTAACAGAGGTTAATTTGAAAGATAAAGGTCTTCAGAAAAATTTTAGGCTGAGCAGAGGGGAGAATGAAGGCATCAGAGAAATAATAAAACAAATTTATTAGAGATGAAAGAGGAGTATGTTTTCTGAGTGAAAGAACCCACCAAATGCCAGGAAGAATTTTTATAAAGATCTGTACCTAGATACATTGTATTGAAATTTTAGCAACTCAATGTTAAAAAAAAAAGATCTTGAGGGGCACCTGGGTGGCTCAGTTGATTAAGCATCTGGCTCTTGATATCACCTCAGGTCTTTATCTCACGGTGGTGAGTTCAAGCCTCACACTGGGCTCCACACTGGGCGTGGAGCCTATGGTAAAAAAAAAATCCTGAAAGCCTCCAAGAATAGCAATAAAGCTAGCCTCAGACTTCTCCTCAGTCACACAGATGCTAGACAACACTGAAGCAAGACCTTCAAACTTCTGAAGCAATATTTCTAATCTAGAGACTATAGCCAGAAAAGCTGTCAACCAAGTGTGAAGACAAAATAAAAATATTTCAGATATTCAAAGATTCACAATGAGTTTCCCCTGAGGAAGTTTCCTAAGGATGGTAGGACTGATGGAAGAATGCCAGTGAAAATAAATTCCAGAATAATGCTCTGCAGGAAGCCCAGAAAGCAGCTGGTCCAAATTAAAACAGGAAATCAGTGTCTTTGAGAAGAAGGGAGAGATTTTTCAAGGATTATATAAAGGTGTTGGTGATATGGTGTAAAAGACAGATGGAAAATAAATAGAAAAAAGAAAGAAAGAAGGCAGATATAAAATAAAAGAGAACAGCAACTAGAAATTTCCAGAAAGACAAACTGCACAAGAAAGTCTGGGCTCAAACATGAGGCAAATTAAGACAGAGAAAGAGAGAATATTCATTTGATCCTGATGCTAGAAACATTCTTCATGAAGTAGAAATGTGTTGTTTGGACCTAAGGAGAAGATCACAAATATAACCCTTCTTCACTGCACTGGAAAAATATACAGTCATCAGTATATAAGCTCTACTTACTGATTGTCAAAGTTTAGCATCAACTTGTAAACTAAACACAAGACTTAATCACTCTTAGGCAATGTTGACAATGTGAGGAAAAGCCCAGCCGACCTGGAAGGTGGACGCGGGCAAGGAAGGTGCGGAGAAGGACAGAAGGACTAACAGCCATCTTCTAGTGAGGAGAGCCAGGAAATAGTGTATAAAGCTGATGGAACAAGTAATACATTTGCCATGGAAATTTAAAAAGGCAAATAATAAAAAGAAAAACGGGATTTAAAAAATCAAGAATTAGAAGAAGGGGTAGAGTACCATTTTTTTAACTGTCCCATGGATGTAAGGAGCCTAAAGTTGTTGCCTCAACAAGTAACAAGATGATCGCCATATTTAGAATCCTGAAGGCGGCCACCAAAAGAACTTAGAAATCTTAAAAATGTTTCTGGGACTTGGAGAGAGGAGCAGGATTGGGGGATAGCTTTAAAAAATTATCACGTGCCCTCCTTAATACTGCATGGAGCACTGGGTGTTATAGGAAAACAATGGATCGTGGATCACCACATCAAAAACCAATGATGTATTGTATGGTGACTAACATAACATAATAGAATTTAAAAAAATTAATACTACGTACAGTTCTGGACTGACTTCTGGCCATGTGCATATATTTTTTTGACTTTTTGAAGTCACTGAGTACCTGCCCTGTGGCAGGCATTGTGTTAAATACCAGATACTCAGAGGTGGTACCAGCCTTGTAGCAGAAGCGCCTACAGAAACAGATGATGCAAGTTTAGGAGCCCTTCCTTGGGATGTGTTTGTGGAAATTGGAAGAGAGGAAGCAGGGCAGGGAATCACAGTTCACAGTGTATTTGGCCAACCGACTGAGACTGTTGGTATAGAGCTGCCACAGAGGTGACTTAGGACAAGCCTTTAGGACTTGGGGCTTGGAAACTTGACATGGTTCCTTTAGAATGATAATATTCTAGGCAGGCAGATAGAATTACTGACAGTTTGGAGCTGGGAGGGTCCTTGGAGAGATCTATCCAACCCTTTCATTTTATAGACAAAGCAGGCTTGGTCATGGCAGACCTAGTCTTCCTGACTCAGTCCTTCTGATTGCAAGTTTAGTGAGAGCTAAAAGGAGCTTCCCATTGAGACATCCCTGGAAGCACAAAAGCAACATCTGTCACGGACCTACGGAAGCTAGGCACTGTACTGGCCACGTCACGCATGTTATCTAACTTAATCTCTACAACAGCCATGTGAGATAGGCTGGACACATATTACAGTCGAGCAAACTAAGGTTTAAAGAGTTTAAATCATTTGTCTGAAGCTTAGAACTAGAGAGACAGAGAGCCTGGATATGAATGAGCCTGTCTGACTCCAAGGTTCATGCCCCTTGGTTTCTGGCCCATAATTTGCCCCCTGCTGACTGAGATAAGAGTTACACATCCCTATAGTGGTGACCAACATAAAAAATAATGGCCATTCCATATTTAATCATTGAACATATCAACGTGATCCACTAATAAGGGAAACATGATCCTGGAACTGTCTAAGCAAGGCTCTTTGATCTGCTTCTCCACTCCCCCATGGCCCAGCCTGGGGGAGGGTCTGTGAGCTGCCAGGCCATCCTTCTTGATTAGAAGGGACCCCAGGAGCCTCTGAGTAGCCCCAAGCTATTCTGAGCAAAATAAACAGGAAACGGAAAAGAGGGAGGGGAGACAGAAATGCTCACTGACTTTAAAAGATTTATACTGACAATATCCCAAGGAGCTTATGAAATGTATTTTTTCCTTTTTCCTTTTTTTTTTTTTTTTTTTGGAGAGAGGAAAACTCCTGATGAAGAGATAGCTCTCAACTAGAGTTTCATTGACAGTGAAAATACTTTAAGCTCAGGCTTTTATTGCTAGTCCGGTTGCACAAAACAAAATTCATATAAACATCATCTCACATATTAGAACTGGAAAAATAATCCATCTTCCAGTCAACTTTGAAAGAGTCCCGTTATTGAGCTCCTGAATTACAAGGACAGAGTTTACATATGTTCCTACCCTCAGGAGGGAGGAAGAGTGGTGCAGGGGGAGCCCTAAGCCTAGCACCTGATTCAGCTTGATTTTCTCCCGCTGGGAACTTGAGTTTCCCCTGGGGGATGTGTGTGCACACACGCACATAATCCTTCTGAGAAGAAGGAGAACATTTCCTTTCTTTTGCCCACATTCCTTCCCTCATAGCTCAAAAACTGGGTTTCAGTATGACATTCCACCAACTTGAAAACATTAGAGTAGGGTCTCAGACCAGGGTCCAGTTGCTGCTCCCTTACATGTGACAGGCTGGCTCCATCCTAACCCCAGACCATGCCCCAAAGCTTCTGGAGCAAGACTATGCCGCCCAGAGATGCTTACAGGACTCTCACCTGCTCTGGACAGACACACACTCATCTGGTATTGGAAACCCCAGGTGATCCCAGAGTCCGTCCCCAACATGGCACTTTTGCTTACAACAGTAACAACCTAAACACATCCCATTGGCATTTAGCCACAGCCTTTCCTCGTATGACTGGTGCTATAGGATGAGGTCGGGTCAGTATTGACCCCCACCTTTCCCCCACCATGCCAGATTCATCTTCCTGAAGCACCACTCTGATGACCTCACTCTCCTCCTCAAAAACCTTTTCCAAAAATAAAGTTGAATACCTTCAGCCAGGAATTAAAAGTCCTGTATGGTCTGCTCCCACCCCCACTGCCCTAGCCTTCCTTAGGCCCCAGCCTTGTCTTCAGCTGCCTGTCTGCAACCCAGTGCCACTATGCACTTCCTACATTTATGCCTTTTCTCTTCTTCCCTCATCTCCCACACGGCCGGTTCTGCCAATATCTTTGTCTTTCTCTCCCTGTAAGACCTAGCTCAGAGGTCATCTTCTTTATGACTCTTCCCAACTGAACCCAATGTCTGCTTCCCAGAGCCTCTGAAAGTGCTTCACCTATATGTGTCTTATGACTTTATAACCTCTACTTTTGATGGCAGTTATTACAATGACCTCATCCCCCTTGTGGACCTCGAGTTCCAGAACTGTGTTCTGGTTTCTGTCTCTGTCCCCAGAGCAGAGCCAGTGCTTGGATGTTTGCTCAACACTGGCATCCAGGAAATGAAATTTGAGGGCAAGAAAGAGTGAGGAAGGGAGCTAGTGAACAAATGGATTTGGTCCAGCACCCAACTGCCTGTATTTCTCTCTTCTTCACCCTCTGAGTGCCTGAGCCCTACAGCTTGACCACAATGCACACTGATCGTATTTTAGGATAAGGGATACAGTGGGATAATGAGAAATATACAAGGGAAGGAGCCCTGGTTAGAAGTCCAGACACCTGGACTCTGGTCTGGAATTTCAAGTCAAGATGTTGGACAAGTCATTTCCCCATTCTGACCTGCAGTCTGCTTCTCTAGAAAAGCCAGCACATCATATTAGATGATCTTTAAGTCCTTTCTAATTCTGAGTTTTTGATTCTACTCCCTTTCTTCTACCTCTGTGCCCATGACGAGAATATCTCCCCCATTGTAAAACAGGGTCATAATACAGATTATTTACTGAGGTTTGTCGAGCCCTTTTCACTGGTCTATCTGCCATGCTGAAACATTCCAGCAATCACAGAGGGTTCAGCTTCTAGTGCTTACCCCAGGTCCCCAGTCCTGCTCAGAAACAGTCTTGTGCTGACCTCATCCTGATTGTAACTGGAAGTCACATTTCTGTACTTCCAGAATTTTGCAGATCTCTAGTTCCTGACATAATACCTTCTCCTTGAAGAATGCTTCTGGTAGGGATCCCTTCTTTTCATCTGCATCATTCCCTACCCCTGACTGCTAGTTCATTTAGCTACATGGTCAATTGGGTTGTCTGTAGGAGACCAGTTTGAAGCACTCAGGAGTGATTTCAGAAGGCTGAGCACTCATTAGCTGGTTCACACTGGAGGGACTGGGGATCTTGCAATAGGCTTCCAATGCATCAAATGGTCCAAAACTTCAGGGCAGAAGTGTGGCAAATAAAATTAATGCATCCGAAGGCATGCCCGCAACAATAAAATGGCGCTGTGCTCTTATGCTAACAGTAAGCCCATGAATACAGAATTCCGTGCTACTGGAATTAGGCTTGGCTTGCCCCCGAGGGAGACTCTGCCGCACGCCGGCACCAGGGGGATTTGTAGGGCTTTCCTTGTGGAGACCAGTTACAAATTCACATGACTCATAGATTCAAGAGCTGAAATGGATCTTAAGAGATTATTGAGTTCAGCCAACCCTTCTCACCCTGTTTTGTAAACAAGGAAACCGAAAGCTGAGAAAGTTAATGCTTTGCGCAAGATCACTCAGCTAGTAACCAAAGGATCAGCGATCAGGAGCCGTGAACGTGTGCCCCAAATGCTGCCTCTCCAAGCCACCCACCTCTCAAGGGAAACCTTGAACTGGTCCGAACTATTTGAGATTGTAGAGCCAACCCATACATTCCAGGGAAACTCTGAGTCAGCCATAAATTGAGTGCCAAGTTGGCTTGAATGTGCTATGGGGAACTTGGGTCAGCTTTTATTGGAACTGTGACCTGTCGGGAGGCCTGAGAAGCCCCAGAGTGTGGCCTGGCTCGTGGGGCATGGAAACACCCTACATGGATGTTGCCAAGATGCCACTGATGTCCTTGCTCCACTCTTGGCACATTTACAGAGGCGGTGACTGCCGAGGCCGTCCCTGCAGACCAGGATGTAAATCCAGCAGAATGTCTTAGCACCTAGGTTACTCTTTGGGGATTAGGTAATACCCCCTCTTTTTCTCCAGTTTCCTGTGAGACTCCATTAGTTGTTCCTGTTATAGGCTCCCAAAGAATCTGTAGCTATCTTCTCTGCTTTAACTTAGAAGACAGTTGAAGTCAAATAACTGATTATTTAATAGGGTCCTTCCTCTCTGCACAAAACTGGGTAAAGAACTCTCCATGCTTATCTCAAGTGATCCTTATAACCACCCTGTGAAGTAGGCGTTTTCATTCCCATTTTACAGATGAAGAACCTGAGACTCAAGGACATAGATCTAGTTAATAGGGGAGCTAAGGTGAGAACCTTAGTCTGCCTGACTCTAAAGCCCAAGTCCTGAATTACCTCTTGCTTCAGGCTTTGCTTTTCACAGAGATAATCTAAGAAAGGGGGAGGAGGGCTGGGTGTATGTGAAGAAGGTGAGAAAGGCCTCCAGCATTTGCTGACTTCGGTGCCATTGGTCTCTATACCCTGCCGTGGAGATGCTGCTGGTCCTCCTGTCTGGCCACACCCGCAGAGTCACCCTCTCTGTCTTTTGCCAGGCTCCTTCCTCCTCCTCAACACCTCCGCGAACTCCAAGCACACCATCCTGAGCCCATGGATGAGGAGCAGCAGTGAACACTGCAGGCTGGCTGTGTCCGTGCACAGGCATCTGCAGCCTTCTGGGAGGTATGTCGCCCAGCTGCTGCCCCACAACGAGCCTGGAAGAGAGATCCTCCTGGTACCCACTCCGGGAAAGCATGGGTAAGTCCTTCCCCATGTTCAAAACCGATTCTATGAAAGGCCATTTGGCTTTTGGCTGCAAATTTCCAGAGTCTGTGACATCTACTTAAAACTCACAATCGTCCTTTAATGGGTAGGGTCCAGATTGAGCCATTACTGCTAATATTCCCAAGGTAGTGTCTCGGGCACTGATCTGTGGGGCCCTCTGGCCGCCCAGGCTGGTGGTCCTTCCAGAGGCCAGAAGACCAGCTGGCAGAGTGGGCCTTTAATGAGTGGGTGTTAAAGATGTTTATTTCCCAAAGTACAGACGGAGCCAAGAAGAAAACAGCCAAGGGGAGTGTTAAAAGGCCAAAATGAAAGTAATTTAATATGCTGGAAACTGGGTTTTTACCTTCCATGGCAGGAAGGGAAAGAGCAAACTGCTGTAACCACCCAAGCAGGTCCTGCGGGAGTGCGGGACCTCAGAGCAGAGAATTGGTCAGGGATGCCACAGTGGTATCAATTCAGTGGAGGTTGGGACAAGCTTCGTTCCAGAAGCTCTAAGGCTTACAGAGTCCTGAAGTCACACCAGATGCCCATATCAGTGAGCTCAAGCTTCTCGGAGATACCCACTTGCTTACTCAGTGATCCACTAAGCCTCCAGAAGTAGTGACATTGGGAAGCAAACCTGAACCAGGGTGTCTCTGTGCATACCTATTTTCCTTATTCCATAAGAATAAATACCATCATAAGACCCCAGTTTTGGGGTGCCTGGGTGGCTCGGTCGTTAAGCGTCTGCCTTCGGCTCAGGTCATGATCCCAGGGTCTTGGGATCAAGCCCCGCATCGGGCTCCCTGCTCGGCAGGAAGCCTGCTTCTCCCTCTCCCACTCCCCCTGCTTGTGTTCTGTCTCTCACTGTCTCTCTCTCTGTCAAATAAATAAATAAAGTCTTAAAAAAAAAACAGTTTTGAGGAGCCCCCGATCTGAATATTATTGTAATCAACAAGAGTGAGACATATTTCTTTGTGATATGTTTACAGAAGAAAGACCTCAAATTTCTGTCTAAGCTTAGACTTAGCTTCCCTCTAAGAAGATACCTTTCCAAAGAGTCCCATCTGAACAGTGATGTTACCCATCCTTCACCTCCATGGTGTGCTGGGTGAGGAGGGGAGAGCACCTGTCTACTGCTCTTCCAACAAAGCTCTGTGGCCTCCTTAGTAAGTTCTTGAAGGTCTCTACCCTACTCTCCTACCACTGACCTGCCTGTATGTAGTTATGCTTCAAAGAATACAAGCTGCTACCATCCCAGCAGGAGGGAAGCCTTGGCTTCAAGAAGGATGCTGTCCCGGTACCTAAACTCCTCTCCATCTTCTTGCCTCTGAAATGCCTCCTTGGGCTCTGTGGGAGGGTCCCAGCACCAAGTGCCTCTTGCTCGGTCCACCGGAAGTTAGGAATGTTGGGCGTCTGTTTTAGATGAGCTGTCCTCTGGGCCAAACTTCCCTCCAGCATGGCCTTCCTTTCTCATGAGAAGGCCAGATGGTAAGGCCTCCCACCCGTGTGCAGGGCGGCTGTTGGCCTCGGCCACAGCGTCATCCTGCAGGCGTCTGCCCAGCCTCATGAGCTGTTTATTCTGACTTCTGCCATCAGCACCGAGCCCGGCAGAGACCCGACGGTGCTGCTCGGGGCTGCCGAGACTTCACACCGTCAGTCTGTTCAAGTGTGTGGTTGGGGGCTGGACCCGTTGATGTCATAGGCAGAAGTGGAGTTCAGAGTCTCCCTGAAATACAGGCTGAGAAGGTGCATGCGTGTGAAGGAAGGGCGCCAGAGGGATTTCAGCACCTCCTGAGCAGCAGAGCCTAGTCCCCTGGATAGCACGGGCGGGAGACCAGAGCCCATCTGTACGACGAGCCATGGGGGCTTGCAAAGCTGTTTCACCTCTTATCTTCCCATGCTTGCAACTACTCTGTGAGTTCCCATTTAACAGACGAGAAAACTGAGGCAGGGAGTGGAAATAGGACGTGATAGGGCCCAAAGTAGACTCCAGGTCTCCCCTTTCCTCATTCCTGCACTTCCCAGGAAACACGTAGCCTCTCAGCAGGAACTCAGGGCGAAAGGAGTGGGTTCAGGAAAGAGGACGTGGACGGTGACAGAATCCTGCAACAAGAGATGACCTAGATTCTTTGGTGCGTCCAGACAGATGAGCACAGGGGGCGTGTGCCCTTCACAGAGAGTGAGAATAAGGAGAGGAAGGCCGCACGGTGTGGGCAGGCCGTGATCCCCGCCTGAGGCCGCCATTGCTATCAGTCTGCAGGTCCACCCTCCTGGCCATTGCATCACACTCCTGAGGCGACTCTTCCATCACCAGAGTTGCCTGCCCCCTCGAGAGTGGGAGTTGAGGCAGGAGACGGGAAGCAGGTGTGCTGGGGCAAGCCCCCTGACTTAGCTCTGCCTGGGGCCGTGTCTACAGGGGCTCCGCCTCAGTCTGGGCTCCATGCGTCTGCGGGCAGGCGTGCTCTCACCCAGCCCTGGCAGAGCCCTCTTGGAGCTTGAGGATGAGCAGGAGTGAGTCCAAACCGAAACTAAAGCTGCTGGAGCCAACCTCACCACCTCTAACCAAATCAATGGAGTGAGGATGGAAGGTGGCAGCTGAAGGGGCAGGCCAGAGACTGCCCTGCCACCCAGAGGCACTCCGCGGCCCAAGCCATCTTGGCAGGCCACAGGGCACGGGCACTTGTCCAGTACCTCATAGGGCTCCTGGCATTTGTGTTGAGCTGGATCAGGGTTGCTCAGCCTCAGCACTATTGACATCTGAGACCAGAGAATTCTTTTTGTGGGCACCATCCTGGGCCTGGCTCCCCAGCTTCCCAGGCCTCTACCCACTCGACGCCAAGAGCACCTTCCCTGGTTACGGCAACCAAAATATCTCCAGACATTGCCAGATGTCCCCTGTGGGTCAAAATTGCCCCCACTGAGAACCACTGAAATAGCTAGAGCATTTTGGAGCTGGGAGGATCCCTGAGATTTACCTGGTTCAACCTTGTCAATTCACGGGGGTGGGGACTGGGGCCCAAAATGGGGAGGGGACTTGCCCCATGTCACATGATGAGTATCAGTGTTGGTCGACAAGGGTCTTGAGCCCTATACACCAACCAGTGTACTAGGTCCTGGGTTACAAAGATGTATAAGGCCCAGTCTCTATGCTCGAGTAATAGTGACTACTGCTAACAGTTATTAACACTTCCTAGATGCGATAACCAGTCAACACTGTGCCCTTTATGTGCATTTTCTTATTTAATACTCGACAACACAGTGAAGCAGGTACTGTTACTATCTTCCATTTCACAGATGAGGAAGTGCGGTGAGGTCAAATAACCTTCTCCGAGGCCACCGGCTAGACGGGTCACGGGGGGTCTGAACCCAGCCAGCCTGACTTCAGACTATTTTTGCCCGTTGCTAGAAGAGCTCAGTTAGGCCATGGTGGTGCGGCAGAAAAATTAGCATGCTGGGAGTCAAAGCCCTGAATTTAGGAGCCGGTGTACCATTCAGTAGTCAGTTCGGGGAACGATGATTCACTGGGTACTTCCTATATGTTGGGGACCGTCCAGGTGCCAGAGATACAAAAGGCCAGCCTTTGATGGTCCTTAGGAGGATGTTCCATGAATGAGCTCTAGGACTTCAGGGGAATCCCACCCCCTAGCAAGCCTCAGTTTCCCCATCTGTGAAATGGGGATGAAGAGGCCAGCTTTGCTCTTGTGCTGTGGAGTCAAGGTGATACAAGACATAAAGGGCTTTGCACATGAAGCAGGATGCAAACGTGATAGGCCACTATTTAATAGCCTACCCTGCTCTGTTCTGCTCAGAATTGGGCATCAAAAAGGACTGAGACTCATCTGCTCTCCGATTATGGGGGCAGTGCCAGTCTCAAGAGTCCTTTGGTTTTGAGATCCGGGGCAGTTTGACTCCCTGAAACTCACTCCCTTTAAGATCAGAGATGACCCAGGAACACAGTGCTCCGAGTGGCGAGGGGGACAGAGTTAAATCCTGGTGGTGATGACAGTGAGGAGAAAAACACAGAACATGGTGCTTTGGGGACTGCCGTTTGCAAACCAACGTTCAGCGTTTGAGGTAACACGGGAGCAGGCTGTCATAACACAGTTGGCTGGGGAGAGCTTGACTCATGCGCGTGGGTCATAACACAGTTGGCTGGGGAGAGCTTGACTCATGCGCGTGGGCTGAGGAAGGACAAGCCTGAGGCCACTGAGTTCCCTGGAAACCGAGTCGTGAGCACAAGGGGCCACACTGGGGAGCAGCAGCCTTCCTGGAGATGAGGGAGGCAGGGGAAGGCAGTCGGGGAGCCCCAGCAGCTGCTCCCTTCCTTGTCGCCTGGAAAACAGCCACGTACATGAGGTCTCGTGAATCACGGGGCATGAGCGCCCACGTCTGCCAAAGGCGGCCTGGCTTTGGCCGGGGTCCCCCAGGGGACACACAGTGATGAGTGCCCGGTCTGCTCATCTGCTCCTTTGTCCTGCCAGCATGGCCACAGGAGCAAGGACGCAGAGAAATGCTCGGTCCAACAGCCCAGCCCTGCTGGCCCCAGAATCCAGCAGGCCTAGGACATCTTAACTAGAAGTCAGAGGTTACAAAGTCCCCATGCATTGAATGAACATGATAATCCCTCTCTAAAGTGGTGAGCTGTGAAATGGCATAGGGAAAATGGTTTGCACCGTGCTGGCTATGGTAGGCGCTTAACACATGCTAGATGCTTCGCTGGATGCTTTTCAGCGCATCCAATCCATGGACCGGGCGCCTCCTGTGTGGTAGGTGTTGGGAATACGCAGCTGAAGATGGCATGGGCATGGCTTTCAAGGAGCATCCGGTCCAGTAAGGAAGACTCAGCATGTGCTTGTGCAGATGGCTTTAAATGGGGACCCAGAGAGATTGGGAAGCTGAGCTGAGCTCCCGCGCTGCCCTGCCTTTCTGCGAGAGCTGATTTCAAAGAAAGAGCAAGCCGCAGCCATTGGCGGCGTGAAATCAGCGCCCTCCTGGACTCAGGACCACAAGCTTAGGGGCTGGGCGGGGGGAGTTGGGGGCTGCAGGAGCGCCTCCATGCCTCCTTCCCGGACACCCAGAAGTCTCCCTTCCTCTCCAAGTACACAGCTTTCTCTGGCAGCCCCCGGTGTCTGGGGACTTGATTATGTGTGACCAGAACTACACAGTGTGTGGAGAGAAGAATTGGGCCCTGAGGGGGTAGAAGTTGCCAATCATTTGAATTACTAATACTTGAAAAGATGTTTTAAACCCTAAGGATTCGGTGAGACTTGGGCTTGAGCCAGGAGAAGCTTGTCGGGGCCATTGCACGGCACAAACAAGGTTCATTCCAGAAGGTGGCAGAGAAATAAGGTTCCCCCCAGCACAGAGCTTCCCCTTTTTGCAGGATCTTAACCCCTACTCCCAGAGGAGGCGTGAGTTCCTTCTCCTCTGTCAATGTCCTGATGGGGGAAGAAGCCAAGGCCCAGAGGCATGATGTGATATGATGGACAAAGGGCATGCTGCTGGCCAAGCCAGGACTCAGGCCCATGTCCACCCTCCAGAGCGCACCCTCCTGCCGCTCTCCTGGCTGAACAGCTGCATCAAGAAATCCTCAAACTCGGGCGCCTGGGTGGCTCAGTCCGTTAAGCGACTGCCTTCGGCTCAGGTCATGATCCTGGAGTCCCGGGATCGAGTCCCGCATCGGGCTCCCTGCTCGGCAGGGAGTCTGCTTCTCCCTCTGACCCTCCCCCCTCTCATGCTCTCTCTCTCTCATTCTCTCTCTTGCAAATAAATAAAAAATTAAAAAAAAAAAAAATCCTCAAACTCACTGCCCTTGGCTTAAAATCTGCAGCCACTCTCCCCAGGTGAAGAAAAACCCATGTCTGTGCTGGGTACCCACACGGCTGCCACATTAATTTAAACCCATCGGTTCTGACCAAAGATCCCAGCTTTCAAAATCAGAACCGTCCTAATGGGAGACCTGCCAAAATGATTTAATCCAAAGCAGTATTGACTCGGGGACTCGGAGGCGCCGTGTCAGTCCCTGCTCCCCTGCTCATTTGTAGCTCCTCCAGGCCTCAGTTTCTCATGTTCCAAAGCGGAGATTCCAGCTGTAATCTGTCCCCTTCCTCATCCTGCAAGGGCAGCCACCTCACCTCAGGGGACCACTCAGGACTGGGGTAGCAGGAAACGATTTTCGGCAGAGTCCCCAGTCTGGCTTACAGGATGGTTACCCCCTCCTGACACAGAGAACTTCTGCTGCCAATGTACAGAACCCCGAATTGTCCTGTAAATAGACTGGCTGGTCTCAGCAGGCTGAGCGAGGTTTAGGCTCCGGCCAGGCAACATGGAAAGATGCCCCTAGACATTTGCTTCTGAAAAGGTGCCCGACTGCCAAGCTGTTGGCCCAGGGCAGTGGGCAGGTCTGGCCAGTGCGGGGCAAGCAGGGGCCCGTGGTATTCAGCGGGCTCCAGCCAGACAGAGTTCTCCTCGCATCCTGCCTGCATGATAAATGGGATCGGCAATAAAAAAGGTGATCATTTATTGAAATTGATGCCCTCGAGTGGCAGTGTCACAATGATTTAATTTCAGGCCCAGCATTTTCTCACTTTCAGAGTCATTCAGAGTGTCGGCTTTTCTCTTTTTCCCCTTGGTCTGAATAACACACTAATAAATATACAATAAGGGCTTTAATGTCTGGGTGATTTACACTAAAAAGAGAGAGCCATTCAGAGGCTTTAAAGATAATTTTTAAAAGCCTTAAAATTCACACCCGGGCTTGTCAGGGGCCTATTTCCAGGGCACCTGGTCCCGGGAACAGTCATGCAGGTTGGAGTTCTCTGAGCCCAGGGCAGTCAGGAGACTTGGATGTTAAGTGTGCTTGGAGGTAGCTCCCACCCACGGTGTGAGTTTAGGCAAGTCTCTGAATCTCTACAAGCCTCTGCTTTCCTATCTGTAAAATGGTAATAATGGGCATGCCTCACGAGGTTGTCCTGAGAATTAAATTAGATCACAGGCAGAGGAGGTGCTAATAATGCTTCGTCCCTGCTCCTGGCTGCCCCTCACAGGGGCCCAGCGCCGGCCTTCATCCAGGCTGCTCTGGGCTATGTGGGGGTGGGCACAAGAACAGCCAAGGTTAGCAATTTCATTCCCCCTGTTCTCAGAGTGACTGCTTATGTTCCCCTAAGGCGGGCCCCAAAGTACCAGTCCCACTGGCTGGGCCTGAATTCACCATAATTCTCATCTCTGTGAGTAGTATTATTGAAGCAACTACTAAAATGCTAGTCCTCTCTAGAACACCTATATTTAAAGCCATTAATATGGTAAGTCTCAAGCTTTCGGGGTACAAATCAGAATCGTGCCTTCTACAAAATCTGTAGGGCTTAGTCCCATGCAGAGTGATTCTGATTTTATTTGTCTTGAGAAGGGGCATGAGCATCAGGATTTCTAGAAAGGGGCACAAGGGATTCTGGCATACATCAACAATTAGGAATCATGACTAACACCTCAGCTTGAATTGGTTGGTCACATATGCTGGTAACTTTCTACAATCATTTACTAAACACTAAAGACAGAAATTAAAAAGAAAGCTCAGAGAAGTGAGATGCACTTGTGTGCAGGGTGGAGAGTCCTATTTCCCTCTTACTGGTGGACATGCTAGTGACAAGGTTGTCCACCCCTGGCCTGGTCCTGCCTGTGTGTCCTCCATCTGGAGCAACTGGGTGAATCCAAGGCCATGTAAGGGACTGGTCTCCACCAGTGGGTCTATTCAAGAAACATCTGTGATTCTCTCTCCAGAATTACTATGGCTTTCAAGGCCACAGGAGACTGAGAAGAATACAGAGTGGACTAGAGAGAACTGGATTTTTCAGAGTCGGAGAGGGTCTCCATCCATCCATCCATCCATCCATCCATCCATCCATCCATCCATCCATCCTTCTATCCACCGTCCACATCCATCCATCCATCCATCCATCCATCCATCATCCACCCACCGCCCATCTCTGTTCTTCAGAATGTCATGTGTTGACTCTCATCTAGGTCCCAGGTTAACAGCAGAGCTGTGGCACTCCTTTTTGTTCTCAGGAGGTAGACACTACACTGTTAATATTCACAGCAAATCTCTGTACAGTGCATGTTCAGGTTACCAGGTGCATCAACTACCATCAATCCATCAGTTCATTTCATCTTCACTCTGATCTATGTCATATATATTACTATCCTTTTATAGATGAGTAAACGGAACCTCAGAGAGGTTCAATGATTTTTCCCTTAGTCCTAAGTAACACACAGGGAAGCTCATATCTTTGGGGCCTTTTTTTTTTTTGTGGGGTGGGGGTTCCTGTTGTTTCCACAAGAAAGCCTTGTAGTTGAACCCTGATATCATGTCTGGCTCTGAGGAAACCGACATCTGTTCTCATCCAGTCAGGAAAAGCTCTTCTAGAGAAGACTCACCTGATATTTGGTCATCTGATTCTGAGCCACAAACCCTCAGGCTTGCGTATCTTCTTATTCCTCGCAGTGCCTAGCACAGCGCCTAGCACATAGTAAGTGTTCTTTGTTAGGTGAATGGACGCCAGATCAATTTATGGTAGTCTGTGATGCAACTCTTCTTAAACCTGACCTCTGAGTCTAAAACGTAAAGCCCAGTCCAGGATCACATGAAAAGATGAAAAGTATTTTTCTTCCCACCCTTAGCCCACACCCAGGGAGACATGTATAATCCTCCCTGGGGCTCAGGAAGCAGCTGTCATAGTGCACCTCAACTGTGAAGGTTGCCACTAAGTACAAAGGATAATCCCTTCCCTGGCAGGTACAACTTTTACTCACGATTGCTTTCATTGATGGGCGTCAAAAAAAATAAATGAAAAGACCTTCGGCTTCTGCCAGTTTTGACCTTAGAGATTTGACAGCCCAAGGCTTGTAGTGGGGCTCTTTTGAGCTGGTTGCTTTCCTTTTCCCACTCTACCCTGGATATTTGATGGATTGAGCCCTAGGAAGATTAGAGAATTGTGAATACCTGTAACCCCTTGGCTTGTCAGAATAGCATCTTGGAAAATCCCATGATGATAAATGTCTGTTGTATACAAAAAGAAGTCAAAATGCATAAAAACAACCACTTCTCACCTAAGAGGTGTTTATTGAGCTTCGCCTTTTCCCAGTGGGGAAGGAGATATCAAAAATAGGTGGAGGAATTTAGGCGGTGGGCCTCGAGTGTCAAGGAATTCACCCATCCATTCCATCATGCCTTCTGTCAACAAACGTTTGAGTCTTACTCTGTCCCAAGCACTGGTTGGACTCTGATGGCTCATCCTGCCTTCAAGGGGCTCACAGTGAGGTTTGGTGATGGATAACAGGGGATAGCTGTGATACTGGGGGGGAAGGGCTATAATGGGTTTGTGTACAGGGTGTGTGCAAAGGGGTGTGGAGGAGCATATGCATGCCAAGTGGCTGGTAGGCAAGCTTGCCCAGAGGTGACAACTTGAACTGGCTCTCAAGGGAGGAGGGGCGTGGTCAGGCAGATAATGAGATGGAGGCCTGCCACGCACAGAGGGACCTTGTGCTAGGGCCTGGCAGCTTGAGAAGTAGGTGGTGCTGGGGCTGCATCATCCAGAACCACCCTGCCCCCACCCTGCCCCCATCTGGTCTCTCAGAACGCTCACACTTTATACGTATGTGCCACCAGCTTGCTTAGCAACAGTACCCATCCGCTCCCCACCATGGCAGTCTCCAAACAGACATCTTATCCCTGGACTCCCTCCCCCACCTCCAGCAAAGATCCTGCCACAAGTGCTGGAAGGGTTTCACCCTGGCTCCAGGCTCTTCTCTGACTTTCTCTCCCTCTGTGGTAGCATCTTTCTCCCCAATGAGGACTCTACTTTCCTATAGACAATCCATGTATGCAGCTGATTTCTACCCCAGCACATTTGTATGTTTATACTAATGAAGAAGAAGAGGAGTGTCTTAGTCCATTTGGGCGGCTCTAACAAAGTACCCCTGACTGGCTGACTTAGAAACAACAGAAATCTATTTCTCACAGTTCTTCAGGCTGGAAGTCCAAGACAGGTGCCAACTCGGTCATGTTCCGGGAGGACCCTCTTCCTGATTTGTAGTTGGTACTTTCTCACTGTGACATGGTGAGAGGTGCCAGGGAGCTCTCTGGAGCCCTTTTTATAAGACCACTAATCCCATTCGTGAGGGCTTCACCCTCATGACTAATCACCTCCAATGGCCTCACCTTCTAATGCCATCACTTTGGGGGTTAGGTTTCAACCTATGAATTGGGGGGTGGGGAGGCACATTCAGACCACAGCAAGGAGACAGGAATAGTTACTTGGTGCTTACTCTGTGGTGCCCAGCATGGGTCTGAGTGCCTTCCATGTGTCATCTCATGTGATAGTATGTTCACCACCATTCAACGAGGGAGGCAGTTTTATTACCTGCATTTTACAGTGAAGAAGCTGAAGCTCAGTGAGGTTAAGTAACTTGCCCAGAGTCATACAGCTAGTAAGGAGCAAACAAGAGTTGAAGCCAGACAGACTAGCTCCACAGTCCACATGCCTACCTCCTAGGCTCCAGGCCTCCCTATCCCCAACCAATAATTAAGAAGACATTATTATTTACATAGGATGATTAACCACTGTTTACTCTTCATAAATACCTAGCTGCATATCTTCTGTGGTATATATGTCATCCAAAATAGAGGGCAAAGTTCTAAGGCCTTGGCCCACAGAAGAAGTACATTTTGAAGAGCAGGCAGCCTTAAGAATGGGAACTAGAAAGGCTGGCCCAGCAGAAGGTTATAGAAGGTTAAAGAAGGTTATAGAAAGCCCAGGTAACATGGTCCCGGCTTCCGTTTCCTGAAGCTCTAGGTCAATCAGGGCCTCCTTGCCTGGGGACACCAGGTCTCTGTCGGTGGCGAAGGAGGCAGAACCAGGTGATGGAATGACCTGCTCTTTTAGTTGTAATGCAAAGAGTCTTAGCCACCAGTGCTGATGGCATGTGAGTAAAGAAACACCAGCAGCTGCAGAACAGCCCAGCTCAGCTTTGTAGTCACTCCAGGCCCAAAGCAAACCTCCCTGTTTTTCATTACCTGGCCTTCTTCTGAGTTTTCTTTTATCCCCTTTGTTTTGCTTATAGCACCACACTCACATGCCTACCTAAACTCCTTGTTTTTATAACAGAAATGCATTTTCTTATGGTTCAGAGCCTTAGTTAAGAGCCAAATCAACCATGGGAACTTGCATTTAAAAGGCTTTACAAAATCTACACATGGATTTGGTGCGATGTCTATTCTTGAGATGATCTTACATCACTAAGCTCCAAGAAGGTGTGTTCCCACTGCATTCAAATTACTGATTGCTTTCCCTCTGCCAATGGGTAAGTCTTGTGGTGGTGAGAAAAGGGAGGGCGCGCAGCGAAGACCACAGCTTTTCAACTGGGAGCAGGCTGAGCCCAGGGCATGAGAACCACTGGTGAGGCCAGTCACCCAAGGACATCAGGTTCCCTGAGGGTCTGGGGCCTCCCTGCACCCCTCAGGGCAACTTCGAGCAAACGATGCCACACAGTGGGAATCAGGAAAGAGCTGTATGCTGTGTTGCTTCCCTCCTGGCCCCACTTCTAGACTTGGATTTTGTTCTCTGTTGTATTGTTAACTCTGTGGAATGTTCCTTGAGGTCTTTGAGAACAATAACTTCAGTGCCGACTCCTGGGCATTAGGAGGTCCCCAAATGGAGCCAGTTGAGAACTTGACGAGGGAACTAGCAGGGGACATTGCAGCCTGCAAATCTTCTGCTTCAGACCCTTCAGTAAACCCCTGAGGATCAATTCCAAGATCCTTCTTAGCATGACACATGACCCCGATCCGGCCCCCCCGCTCTTGAGCTTCCCGCATTCCTTTGGACCCAAACTTGATTTATCATAAGCTATTCACAGTTGCCTTAACTGAGGCAAGCAATTTCAAGCCCTCATGTCTTCTCCCACCTCTCTGACCACCAAGTACAACCCTTCTCTTCCTTCAGAAAAAGAATCCCTTAGCTCCCAAGCCTTCCTTGGGACTCCAGACCCATTCCCAGCAGTGTTGATTATACCATCTTTTGCACCCACTTCTCTGGCTTGTTTCACTGCTCCATTAGCATTGTCAGCCCTACACCACTTTTGTTCTTTTACATGTCTTTCTCACCAATGAGGCACCCTAAGAATAGAGATGGGCATTATTGATCACTGGGTCTCCACTGCCTCATACAGAGCCTGACTTGCAGTTTATGCTCAAGAAATGTTCATTAAATGAACAAACCTCAAATTAATTGGACCAGGAACTCTTTGAGAACTTGAGATACAGTTTTAAGATAAAAAATACATCTGGAAAGCTCTTGACCAAAATTCGATCTCTATCCTCCATAACATCTCACTTCCTTCTACCCAACCCCAGGTAGAACACCTGTCCTCAGCCTGCATCCTCTCCATTTGTCTCCCTAACCATCCCACACCACTAGGAAAATGCTGGCATACATCAAGCTTGGAAAACAAGATTGCCTACTCTGGGATCATCATAGGCCCCTCCGATTTTCCAGGCAATTTCCTGTATATTTCCTGTATGTTATCTAATCTTCCACAAGAATCTCCTACTTGGTATTTTCCCCCCAAGTTCTCCCTTTCCTTAGTTTACTTGTCTTTACCTAAGCACACCAACTCCTGTTGAGTTTTTTTTATCTTTTCAGACAAGCTAGGATGAATTCCAATTGTAGTCTCCAACTGTTCCTTAAATACTCCCTCCATTATTTTGCTTTTCCCTCCTGGGACTAAAATTCCTCCCTGACTGCATGAAATTCTAATCATGAGTCTACTGGATGTTTACCTATAGGCCTCACAGAGTGATTCCTCTGTCTGGACTTTCTTCTCCTGGTCCCTTTGCCTCGAGAGCCTCTTGGTGCCCATTGGGTCCTCCTCTCAATAGACCCAGATGATTTCCATTTCTAAAAATCCTCACATATCTGTTAACTTTCTTGATTAACTCTCTGCCATGCTGTAACTTAGGGCTGGCCTCTGGGGTTCGGGTGCCAGTGGCATCAGGTCTGTTGTGTATGGAGTTGAGCCGAGAAATGTGATGATGGGCAAAGCCAGAGTCCACATGGAAATAAAAACTTCTGTCCATGGTCCTTGAGTCATTGGTCGTCTTCTGTGGCTGTGTCTCCAATTTCATATTCCCACATGACTATTTATGCTAATTTGGGTTAAAGTCAGAGTCGAGGCAACAACTAGAAAAATATTTTAGTCATAGACTCATCAAGCAGAAAAGAACCTTAAGAGTCATTGAATTCAACCCCTTTACCCCCACCCTAAACCAATGCAAGAGCTTCTTCCAAAACTCATTTGACATCAGCTTACCTGGTTCCAACCAGTAGGATGCTCACCTTCTTTCAAAGCAGACCACCCCGCTTTAGCTGCTAGGAAGAACTTGCTAGTAACCCACTGCCTTTGTAATCTTGAAACGCTGTTGAATGGCTCTTAAGAGTTGTTTAATTTCTTCAGGCCTCCTATATCTCATCTGTAAAATGGGAATAGTAATTACCTATCTTGCAGGAGCTTTTAACAATGATCGCTAATATGCACGGAGTGTTTACCATGTTCTTAGCACTGAGGTATATGATTACATTTAATATCGCAATTTTCCTGGGAAGTAGTGCTATGATCGTGCATACAAGGCACCTAGAGTCATTCGAGCAGATACTATATGTGAGTTCCCTCTCCCGTTTCACCAGATTTTCACCGTTATCTGGTTGATCTTCCATGTCTCCTCTGGAATCGCATAGAACAAGCCTACTTTATCCTCACAAATGAAAAAACTCCAGTTTTTCCTTCCTTTGAGGATAGTTTTCACGTCTCTTCTTAACTTCCTTCCTCCTCCCCAGGCTAAACAACTTCAGTTTCTTCTACAGTGTATTTTCCGGAGCTACATTCTTCCCGGGTGATCTTAACCAGCTAAGGGGTCAGGAGCCCGCTCTTCAGTGATCTGGAAACCTCTACCCACCAATGTAGCATAAGCTTGGCTCACTCTCCCACCAACTGCTTCCTGCTGCTTGAACCCCAGGCACCCTAAAGTGTGCAGCCGCGGAGACCACCGGAGCACCTCATCAAAACCATTTTCAAGACAATTTGCATCTTTTCTTCCTGATGGAGAATCCTCCAGTGTCTCTTGCGAGCAAAGGAGGCCTTTCTTGTTTGCTATTGACATTCCCCAAAATATCTGATTCAAAAAGAAATTTAATTTTGTCCCCAGCTTTCATATCATCTTGCTTTGTTTGTCATCTTTGTGGTCCGCCAGCCTTGCCCCTTTGTTCCCCTAATTGCCAGAGACATTTTTATACTGAGTAAATTGCATCAGGCTCACTGCAAAATGAATCAGTTTGGGAAGAGTATGAGCTGCACTGTTGTCTTAAGTGTGCATTAACATTTAGATGCGTTATTTAAAACAGGTCTGGGGTTAATGCCAGGGAGATAGCTTCATGACTATTCTGACTCATTCTCTGCAGCCAGACTCCTCAGAAGGGAACTGAGGAAACCTGAAACCCATTCCAGCCCTGTTTTGTTCTCTAGCCCTCTAGGGAGGGCTTGAACTAGGTGAGATCTTTAAAGAGCTCAGATTTGGAAATTTGATTGACACACTGGGCTTGAGTTGGTGATCTCAGAGCGAAGCACAGCCGAGGGTAGGAGACAATGGAGAGGAGAGAGCCTCTTTCTCTCTCATCATACATCAGGTACACACATGACATCTAGGTTTAAGTAGAAATCAGATGGCCAGAAGTCTTTGGCAGTAAAACAAAGCACGCACAAAAAAAAAAAAAAAAAAAAAAAAAAGACACCAGCCAACCCTCTTTAGTGTAAAAATTAAACAATGTTTTGAAAGCCAGTGAAAAGGAAAAGCTGCAATCCAGATGATCATGTGGTGATTCAATGAGCTAATTCTTTTATTATCAAGAGAGTCAGGTAATATCTCCATTAGTAGCAGAAGGTTTAAAAATTGGAGAGAGTGGCAACACCAGGACAATTGCCTCATTTATGCTTTTTCAATCACCTGGGCTCATAGACTAAACTGGTAATGGACTCCATCCATCAAAAAATTATTCTATCTGGCATCCTGGTTTCTGAAGAAATCTGGATGTCCTCACAGAGAATTGGCTAAATGATATAATGCATGTGAAAGCCCTTAACACAGTGGCTCAGTAAAAGGTGGTCAGATCTGTTCAGTCTGTTTTATGTTCAGAGGGATGACGGTGCGTTAGATACACAAGAGGAATAAAGCATCAATTGTAGAATGCCCTAATTGAGATTCCGGAGCCCTGAGATGTACAGCTCTGAAGATTGTGAGTGTGGTGCTTTCTCCAGGGTCTCTCCCAGACACCTCTGTCCCTGGGCATCCCTTCCCTCTCAGCCCCGAAGGCCCTTTGTAGGGAACAGCTCCGATCATGTGGAAACTGACTGGCTTTGTGCGTTTCTGCCCAGTTTTCCCACTAGAGTCTGAACTTCAGGCAGGCGCACACTGTGCTTTCATTTCAGTGTCCTCAGAGTCCCAAACAGTGCCTGACACAGAACTGGCATTGAATACCTGTGTGTTGACTGAACAAATAGAACACAAATACTGCCATGCTGCTTTTGGAGTTGAAGTAGATCATGAATAGGAGTATCTCCCCCACTCTGTGCTGGGCAGGCCTGAAGCAGTAGGATCCCTGGCCAGAGATAGAAAACGACACATAAAGATCCCTGCCAACCAGCATATTGCCTTAAAATAACAATAGCTCCCATGTGTATAGCACTTATTATACAGTGGGCATTGTTCTAAGCACCCTAACCTATATTTACGCATTTAAGGCCACAATAGTTCTATGAGGTGACATACCCTTTTTATCCCCATTTATGGATGAAGACACTGAACCTATCGACAGTCCTACAGCTGGAAAGCTGGAATTTGATCAGAGCTGGAATTTGAACCCACAGGGTCTTGCTCCAGAGCCCATGACCACCACACTATATGATGTAACCTCTCCAAAAGAGATGTGAAAGGAGCTCTCCCCAGGCCTCCCCCAGGCAGTTCACATGCCCCGTCAGGTGACATGTCAAGTAGACAGGGGCAGACACCAGTGAGAAGAGACTGTCTTCTCTATGTTTCACCTAAAATGACATCTCCACCGCCTACCCAGGGACAATAATGTGCAAGAGAGGCAAGGGGGCCCCTTGATTCAGCTACCCTTAGCCTTGGGGGGAGGATGCTAGGCAAAGCCTCAGGTATGGTGCTGGTTTGGGGAAAGTGAGATCAGAACCACTGCAGGCTTTCGGTGCGAGCAGGAGAGAAGTTCCCTGCACAGCCCAGTGTCCTGAGGACATGAGTAGAGAGAAGGAGGAGGCATGCCAGACCTGCCCTCCAACCCAATCTCCACTACGCACTTAGTCCTTCTATTCATGGGTGAAATTGAATAACAAACCACGAAGCTGAGGGACACATACATAATGTATTACTGGATAAACTGAGGCAAGATGGAAATTACATAGTCTGCGTGCATTCTGCTCCAGAGCTGAGCCCCAGATTCCTGCTCTCTTACTGCCAGAGCCCCTACTCAAATCACTGGACCCTGCTCTCTCCTCAACCCTGCTCAGCCAGGCTTGAACTGGCCTTGCACATCAGTGTGAATAGGATTTCCAAAAGCTCTAGAGGAAAAGTGAAAAACATCACTCTCTTTTCCAACTGGTTTATGAAAATATCTTCCTCTAATTGAACTTTCCCCTCTTGCTTATGCCTTTTGATGCCTGCATTTAATTGCCTTTAAACAGAAAGCTGCTTGATCAGAGATTTCAGAGTTACATCTGTATCTTTTGTGCTGAAACTGTTTTACCATCTGCCTCTAAAGCTGAGTATAGGTTGATTTTGATAAGAGCAATGTAGGCCCCACCAGTCTTGCTAAAATTGGTTGTCTGCTTACATGACTGGGGAAGGAAAATTATTTATTGATTCCCGATTCAAAAAGCAAATCAACAAACATGTTTCCCACAACCACATGATTCTATTCTGACCCCTCTGTCTTGGGGAGATTCTTCCCCATGGTCACTCCTTCCCCTCTTTCCACCCAAGGTTGCCCTTCTCTTTGTCTTTGTTCATTCATTCATGCATGCATGCATGCATTTAGTAAATACTGAATGTATTTATTATTCCTCTACTACATGCAGGGAAGTGTGCGAGGCAGTGGGAATTGAGCTGGGAGCAACCAGAAATCACTGCTGTTCTCATGAGGCTTACATTCTATAGGGAGAAATGAGCACTGCATTACTAATGACATGTATCATCATACAGTTACCATAGTGATACGTGACAGAGGAGTACAGACTCCGGTGAGCTCTTACAAGAGGAGGGGTTGACCCAGGCTAGGGGATCAGAGAAGCCTTCCCAGGAAAGTGGCATTTGAATTAAAGTCTGTAGGAAGAGTGGGAGTATGACACTGGCAAGACTCTCTGGGAGTGGGAACGGCCTATGAATGCCCATAAGGGAAAGAGATGTGAGGCGTTTCTGAGAAAATCCAGACAGACTCGTGCTTGTGGGCCTGTAGGTGAAGAGAGGCGTGGCTGGAGAAAAGGATGGGGGGAAAGACATGCAGAGTGGGGATCAGGCGCATTCAGGAAACGACCTTTATCTTAAGAGCCAAGGAAAGCTGCTGCCGAGTTTTAAGGATAGGACTGTGAGTAAATTGGAGGTAGGGCAGGGGTGGATATAGAGACCCCAGCCCAAGGGACAGGAAGGTAGTTCTGACTTAAGAGTGCAGATAGAAAGGAATGGCCTTGTACATATCTATGTACAAGGTGCAATAGGCAGGTTTAGTGATGGATTGGATACAGTTGGGAGAAAGAGGAAGGTATTTTTGCCTTGACCAATTGGGTGGATGGAATTATTCACTAAAACAGGCAAAAATGAAGGAGGCACATGTATGGAAGGAAAGTAGAAAGTGCAGTTTGGAGATCTTGAGTCTTTAGTAACTTACAAACATCCAAGTGAATATGGAGGTAGACACAGGGGTCTGGAGATCAGAGAAAAGTTCTGGGCTGGAGAAAACAAAATTAGGAGTTGTTGGTATATTGGCAGGACCTTGGAGCCAATGGCAGAATATTATATGCCTAGGGAATTAACTGGTAATGCATCATAGCCCTAAGTGTAAAATCTAAAACTATTGAATTTCTAGAAGAAAACATGAGAGAAAATCTCTGCAAACTTGGATAGACAAAGATTTTTTTTTTAGATGGCACACAGAAAGCATAAACTATAAAACAAAACATTGATCAGTTGGATTGGAATTTATCAAAATTAAAACTTGCTCTTCAAAGGATTGCATTTAAAAAATATAAAACCGGGGTGCCTGGGTGGCTCAGTCAGTTAAGCGTCTGCCTTCTGCTCAGGTCATGATCCCAGGGTCCTGGGATTGAGCCCTGCATAGGACTCCCTGCTCAGCGGAGAGCCTGCTTCTCCCTCTCCCTCTACCTGCTGCTCTGCCTACTTGTGCTATCTCTCTGTCAAATAAATAAATAAAATCCTAAAAACTATATATAAAACCAATTCTCACAGAATTGGAGAAGCTATTTGAGATTATACATATGTATCTCAAAGGGCTTATACCCAATCATTTAAGAAATGGGCAAAATATTTTAATAGACACTGCATAGAGATATAAAATGATCATGAATCATGTAAAAAGATGCTCAACATCACTAGTCATCAAGAAAATTAGAATGGCTAAAACTAGAAAGACTGGCCATACCTATTGTTAGTAAGGATGAGAAGGAACTAGAACTCTCATATACTGCTAATGAAAATGTAAGATGGTCTAACCACTTTGGAAAGTAGTTTGGAAGTTTCTCTACAAATTAGACATATACCTACCATACAACCCAGTTATTTCCCTCCTAGGTATTTATCCAAGAGAATGAAAGCATAGATTTACACAAAGACTTGCACATTAAAGTCTATAGCAGCTTTATTCACAGTAGTCCCCAAATGGAAATGACCCAGTTGTCTACCAACAGGTGAGTGGGTAAACACACTGTGGTTTGTGTATACAATTGGACACTATCCAGCAACAAAAAGAAATGAACTACTGATACTTATACTACTGATACATGGATGGATCTCAAAATCATTATGCCAAGAGAAAGAAGCCAGCCACAAAGACCACATCGTATGTGCTTCCATTCATACATAATTTTAGAAAATTTAATCTAATCTACGAACCTACAGTGACAGAGGCAGGACAGTGGTTTTGAAGGGAATGGAGCAGGACTGACTGCAAAGGGGCAGAGAACCTTTAGGTTGTGCTGGGGGGATAATGGAAACATTCTGTATTTTGAATGTGGTTCTGGTTTCCTGGTGTAACAACTGTTAAAACTTTTTAAATTGTGCACTTTAAATGGATGCCATTTATGGCACATAAATTATACCGTAATAAAATTGACTTAAAAAATACCTAGAGAGAGAATCGAGTGGGAAGGCTAAAGAGCAGAGAATAAAGGTAGCTAAAGGGAGATGGGGAGGTGGGTGGACGTGCGCACACAGGTTGAGGAACTTAAGTGTGAAGGGTTGGTGAGAGGTGGCAGCTGGAGGGGCAGAGGAAGCAAGACCACTTATTCATGTCCCACTTGTCCTTTTGTCTGACTTTTGTCAGATACCACTAGTCAGGATGGAGCCCCGCTCTGACTCATGAGTCACCTCCCTCGTGACGGCTTCCCGGGAGACTTCAGCCACTCTGTTCTCGTCTGTTCTGAGCTCTGTGCAACTGTCTAGACTACAAAATAACACTCCAGTGTCCCATCTGATCAGATAATGCCTGTAGGTTGCTATGCTCCATTCTTTGTTTCCTTAGTCTATCAATATCCACTGCTATTTTTGTTTACAAATTGTTTTGTGTAGGTGTTTACAGTTTCCCCAGAAACTGTTCTTTTGCTACTAAATATTGAATTTTTGCCAAAGCTAGACACTTTACAAATATTGTACATATTGAATACTTGTAACAGCTTATGAAGTAAATATTATTAACTTTTGTTTACAGGGAAGAAAACAACTAAGACTCAGAGAAATTAAGCAACGTCCCAAGCGGCAGAAGTGGGATTTGAACTTAGGTCTTCCTGAGTTCTGAGTTCTCAGTTCTTTCTGAGTGCTAAAGCCTGTTCATAAGCAATGGAGATATGGCCTCCTTCCAAACGAGGTCATTTTTTATACCTACTTCGTATAACTTTGTGATGGGTATAGTGCTAAGCATGTTGTAGATGATAAACAAATACTGATTTATTCATTGATTGATTCCCTCAATTAATATTTTAATGCTTCTTTAAAATAGCAACCACCTGCCACCCTGGTCTCTTAAAGGGCTTTAAGAATGTCAGTTACTAGGTACATTTTGTCCTTGCTGGAGTGGATTAAGAAATTCATTAAAAGGTCCCCAGACTTTTTGCCACCGCCTGGGTGGGAGAAGAGAAAAGCAGGTCAACTTCCTTCTCTCCACTTATTCCAACTACCTTTTCACACCTTCCCTTCAAAAGAAGCCACAGGAATGTTGGGGAATTGTGGCCACTTCCACTGGTCACCTTGGCCTAGACCCAATGTGTGAATTTCCATGACAGCTATGACCCCATAGGGAATCCCTGAGCAGGGAGTGGTGACTAAAGCCACTGCTTGGTTAGTCTTTCCTCTTCTTCTTTTTTTTAAATGCAATTCTTTTTAAAAAGATTTTATTTATCTGAGAGAGACAGTGTGTGTGCACAAGAGCACGAGGCAGGGAGCAGAGGGAGAGGAAGAAGTAGAAGCAGACTCACTGCTGAGCAGGGAGCTTGACACCAGCTGGATCCCAGGACCCCGGGATCATGACCTGAGCCCAAACCAAGAGTCGGATGCTTAACCACCTGAGCCACCCAGGCGCCCCAGTTGGCCTTTCTTCTGATTGCAAAGTGACTACTCCCAAACTTTATTTTTTTTTTATTTTTTTAAAGATTTTTTTTTTATTTATTTATTTGAGACAGAGAGAATGAGAGAGAGAGAGAGCACGTGAGAGGGGGGAGGGTCAGAGGCAGAAGCAGGCTCCCTGCCGAGCAGGAAGCCCGATGCGGGACTCGATCCAGGGACTCCAGGATCATGACCTGAGCCGAAAGCAGTCGCTTAACCAACTGAGCCACCCAGGCGCCCCTACTCCCAAACTTTAAATACAAACAGATCACAATTGCTAAACATAAAAACTACCTTTCAGTTGCTTTGCACATAAAGTCCCCTCTCTAGTTCTCCCTCTTCCTCTCTCTCCTTTTCAACATGTTTCTCTCCAACCCTACCTTCTTTCTTTCTGCCTCTCTAATGTCCCGAAAAGGCTGCATTATAGTTGCTTACCTAAAAGGTTCTTTTAGCTGTAAAAAGCCTTCTATGAAAAGACATGGAACTAGACTCCAATTATGTGTCCTTGAGTTTTGCATAATTTAGTGTGAGTTACTGTTCTTTGAACCAGTGGGGGATAGGAATTCACTCATGAATAATGGTTTCCAAAATTCATGAGGATCCAGAAGAGGTACTTGCCTAGAAGGTAGAAAGGCTCTTTTCTTCCAGATTTCAGAATTCATATTCAATGAAAAGCAAAAGAGTAGGAGGTACTGAAAGGATTGTACAAGCAAGTGCAGAAAGCTTTTGCTAATCTAATTCATTCTTAAATCAGCCTTCTCCATAGTTGAAGGAATTCCTGTTCTCCTTAAGCTTTTCTATCTTGGGTACATTTTTAAAAAAATAAGCTTCTTTTAATGTATCAGAGGAAACCAGGGATGTGCTGAAGATGCTTCAGTGAGAGATGAAGCTGAAATCAGTAAGGCTGGAAAAGGCCAAAGCCAGAATTGTTATTTAAATGTTGAATACCCAAAATTTGCTACAAGTTGCTTATCAACATTCACAAAAGTCAGTGTCCTTTTCTTATAGAAGCTTTTATTACACGGAAGCCTCCTGCCCATGAACATTGGCACTGTGGTATGTGTGTGTGTGTGTGTGTGTGTGTTTGCATGCGCGCTCGTGAAACGTGTCTTTTTATAGCATGACTTGAGTATCCTTCTTCCCTGACTGTTCAAACATGGGGGTACCTGCACATGCTACTCACATCCCACTTCTCACCTTTTTTCCTTCCCATTAAAGTAAAAATACCTACTGAATTAGAATCACCAAGGGAAGAGCCTAGGAATCTCTTTAATAACACATCTCAGATGGCTCCCATGACTGGGAAGCCTTGGGAAACAGAAATTAGAGGGTCTGAAGGAGAGCTTCTCAAGGTTTGTTGTGCATATGCATCACCTGGGGACCTAGTTAAAATGCAGATTGTTTTTCAGTAGGTCAGGATTGGGCTTAAAATCCGCATTTGTAGCGAGGTCCCAGATGATGCTGGTACTGCTCCAACCCTCTATGTAGCAAAGGTCTAAAGGAAATGCATCCAAATGTCCACACACAGATAGTAATTGGGGCTAGAGGCGGGAACAATTAGAGAAGGACCTAGAGCACTTTCTGCTCTCCTGGCTCATCTGATGTGTGATGGTAGAAACAATTGTTGGGAAAGCCAGTCAGGCCCCGTGGGGCAACAGTTTCTCAGTACACTCACCAAGTTCTAGATCAGACCTTTGGTTTTGCAGGGCCAGACATGCTCAGGACTCAGCCTAAGCAGACTTCCAGAAGACATATGTAAGTCATATATGCTAATTTTTAAATGTCCCATAAAACATATAATGATTGGTGAGAATCCCATCTGTGGCCAGCCAGGCAGTTCTCTGCCTACAAGCAGATCCACACGGGCAGCCAAAATATCAGATTCCAATCAGCAGGTGGCTTGGCGAGCAGTTTGGCCTGTCTTTCCTGGTCCTATTCTAAGAAGTTCTTTCTTCTCTTGAAGTGTTTGGGTTCAGATCATCCCTTCATCTTTCAAACATGAAACCCTCCTAAGCCCCAAGTGCCGTGCAGGGCACTGAGGTCACAGAAATGTTAGTGAAAATTGAGCCCTGATTTGTGTCTGGAAGCCATCCTGTCTCTTACTTTTTTAGTATATATAATTTTTACTTAAAAAAAATTTTAATAGCAGTGAAATAAACATAAAATTTACCATCTTAACCATTTTTTTAAAGAATGTATTTAGAGAGAGTGGGGGGAGGGGCAGAGGAAGAGAGAGAATCTCAAACAGACTCTGCAAGAGTGAGTGCGGGGCAGGGGGGGTGGGGGGTGAAGGGAGGTGCAAGGGGGAGAGGGACAGAGAGAATCTTGAACAGACTCCCTGCTGAGCACAGAGCCCGACACAGGGCTCAAACTCACAACGCTGAGATCATAACCTGAGCCAAAATCAAGCGTCGGAGACTTAACCAACGGAGCCCCCCAGGTGCCCCCATCTTCACCATTTTTAAGTGTACTGTTGAGTTGCATGAAGTGCATTCACATTGTTGTACAACCATCACTACTATCCATCTCCAGAAGTTTTTCATCATCCAAAACTGAAACTCCATATCCATTAGGCAACTCCTCAAGGACGTCCGTGTTGGAGCATGTATCAGAATTTCATTCCTTTTTAGGCCTGAGTAATACTCCATTATCTGTACCTACCACATTTTGTTTATCCATTCTTCTGTTGATGGCCATTTAAGTTCCTGCTACACTTTGGCTACTGTGAACAATGCTACTATGAACGTGGGTGTACAAATATCTCTTTGAGACTTGCTTTCAATTCTTGTGGATACAGGCATACCTTGTTTTATTTGCCTCACAGATATATTGCATTTGTGTGAAAATGGCAACTCTGCATCAAGCAAGTCTGTTGGCAGCATTTTTCTCACGGCATTTGCTCACGCTGTGCCTCTGTGTCACACTTCGGTAATTTTCACAATATTTACACTTTTTCATAATTGTTATATTTGTTATGGTGATCTGTGATTATGACTTGCTGAAAGCTCAGGTGATATTTAGTATTTTTTAGCAATAAAGTATTTTTTAATTAAGGTACATACATTTTTTAGACATAATGCCGTTGCACACTTAAGAGACCACAGTAGAGTGTAAACATCACTTTTATATACAGTAAGAAACCAGAAATTCCATTTGACTTTATTGTGATATTTGCTTTATTGCAGTGGTCTGGAATTGCTAAGTCGAATGGTAATTCAATTTTTAATTTTTGAGGAATCACCATACTATTTCCATAGTGGCAGCACCCACATTCCCATCAACAGGACACAAGAGTTCCAATTCCTCTATCCTTGCCACTGCATCTGACTCCTGCTTTAAGCAACTTACTCGGCGATAAGTTGGGCCATTGTCCCAGTGTCCCACCTGAGATACTCTCAGTCTTCTCTGCCCTCTCCAAATCCTGCTCAACCTCTAAAGCCAAGTCAAGTCACACGTTTTCTAAAGTCTGATGACATTAGCCCCTGAGGAGCCCTCTTTGTCTACCCCTGAGACCATTCTTATTTTCTCTTGATAATAAGTGTCTTGTTCTTGAATTGTCTCCCCATTACACCAGGTAGAGGTCATGTACTATGTTTTTTGGTTTTGCCTAGCAATAAAAGCAATTTCTCTATGTTGCAACTTGTTTGATAGAAAAATATAAAGAAAAGCAAGTATGCAATCTGAAAAAGGGGTCAAATGCCCAAAGCTTGGTTTCAGTTCTGAGAACTCTGTACATGAAGAAAAGAAACTGAGTCCTGTTACCCCAGAAAATTGTCTCTGGTGGAGACTTACTAAGAGCCTCTGTACCCACCTAGCCAAACATCCTTCCCCTAGGATGTTATCCTCCAAGGCCACCGTCACCTTGGAGACACTAACCCTAAAGATTATCAGGTGAGGAGAGATGCTTCTAGGGGAAGGACTGGCTCTGGGAGGGCTAACCACAAAATTGTAGCAAACAAGAATTCATTAGTTCAGGGGATTGCTTTGGGAGTTCATGTGGGTTTTATTACAATGTCTGCAACCACTTACATTACACAAGGGCTGAGTTTTCTTCCATATCTGTTCACTTCGTGGTGGATGTCAGTAAACAGTCCCAGTGGGGTTGCTGCTGGCTGCTGAACCCAATAAATGTTACTTTTTTTTTTCCCAATTAATCTGCCCTCGTATGAGTTTGAAATCTTCTCGACCTTTCATTGTGTTCTCTTTAGGGATGTTATCGTACCCCTTGGCGGTCTTATGTTATAGGAAGAGCTGAGCAGTGCTGGAGTTGTCCTCTTAGAAAGATGATTTCTCTGCCACCACATGAGTGCTCTGATGTGGGACATGGCTGCTGTCAGCCCTGGCTTGCCCTGCACCCATTTGTCCTTATGAAGTAACTCCCTGAAGCCCTCAGTCACCACAGACAGGGAGTAGGCAGCAGAGGGCCCCGTTCCAATGTCCTTTCCAGTTCTTTCACTCAGAATGGAATTCCAGTCATGTCAGGAGTGCCCGATCTAACACAGAGCTCCTCCCCAGCCCATCAGAACCAAAGAGGAACCGGAAGCTCTGGCAAGAAGGAGACCTTTAGCACATTTAGTACACCTTCCAGCTGGTATTCAAAGCCCCTGCCAAGTGGTTGTCAGTCTATTTAAATTTTTATGACAGGGAACTCACTGCCCCCAAGTTCAATCATCTCTAGACAGCACATTTGTTCTAGAGCTGTTGATGCCCCCAAGATTCTACTGAGAAAAACCTGGCATATATGTGTAAACAGAGAGGAGAAGCCACCTGCCTGGCTCTGTGGTAACGGAAACTCCCTGGACAGCTTTCCCCTTCCTGATAGTCCTGGGAAGCTATGCTGAGGACTGCGTGAGGCCTGGGCACCCCAAGAAGACTGGAAAACTGCCATCAGGATGTCCCACCCAGGAGGGAATTCATCAGCCTTCCCACCCTGAGAACCGCCAAGCAGCCTGGCAGCTCCCAAGTCATGCCCCATCAAGAGGCCCCAAAGGTTTCAGAGTTACTCTCAGCCCAGCTGGCTTTCCTTACCCTGGTCCAATTACTGACCCTTCCCAGATGGGAACCACATTTTGCTTCATAATCCTAACA
Source organism: Mirounga leonina (assembly GCF_011800145.1). Lineage (NCBI taxonomy): Eukaryota > Metazoa > Chordata > Mammalia > Carnivora > Phocidae > Mirounga > Mirounga leonina. The sequence goes on along the minus strand of NW_023270305.1, from coordinate 16,382,368 downwards.
GAGCTGGATACGTGGGGTGTCAGCAGATCATGAGCAGCCTGGGGTCTCTGCCCTGCTTCAGGTCTTCATCACCTCTTCTCTTGACCATTACAATCAGTCACTTTGACTCACCTCTATGCTTCCAGGCTCCTTGCTTCTGCTCTCCAGCCAGCTGTCAAAACAACCTCCTAAAGTACCAGTCCAACCACATTGCTCTGCTCAGCATCATTCTGTGGCTTCCCATTTCCTATGGGATCAAGCCCAATCCTGCTGCCAAGCCTTAAAGTCCCTCCTGTTTCTCCATGTTAGTTCACCTCTGGCTGCTTCCCCCACCCCATCTCGGGAAGTAGCCCGTTATCCAAGCCTTACACGAGGCTGTGATTCTTCTTCATCTTCTCCTTCATCCCTCACCCCCACCCACTCAGAGAGTAAGCGCCATCACTTCTACCTCCAAAATATATATTTACCCACATACCTCTCTCTCCTACCACGCTGGTCCAAGCCATCATCATCTCTCATCTGAATCGCAGCAGGATTCGTGCTTCCACTTTTGCTCCCTTCTATTTCATTCCCTACATAGCAGCTGGAGTAAGCTTTACAAATACAAATCCAACTACGTCATTTCACTATAAAACGTTAGAATGACTTCCCATTGGTCTTAGAATGAAATCTTGACCAAAAGCCCTGTATCATCTGGCTTTGCCCACATATCTGACCCTCTCTCATACCACTCTCTCCACAATCCCTGTTCATTTGTCTCCCAACCACAGGCCCCTTCCACTTACTGCTCCCCTAGAATGGAACACCCTTTCCTTGGCTCTACACCATCATCTCTTGCTCATCTTTTAGGTCTCAGCAGAGACATGACCACCTCAGGAATGGTTACTGTGGCCCGTTTTCTGTATCACAGCACTTTGTTTAGTTCCTTTGAGCACTACTCACCATAATTAATGTATTTGTTCCTTGTTCATTGTCTAACTCTCTCACTGGAAGGAAAGTTCCTTGAGGGTAGGGACCTTGTTTCTCTCATTATATCCCCTGGGTCAGTGGCACTGAATGTCTTTCATAGCACTTGGAAGGTGCTGCATAAATTTTGTCAGTTGAATGCTAAATGAATCTAGCCCCTGCTACTTATCCAGTCTTCGTCCTCTGATACCCCTGGCCCCTGCACCTGCATTCCAGCCACACTGACTGGAATCCATGAATATGCAAGCTGCTTCACATCTCTGTGCCTTTGAACCTGCCCCTGGGCTGGGATTCTTAAACCACTGCGTCTATCTAGAAAACTCCTCTGATTGAAATCCCCTCTCTTCTCTAAAGCCTTTCCAGCCTCACCAAGCAGTTAGTCCCCCGGACCTCCACGTGCCACAGTCTGGTGCCCATGCTTCTATTCTTGCTGTTATCAACTTGGTTGTCGTGATTTATTTTCATAATGGTATCCTCTGTAAATTGTGATATCCCTAAGGAAAGAGATTATGTCTTCTCCATCTCTCCAACCTTCCCCCACAGTCAAGTACAGAACCCTGGAACATATTAGTTGCTCAACAAACGTTTGTTGAAAAGATGAATGAATTAAGTGGAAAAGCAGTCCCTGGATATAAATTCAATAGGCCAGATTACTAATCCCAGCAGCTCCCTGGTAGGTCATCTGAGTGACTCATGCCACTTTGTGTCTCAGGTTCTTCACCTATAAATTGGGAATAATAACTAACTACCTACCCATCTCAGGTGGTCCAAGAATAAAATAGTAAATATGAAAATAGTCTGAAAAAATATAAATTCATTAATTTAAAAAATACTTATTGAGTCCTTACTCAGTGCTAAGGCCCCTGGGTTACAAATATGAAGACATGACCCCTTAAAGGTTCTACTTCTTCACGATGACATTATTGTTAGTTAGCCACCCACCATCAAGACATGTCTACTTCTTACTGTTGTGGTTCTTGGTCTACATCCTTTGTTTTTGAATTCACTGCATAGCTGCATATTCTGGTTTTACTAGAGGTCTCTGCCTGCTTTCCAGCTGTAATCACAGCTGAATGATTCCCTCCCAATCATGGTTCCACTTCAGGAGAACCGTCAGCCGTACACACAGCACCAAGCCCATCCATCTGTGTAAGAGATAATGTAATTCTAAGACAATATTTAACAATGTGGGACGAGGCATAAACTCAATATGTTTTCAGGCAGAATAGAAAAAAAATTATGTGCTCCATCTCATTAATCACAATAAGAATGAGGGATGGGGCAGATACCCAGGCTGGTGCTGTTCCCTCCAAGTTAATCTGTCTTAATACTAGGCCCTTGATAAAAAGAATGCCCATGTCGTCGTTCTGCTTGTTCAATGGCAATTTACATTGGGGAGCACAAGATTTATGGAGTAACAAGAATCTCTCAGTAATAAAAACTTGAGTGATCCATGCTGTGTTTGGAGGTAGCTTCTACTGCAAACACTCTCTGGGGACAAAACTTCAAGAGAAGGATTTCAATGTATGTATTGATAAAACTGATCTTATTCACAAGTGCTTATTGGGTTCATTCATTCCCTCATTCAACAAATTTTTACTGGGCACCAATTCTGTGCAGAAGGCTCTGTTAGAGGTTTCAGACTTCACAGGAGCCAGATACGGTCTATACTCTCCAGAGACCCCCCATTAGGGAAGATGCAACTCACACCCAGTAATGAGGGTGCCACGTGGACTGTAAGCTCACAAGGACAGAGACGATGTCTGTTTACTCTCCAGCGCATACCAGTGCCTATCTCAGGGCCTGGCACAGAGAAGCTCATTAAAAATTTATTAACTGACAAGCGCCCATCAGTGGATGAGTGGATAAACAAAATGTGGCACATACATGCCAATGGAATATTATTCAGCCTTAAAAAGCAAGGAAACTCTAACACATGCTACAATCTACATAGACCTTGAAGACATTTTGCTAAATGAAATAAGCCAGTCACAGAAGTACAAATACATGAACTCGCTTATAGGAGAGGTCAAATTCATAGAGACAGAAAGTGGAATGGTGCGTTGCCAGGGGCTGGGGTGGGAGGACACGGGGTGTTGTTTAGTGGGTATAGAGCTTCAGTTTTGCAAGAGGAAAAATGTTCTGGAGATGGATGGTGGTGATGGTTGTAGACCAAGGTGAATAAACTTAATGCCAGTGAACTATACTCTAAAAAATAGTTAGGATGCTAAACTTTATGCTATACATATTTTACCATAACAACAAGAATAAAAATCTTTAAAGGGCTAGCAAGAAGTCCAGAGACAGCTTGAGATAGGAGATGTAATGGAGTGTCCTGGAGAGAAGCGATCATTGGGAGTGGATGTGCTTTCTGAGGGAGGGAGGAAGAAGAGGGCATAGAATTGTACTGAGGACGCACTCTGGGGGGTCATGGAAAAGAAGCCAAAGGAAGTGTGGTCGGAACCTGCAGGAGCAGAGGGCCAGTTAGGGACACGGAAAGGAAGGGTCAGAGAGTTCCAAGAAGGGCCTTTTAGAGGATGACAGCGGTTGACCAAAGCCTTTGGATTTGACAGTTGGGAGATAAGGGGCGACCCCTGGTAGAGCAAGCATCTTCTGAGCATTGTGAGCATGGCAGTGAGGCTACAATACCAAGTGAATAAAGAATAAGACATTGAAGTTTGATGGTAAAGGAAGGAGAATGATGGCAGAAACTGGAAGGAATCAGTGGGGGAGAGAGAAGAAAGACTTAGCAGGGGACAGAGGGATTGAAAGAGAAGGAAAGAATGTTCTGGAAGGATCTAGAATGGCTGGGAAGGATGAGTTGGGGACTCCTTCTCCTTTTGAAACAAGAGGGCAGGATAAGAAGATGGAGGAGATTTCAGGAAGAAATGGGTGGAGAAGAAGGAGCTGCGGGGCTGCTGTCTCCTGAGGGAAGGGGGATGCCAGAGCAAGTGCTAACAGTGAGAAGCTTCGAATACACCACAGAAAAGTTGAAGAGTTTGGGGATGGTGTCCTAGGGAATGCAGGTAGGCACACAATGGAGAATGGTGGAGCCCTGGATCCAGCTGGGATTCAGAGCCCCTGTGTGAGTAAGGAGACCAGTGGGCCGGCCCAAGGCTCATGGTGACCTGAAGGAAGAGAGCAAATGGCATATATGCCCAACAGGGATGGGGTGAGACAGGGTCAGCAGCAGGCCAGAGAGACCTGCTTCCTCAGGAGGGCAAGCACATGGAGAGAACCGATGTCCGTGGGGTCCAGGCTGCATGGGAGGGAAATAGGGATCCAAGGAGGATGTGAAGTCAGAGACTCGAGGTCATGATGAGGGTGAGGAGATGGTTCTGGAAGAAAGAGAAGTTAGTCCACAGAGGAATTTTGAATCTGAAATCATGATCAAGGGGTGGCTGTGTGGAAAGGCAGGGTCCAGGAGAGCGGTGCTGACCAGGAGTGGACACCAGCCAAGAGTAAGTCCGGGCACTGTGAGGTCCAGGGATTTGTAGAATATTGAAATGTCCTCAGGGATGGTGACAGTGTGACGAGGTGGAGACAGGTATTAGATGAATAAGAAAATCAATCACTGGAGTGGGAAGATGGTGTGAAGGGAGAGGTTTGCTCGGCTAGCAAGGATAAAAAGAGAAGGAGCTTCTTGAAAGAGAGTGATGCCGCCATGGAACCTGAGGAGCCCAGCGGACCCTGTCAGTCAGTCAGTCAGTCAGTCAGTCAGGAAGAAATGGGCCAGGGTGGGGGAATCAACTTCCACTGACGAGGGTTCCCTGTGGGAATGGCTGAGACCACCCATGAAGGAAGGAGGGTTGGAAGGAGAGAGCTGGATTTGGAATTTATAGCTTGAGCAAGAATTGTGAATAGGCTGGACGAGGAGTCAGGCCTGAGGGAGGAGCAGAGTTGGGGAGATGCGTGCTGAGGAAAGCATCCAAACTCCAAGGGTCTGTAAAGCTGGTGTCAGCACCCCTGGGAAGGAGGTCCAGAGCAGTCACCGGGTATGGCGTTCTCAAGGGCCACAAAACCAGGGTGCCCAGCCTATGTCTTGTGAAGGGGGGATGCCCGCTTCAGTGCTCGCAAGCCAGCCGCCACCAGCCAGCTTTGTGAACAGAGCGATAAGCCTGTTTTTGAAGGCGAGGGGATTTACTCCGAGTCTTAGACTCGTTTTCTGCAAAATGGGAGTATTTGGGGTAGGCGATCTTCCGGCTTCAGCGTGCCATGCTCTCGGTGTCCTTGGCCTCTTCGTGCCACTGCTTCGGACTGTTTCAATTACAGTGATGACCCCCTCCACGTTCTCTCCACGGGTGGGAGGGGTAGACATCGTTAGGAAAAAGTGGAAACCCTTGGCTGAATAATAATGTCATTACGTACTCAATCACAGCAGTTGCTAGCACAAACAACTCCTTCTTGCAAATTAGGAAAAAAACCCAGCTCTTGGCAGACAAATGAGCTAAAGGCCGTGGCGTGGCAAGGGGGACCAAGCTGGACCAGGGGCCCCTCGTCCCTGTCTCAGGGTGCTCCCTGCTACAGCTGTAACAGCCTGCACAGCTGTAACCCTGATTTCAGTCCTTGTGACAACACAAGTGTCGTAGACAGCGAGTCAGCATTCCCACTGTACGGATGAAGACATCAGGCAGAAAGCCTCAGGAATCCCCCCTCAGTGTGGTGGCCCTCCACACCCATACCCCACCCCTTCAGCCTTCAAATTCCTGAAAGGGTCTCATTTCAGAATTATTCTGGTTTTTGCATATTTTATATCAATGAACATTTCCTTGCCTAAACAACTTTTCATTGGATGGAGAGTATCTCCTTCTCCCCCCACAACCCGGTCACTATGCTTTGAAACCATATTTGGACATTAATCATATTACCCACAGTCAAAATGCCATCTCATCTGGAAGGAATATAGCTGCAATATTAGGAGAGCATAGAATAAATACTGAAACCCATAATTCTTTATCATCCTCTCAGCTCCCATATGCACTTACTGAAATGCATTTGGCCAAATGAGAAGGGGGGAAAGAGAAATGAATCCTAAAGAAGTTAATAGTAACAGCATAAGAAATTGTATTGACTGATATTATTATTACTTATTATAAGCAATCGTATTGTAAAGATATCAGGAGCCCTCAGTTAGTTTTGTGTTTTTCGGACTTTGAGAAGAGAGAAAAAAAATTTAAATTTACTTTCTGGACCAGGAGAGTAATAATCCTTTTATGACTATATTCATTTTCTTAGCCTCAGATGAAAAAGGTGACGAGGGACTAGTTATAACAAATGACAGTACTTTATTTTTCAAGGCCCCTTACGTGACCAAAACAATGTGGTTTGTGGAGTTCCCATGGGAGCTGGGTATTGAACCTGAAGGGAAGACAAGATTCTTTCTTTGGGGGATTTGCCTTCATGATGCAAATCCAGGGCCTCGACACACGAAAGAGTTATAATTAGTTTTACAAAAACTTACAAATCACCAGCAAATGCTGATTAGTAGAAAACAACAGAGCATGGGGCTGGGCTTACCGAGGAGAGAGGGGAGCCGAGTGAGCTGGAGTTAGCGAGGATGTGAGTAAAGGTGGGAGCCGTGGTCGCTCCAGGTCGTAAATGTCTGACACAGATCAAGGCTCTGTTCACATTCCATCAATGTTTGAGGCAAAGCACAGGCTGGTGGAGAGGCGGGAGCCAGGCATTGCCGAGAGAGGGAATGGTACCCCAAGTATGTGGAGAACATTCCCAGAGCTCTGGTGGCAGTTTTGTGTCCTTACATAGCGGCGATCATCACCACGTTCCGGGCACTGTCGATTCACCATCTTGAGATCCTTACAACCCTGTGTGAGGGGTCGTAATGCAGTGATGGTAAATGGGTGTCAGCCAGGATGGCAGACCTCTTTGGTCGGTTGTAGTTTGCCTAGGACATGTTGTGGGTTGCATCCAGGTTTGGTGAGAAAGGGAGTCAGGGTGGCTTATGGGCATCTGCCATGGACCCAGAGTGTTGTGAGATCCATGGCAAATATTTGTCATCTCTGTTCTAAGGAGTGCCAGTTGATTAAATTAGGAAATCAGGGTTCAGGACAGAGCTTTCATAAATTCATAGCTTCTTTTTGTGAAGCTAGGAGAGGGTCGTATAAGGAAAAGGCATCCCTTCCTCAAGATATTTTACTTTCATCTGCTATAAAATTGTTGTAATATACCAATTTTAACAGAGCAAGCCACTCTACTACCATCTTCTGGAATATTATTGTAAAAAAAAAATGAAGATCTACAGCATCTGTGATATGAATGCCTTAGACATGGCCTCCTTGTGCAGGGCACAGCTGTCCACAGTGACCCAGAACCAGGATTGATCGAGATGGGCTGTATTCGTTCTGCCCCACACTGCCTTAATGAAAAAGTGAGGGAGTTGGAGAGTAAAGGCAGTAAGTTTTTAGAGAGCCTTAAAATTTTACCTAAAGAGCTTGGATCTGATGTAATAGGTAATAAGCAAAAGGGCTGTTTATATGCATATGCTCTCCTTAAATCAGATATTTGTAGGTTTAGTACCTATAATGCATTTTGTGAAGCATGTTATGCTCTTTAAAATACTTCAGCCAAGTTACTTCATTTGATCTACACGTGGAGCTACAGTAGATTCCTGAGCAAGGAACTGGCATCACTTGGTGGAGAAGCCGTGTTGGCAAGAGTATTGGCAGGCCAGGGGATCTCAGAGCAGGAATACATAAAGCTTCCCTCTTTTAAAAGGCATATGTGAGGTTGTGCTCTTTTCCTCAACTGGGTTTGGATTCTTTTAACCGAAACTGGAATGTGTGCTTTATATTTAATTTATCAGCATCTCTAGAAGACTTGCTAAATCATAGCTCCACTCATTGGCTGTGCCAGCATAATTAATTACACTGTGTTACCCCGGGCAGCATTTTCCAGGGGCTCAGGGGAAAAAAAAGACTAAACATCAGAAAACAGGAAAATCTGGGTTCATTCTCTATATAACCCATCATGGCCTTCTTCAGTTTGTTACCTGGCTTTCTGCAGTTGAGTGACCTTGGGCAAGTCACTTCCTAAGTTTTGCCCTCTGTCAAAATGAGGAGATTGGAATAGATGATTTTTGTCATTCGGGGTCGCAGATTCAAACTGGATACTTTGAGGTGCGTTTAAGAAAGGAGATTCTTTACTAAAGGTGTGGGCAGGGTAAGGAAACCACAAGGGATAGAGCAGTAGCTGGGGGCAGTAACCACGGGCCATGGCTACCCCAGTTCTGAAGGGGAAGGGGGGCATGGTTACTAGCATCCAGAGAGAGTTGTAGAGAGAAGTCAGCCTTGAGGGGGCATGAGCTTTGCGGAGGGACAGACTGATGATGCCAGAGCAGGGGAAGTAAAGAAATAAATTCCCCAATGCCATGCCCCACCCCCCAGTCTCCTGTGAGGCTCTCTGTTGGCCAAACCCAACCAGAAGCCGAAAAACAAGGAAGCTGGGGACACACTCATGCAGCTCCCATCTGCAGCACGACACAGGGAGGAGAAGGGCAGAGAGCAGATCTGGGCGTGGGCATGAGGCACCGAGCCCACTCCCTAAGTCCAGCTCCGCAATATGAACTTATTTGATGTGCATTAAATTAAGCATGCAAAATAGAAACGTGAGAAGAATTTTCTTTTTCTTTCTTTTTTGTTTTTTTTTAGTAGAGAATGTGCTAGCAACTTAGGGAATATGATGTAAAGTATGGAGTCCACCATAGTAGGTGAGCAAAATGTATTTACAGAATGAATAAATAGATGAAAGAAAAAATAGCTCCAACTGAGGTCTAACAGCACAGAACGAGACTCTACACACACATACACACACACACAAACTCTCTCTCTAAAGAGCTTTGAGCTTCTAAAAATAGCATGGAATTTACTAGGTAGTGAGTCGATCCTGAGATTTCAGCCTTGAGACAAAATTATTAAGATCCCCGAAGGGCCCATTGTAATGCCATGTCGCAAGAGCAGGCATACCCAGAATCCCGAGACTTTAGGTCTGGGAAGGACTTGAGGGAACAGCTAGCCCAACCCACCCCTTTGTGTTCTGGGGTGGGCCAGTAACCACAGAAGGACCTGTTCAGAACAGCCTATGCTGCACCCACGCTCAGCCCCCACTTCCCCACCACCCCCTTTGGGACTCACTACCTCATTCCAAAGTCACAGCCCACGGTGAATGCGGGAAGGGTTGCTGGGTTTTCAGATCTCAGAGCTCCAAATTCGTGAGCCCTCTAAACACCCTCTGTTTTTCAAGCTCTCTGCAGTATTAGCCTTCACCCCTCATCACGTATTTCTCCCATAAGGGCTGACCAAGGTTTTCTAGCTGTACTCTCCCTCACATTAACAGAGAGCCTGAATGGACTAATACCAGGTGTGAAGACGTAAAGGCTTCGGCTGTTCTTTACATTATCATTGCTATAAGTAATTTTAAAACCTGCCATTAATTCAGCATCTCCAAGGTGCCAGGCTCTGATCCAGACCATCTCACGTACCTTATCTCAGCTAACCCTCCCCAAACACATCAGGTTGGGATTCGGCTTCTTATTCCTCATATGAAGACCCTGGGACAGTGTGCCAGACACTGAAAAACCTGCCTAACATTCCACAAGTTAGTGGGAGGCCCCGTGTATCTCTCTGCACTCACCCCAGTGCCTCCCCTCTGCTCTGCCAGAGTCAAAAGCCCTCACAGGTAGAAGGAACCTGCTACTTCACCATCGGGCCGTTTTATCCTGGCAGTCATAGCCTCGCAAAGAGGGACTCTGAGGGCTGCATCACTAAGTCCGAGGCTCTGCAGGGCACCTCTCAGGGAGCCTCGATCAGCCCCCTTAATATCCACCTAGATGCTAGAAGACAGAAGGGAAATACATTTATCAAGGGCCCACTCTGTGCTTTGGGCAGTAAAGAGTGAAGTCAGTTCTGTTTTTTGAAAGTTCATATTCTTTGCTCTATACATTGCTCCTTCAGATAATGAGACAAGAAAGGGCAAGCAGGAAAGCTTTAGAGAGCATCTTAGTCAATGTCTCACTGATACAGGGACCTCCTAGAAAATGTCCTAACTGGGACCCTCACTGCCCTTCCAAGGCAGCTCATTGGATTATGGGACAACTGGAGAAAATACTCACTCTCTGATAGAATATGCATTTGGCCTTGGCTGGGACAGTTTTGGAATGAGGGGACACCAGGGCCTGGACCAAAGGAGTCCTCGTGGCCACTGGAGCTGCCAGAATCTCAGGAGTGAGCCACCGAGGGAAAGCCATCTGAAATCTGATTGGCAAGCCTTCCAGTGTTCATCCCAGTATTGGATGAGAACCTTCAGCAGGACATAGCCATGGACAGAGAGATATTAATCCACACTCCCTTGCTGTTGACGCTCAAGTAACTATAAATCCCCTTAATACTGTTATCAACTAATCCACATCCATCTTACTACTCAAATGGATAGCAGGAGAGACTACACCAAAGGCTGAAATGAGATGCATGTTCTCTACTGCATTATTCCCCAACCTGCCATGTGCCAGGCCTATCAGAAGAGGAAACAAGATTGGCTTACCTGCCTCGTTCTGAGTTTACCCACTGTGTCTTTTCAGTGATCCCTGCATTCTTTTCTAAATGCTTCCAAACCATCTGGTTAGAAATCTATTTTAAAATTTGGCCAAGGATCTGCACCAGTATTACCACTACAGAGTTGATTTTTAAAATCGGAACACTTACCTACATCTCATCCGCAACAAGCGTCTGCATAACCACACAGCCTTGGGCCACCTCCGTAGCTCAGCCAAGCACACTGTTGATGTTACATCTGACCTCAAAAATCATCTCGAAGAACCTCTATCAACAGAACAGAAGATCTGTACTCTCGGTTTCATGTTTATTAGGCAGAGCCACTGGCCCAAGGTGAAGTCATGGAACTTGTGCTGAGCACCTACTATGTGCCACACCCTGAGTCAGGAACTAAAGAAACCCAGAGCTGAACAGTCCAGGCCAAAGTGGAGTCTCGCCTAATGGCGCTGAGTCTCTCTTCCCGTTCCTAATGCCTCTCTCCCACTCCTTTAAAGCAACTCTGTCTCGCACTGTTGTCTCTTCTGTCCTCGAGGGCAGGGACTGTGTTTTATTTCTCGAAGCATCTCCAGTGGTGAGCCCCATGTCTTCCATGGAAAGCACAGTTGTAATAATGACTAACAGTGTTGACGATGAGTTGGGGCAAGAAGACATAGCCCAAAGAAAAATTAATTTCTGAATCAGAAGGAAGGGTTATGGAAACACATTAAGCATAGTGTTGCCAATTAATATGATTGAGAATTAAAACAGACCCTGCAATACTGTAATTTGGAATGGTAACTGTGGCATATTCTTCCAGTCAGGTCAAGGGTGATATTTTTCATGATTAGTTTTTGATTACTCCTATTAGGTAGATATTTCATTTACAGCCTATACATTTGTTCTTAAGGGTTTAATTGCTTGTGCAATTTATAAGCATTAGAATTGCTGTTATGTAGATGAATTTCCAGCATCCAATTCACCTTTAAGATAATTAAATTAAGTGGGGTTAGTTAAGAACATTAGACATCTATGAAAAGCCCCTGAGAAAAATTTGGTTTGTTCAGATGAGAAGGCGGCCTTCCGTGTTTCTTTTTTTCTTTTTTTTTTTTTTCTTTTGCACATTGTATCTCTCCCAGTGTGTGGATCCTCCACATCCCCACCCCTGGTAGTCCCTGCCTCTCTCCTCTCCTGCTGGCACCAACTAATTTGTCAGTTAAAGGACACATGTTGAGTGAAAGTAACAACCTGTTTCATAAACAAGCTCCTCTGCTTCCAAGAGAAACCAGAGGGACTCGTGTTCCTTGCTGAGATGCTCCTCTCCTCAATTTGTCGAATTGTTTTCCAATTTTGATAGAATAATGTTGTTCATGGTATGCATATTCAGCATGAATGTTAGAATCAAAGCTCAACTGTTGGGTCTAGCAGACCAGGGAACTGAACTTATTTGTTCCTGCCTCCTGGGTAAATAAGAAGAAATGTCCCATTTTAATAATAGCACAGAGTGGATGAGGGGAGTAGAAAGAGCATGGACTTTTGAGGTAGGCAGATTTGGCTTTCATTCGGTCCAGTGAAGTTCATTCGTTCATTCATTCATTCATTCATTCATTCATTCAGCAAGTACTTAATGAGCACATACTATGGGCCTGGCCTTATTCTGGGCACTGGGGAGAAACTAGCTCATTATTCAGGAAAACCTGATTCCAGTGGAGCTTTGAATCAGCACTACATATCTTACTAGCTGTGTAAGACATTGGTTATATTTCTTCAATTCTCTGAGCATTAATTTCCCCATCCATAAAATGGGAATATTAAAAATAAGATTGTTAAAAGAATAAAATAAGATGATGTTTCTCAAACACTTATACCAGAGGTCTTAATCCTGTGTCTCTGGATCCTTAGAGGATATGGATGGAATTGAAAGGTCTATGAACTGGGATGGAAAAAAAATGCATCTTTATTTTCACTACTTGTAATGGAAATTGAGCACTTCCTTATTTGTGAATGTAGGTGATGAATCTACTGCTGTGGCAGTAACAGAGGCAGTTGTGATTTTGTCACAAACACAAATCTCATTACAGTCACTGCAGACATCCTGAAATACTATTTAAGCTCATCACTCCTTCAAATTTACAGATGTTATTAGATCTGCCATGAGATACAGTTATTAAGTGCATTAATAAAGAAGCACACATATTACCATATCATAACTTTTTTATTATTTTTGATAACTGTATTTCAGTATAATTCATCTTCTTTCGGACATGTTTCTCTCTCCCGTGGAGCCATATCCTTTTCAGAACACCTGCATAACCAGCTGTCTATCTGCATGTCCTCCACATACCAGATCTTGGGCCTTTCCCAGTCTCAGCACCCAAGATAGCTCCCTTGGAATGAGCTTCTCGACTCCAGTTCCACCTGCTTCAGTTAACCCATCCTTCTCGAGTCCATTGCGACACACCCCATCATGCCCCAAATAACGTATTTGTCATGCTCTGTTATTTTGGGCAGGATCAAGCATTGTATTAATATAACATCTTTGGAGGTGGTTATACATGTGGAATATTTAGCTCAATTAATCATTTATTGAATATTAAGTTCTAGGCATCATGCCAAGACTTAGGGATAGAAAAAGAAAAATCTAAGTAAGATACAGACCTTGTTTTAAGAAATGCACAGACTAATATGAGATATAAACATAAATAAATAATTATGGTCTTTTTTCATCTCCTTTGCATATTCATTTGCATAGTTCACCTCTAGTTAATGCTTCATCTCTAAATCTTCTCTAAGTGGACTTTTCCTTAAATTCTGAAGATGACCATTTGTGAGTTCTCCTCTGGCAAGTCTTTAGTCTTTTGGCTTTCTTCTTGGAGCTTGGAGCTCCATTCACTACCCCAGTGATCCCAGTGATCCTTTGGGTTGAGTTGGCTAATAAAGTGATACTCCTCTCCTTTGTTCCCTGAAACCAAAGTGATGAGCTTGGACAAAGACAAGCGCCTTCCCAGATGGAAGAGAACCAGGTTGTGATCAAAAGCAGCCAACTAAATTCACTTTCCCTAAGCCCACCTGGTACTCCCACTTCTGCTGTCTTCATCCCCCTGTGAACATACTCCATGGTCATGGGGCTCCGTGAGTCTGAACAATTTGAAGTTCTCCCCGTAGACCATCATTACTAAATGGGAGATGTAGATCATGAGTAAATCATGAAGAAAAGAATGTGAAACATGATTTTTTTCCATTCTTTGCTTTTTCATCCAACCTCAGCATAATTTATGAAATAAGACCATGAAGTCTATCTGGATTCTCACTAGTATTATTTGGCCCAAGCCAACCTACAGCTCTGATGTGATCAGTCATGTTGGGGGAACTGCTTGACATCCCCTCAAGTAGTGCCATTCTGCCCCAGTGCTGCTGTGATTAATTAGGTGTTCAGGAGAGCTAGTGAGTCACCGTGTCTGAGTATCAATTTGGGGGGTTAGGGAGTGACCCCAGCATTCTGCTGAATACAACAGCGGGATGAAACACAGTTTATGTAATAGGAACTAGGAACCTGATGCAGCATGGTGACAGATTATCAAGGAATAAATAAAAGGAAGTTGTCAGTTGCCTAAAAAGCAGCCTGCAAAACTAAGAGAAGGCTAGTTTAATTATTTACATAGGCATATATTAATAGCACCTGCTTCGTCCAAAGAACTATCCTGGGATTACCTAGAACTGCCTATGAGATGATCCTTGCTGCTATAAAGCTGAGTCTAAGTAGGGCAGACAGAATGTGGAGGGCTGTTGGTATGTGTCTGTGTGTGTGTGCATGTGTGTATAACTGTTGTGGAAGCATCCGGCAGAAAAAAAATAACAATGCAAGAAAATGAGCTGAGCAGAGGAGACCAAAATAACTCCAGTCACACTGGGCCCCTCTTGCCTTTGAATGTGGGCTGAGCTCCAGAAGCAAGCACAGATAGCATGCAGCCTGCGGGGATGGGGGCAGACGCACATTATGGCCCCAATTCTATCTGAGTAAAATGACAATTAGATCAGTAAGTGGGCAGGAAATGAAAGGAAATAATCTTTAATACCTAGTACAGTGACTGGTACATAGCAGGCATTGAATAAATGTCTCCTTATCCCCTGACTCGTCTACCACTAACCCCATTTTACAGATTAGGAAACGGCCTCAAAGAGATTAAGTGAGTTGCCCCAAGGTCACAGAATGTTAAGGCACAGAGATAGGACTTTCGACCTTGAATCCAGGGCTCCAAACACTAAGCCACATTGCTTCCCATTTCACATTTTCACGGCTTAACCATCTCAAGTAGAGTGCTTTCTTTAGCTGAAGCTGGAGTTCATTAATAGCAGTCTTAACAGGGTGCAGCCGCCTTTCCTCATCGTCCAAGCCAGGACTTAGGAAAACAGCCCCACCTCATTATCTAACCTGAGTCCTGTTCCGGCAGCTGCAGATGCAGTCACAGCCACAGAGGCTGTCGGGGTTTGGGGTTCCGTCCCCGCCTCCCGCCCTCACTTGCCGCCCTGCGCTTGCCACGGAGATCCGGTGGGAGGCCGCCATTCACGCTCCCCCACGTGGCAGTCTGTTTATTTCAGTCCCTTTCAGGCCAAGATTCCAAATTGGCAATCTTTAGAAATCCAATTTTTGTCTACTTTTTTGATGACTCCAAAGTTCAGAAAGTTAGAGCATTGCTTTTTAATTAATTCTGCTTTTCAGAAGTTCAAAAATGCATCGTCCTGCTATTAACTATCCCCTCTAACTCTACTGGAAAATGGAGATGGACCCGTTAGCTGGCATTGTTTTTAGTCATTGTTATTCTCTTAGGTCTCTGCTTCAGAAAAACTTGCATTTTTAAAATTGCTGTCATTTAATTCCATAGGCAGTTGATTTAAGCTTCATTTTTTTTCCACTAAATGAAAATTAAATTAAGCTCATTATTGTATTAGACAGGCATTGATTGTACCCACTTTGGTTTTAATTAAATGCTACTATTCATTTTTTCCTCCTGTGTAGTGCTTTTAATTTTCTTTGGTATATAATTTGGGGTAACAACAATATCAGTAAATTATCCTTCATAAATAATATTCAAAGAGAAGGACATACAAAACACACTGTGAAAGCAATTTGAAGGTATTTGCTTATTATTTTTAATTTACTGGTAGGATACTTATCAGGGAATATTTTCCATGTTGCTCCTTTGTGATAAAACAGGGCATGTCCATATCTCTCTTATGCAGCTCTGACTCTTGCAGTTAATGGCTGATTCAAGACGTCATTGATCTTAAAAATGTGCTGACTTTATGTACAACACTGAAGTTATGGACCAGGGGGTAGATGTTTGAATGTAAGTCTAAGAACATTATCAGAAAGGTTCAGAAAAGTGTCCAGAGAAGCTTATTTTGTTTTTTCTATAACATTGTGAAGCACTCACTTCATGCCATACAATCTCCTGGGTCCTGGAAATGCACGGCATGATAGAGAACAACAGACCTTGTCCTTCTGGTACTTGTATTCTAAAGGGTAGGTGATAACGTAATATATACTGACTCCAACTGTCTGAGAACACAGGATTCCCCATTAACCTGCCGACAGTGCCAGGGCCATTCTCTGCAAATCAGGACTTTGAGCGAGATTGTGTATTTTGCATTCCCCTCTTCTAAATATATCACAGCGATAGGTATGGAATGACATAACTGAGCTCAAAAATGCAGACACCATCTCTCAAACCCAGAACAGAAATGGAAACTAGTAGACGAGGCTGCAGGCCTAAAGAGCTCTGGGGAAGAAAACAGTCCATACAGCTAGGAATTGGGCCCTGCAGAGGTAAATAGTTCTAAAGGTGACCATCCAAGATGAGAACTCAGTGTTCAGTGCTTAGGGCCAGGGCTGACATGGAATAAGCTCTCCTGATCATAAAAGGAGACTGAAAAGTGCCACTGAGGCCACTGTTTCTAGGAAGCTGCAGTCCTATGGACAATGTCTTGTGACCTAGAACTGAACCAAATGTCCAGGGACTGGATCTGATTCTGGCCTTGATGGAAGAGCTAGCAGGGGTGACACAAACATGATGAGGGAGGGTGAGCCTGGCCGGCAAGGGGGGACCTGCTAACAAACACCATCACTCAGATGGAGCCTGGCCTTCAAGGACAAAATCCTAAAATGTAAAGATACTCTAAGAAGAAAGCCTACAATCAATGATCAGGACATGAACGTTCCTCACATTAAAAGAAGTTTTTGTACCAGTCTGAATGGGCTTTAGAATGAGTACATTTAAGGTCTACTCAAAGAGATACATGAAGAAAAGCTTCTGTTTAAAAAGTCAGGAAAGCACAAGTCAGGAAAAAAAAGCTGGCTGGTATTAAATGAGGCAGGAATATGGAAAGGAACTGACTTATAAATACTGGAAATAAAAAAGACAGTCATTAAACATCAAGTAAAAATCAATCTTTCAGTCAAATTTAACAGCTTGATAGATGGGACGACCTCTGGAATGGTCTTGTTCACGTGGAGAATTAAGGGATCAGATGGTTACACTCAAGGATCCACCCAGCACGCAGCAGACAGAGACTAAGAGATTTTCTATACTTCTGAAAAAAGCAGTTTAGAGACAAGGAAGATAGAGAGGGCCTTACCTAGTCTAGCAGGATGTCAGAAGAAAGTAGAGGGGATCAAGGACAATAAAGAGAAAAATGAAAAAGCTGGAAGAATATTTTTAAACAGATTACATGTAATCAGCACAACATCAAACTTCTCATTAGCAACAAAAGATACCAGGAAACAGGAGACATGGTATCTTTGAAGTGCTGAGGAAAAGGAGTTGTCAACCTAGAATTTGAAAGCCATCTGAAGTATCATTAAGAAATAAGGTCAGGCCTTATTTGCTGTTCTTTCTCCAAGTCCCTTAGGTGTAGGGTTAGCTTATGCATTTGGGATTTTTCTAATTTTTTGAGAGAGGCTTGGATGGCTATGTATTTCCCTCTTAGGCCCGCCTTTGCAGTATCCCATAGGTTTTGGACCATGATGTGTTTTCATTCTCATTAGTTTCCATGAATTGTTTAAGTTCTTCTTCTTTCATTTCCTGGTTGACCCAATCATTCTTTAGAAAGATGCTCTTTAACTTCCAAGTGTTTGTGTTCCTTCCAAATTTCTTCCTGTGGTTGAGTTCCAGTTTCACGGCATTGTGGTCTGAAAATACACAGGGGATAATTTCAATCTTTTGGTATCAGTTAAGACCTGATTTGTGACCCTGTATGTTGAGAGTAATGAGTATTCTGATGTTTTAGGATGGAATGTTCTGTATGTATCTATGAAGTCCATCTGGTCCAGTGTGTCATTCAAAGCTCTTGTTTCTTTGTTGATCTTCTGCTTAGATGATCTGTCCATTGCTGTGAGCGACAACAAGGGAAGGGAGGGGAAGAAATCAGAGAGGGAGACAAACTCTGGGCTCCGGGAAACAAACTGAGGGTTACAGAAGGGAGGGGGGTGGGGAGATGGAGTAACTGGTTGATGGGTATTAAGGAGGGCATGTGTTGTGATCAGCACTGGGTTTTATATGCAACTAATGAATCATTAAACACTACATCAGAAACTTATGATGTACTATATGCTGGCTAACTGAACCTAATAAACAAAAAACAAAAAAAATGAGATAAGGTCAGGTGGGGGGTGGGGCGCCTGGTTGGCTCAGTTGGTGAGACTCTTGATCTCAGGGTTATGAGTTTGAGCTCCACATTGGGCATGGACCCTATTAAAAAAAAGAGGAAGAAAGAAAGAAATCAGGCAGGATGAACACAATTTCAGAATTATAAGAAGAGAGTTTACAATCCATAGACTCTCATGAAAAGAACATTAAAGGATGCACTTTATCAAAAAGGAAAATAAATCTAGAGGGAAAGTACAGGACACAAGAAACAATAGATAGCATGGAAGTGATTAAACTATGTTGGTAGATTTTATAATGTTATAATTAATCATTGATTACAGGAAATAATTTAGGATATTTGATGAGGTAAAACTAAAACTCTTGAGAAAGCGAAACAAAACGGGAAGTGATGTTCAGCAGGTACTTAGAAGGCGTGCTAAGTTCTGTGTTGGTTTGGGAGAGGGATGGAAACACTGAAAAAAAATCAATTTAGTTTTTCCTCGAAACAAATTATAGTTAAGTATGTATGTAAAAGTTTAAGGCTGTTTCAAAAAGAGAAAGCTAATCTATAACTTCAGGTATAAATCAGCCAAGGAAAAACTAACCTAGTATATATGGTCAATGTAGTATAAATCATAACGTTAATGTAGTAGGTAGTAATGTGGGATAGTATGGTATTGAGCTAACAGAAAGCCAGGGGGAAAATAAAAGAAAGAAAATGTAAAAAAATAAAAAAGATGATGGCAGTTGGTAGAAATAAGTCAGATATATCAGTAATCACACAAAAAAAGGTAAATTGAATAAATTCCCTTATTTAAGGGACAGATTTTCATATTGAATTAAAAAGAGAACCAGCAGCCACCTACTCCTTTTAAGAAGCATACCTAAAACAAAACCAAACATACCTAAAACAAAAACAAAACAAGACAGAAAGGTTGAAAATCAGGAGATGGAAAAAGATTTACTACGTTACCAAAAGAAATTAACATCGGAAAAATGGAACTTACAACAAAAACTCATAATATTGGTAAGGGACACAGCAAAGTAGTAAAAAGGGAATCTGGCGGGCGCCTGGGTGGCTCAGTCGTTAAGTGTCTGCCTTCGGCTCAGGTCATGGTCCCAGGGTCCTGGGATCGAGTCCCACATCGGGCTCCCTGCTCGGCGGGAAGCCTGCTTCTTCCCCTCCCACTCCCCCTGCTTGTGTTCCTGCTCTTGCTATCTCTCTCTCTCTCTGTCAAATAAATAAATAAAATCTTTAAAAAAAAAAAAAAAAGGGAATCTGGCAAGAAGACCTAGCAGCAGTAAGCTTTCATGTAGTTAATGACATGGCCTCGTTAGGTAGAAAGTAAAAGAAAGATGACCAAAAACAAAGAGGAACTGACAAAGCCCCTGTATCAGAAATTTGAAAATGAAACAGAAAAATAATCAGCAAGGATAGATTTGAACGACAAAATCAACTTACAACATCTTATTATGAACCCAATTACAAAAAGATACCACGTTCTATATCCAGAGGAATATATATTAACACTGATGCCATAGAAATCATGTCCTCTGACCACAGTGCAATTAAATTAGAGGTAATATATTTTTCAAATTTTTATTTTTTTATTTAAATTCAATTAGCCAACATATAGTACATCATTAGTTTCAGATGTAGTGTTCAATAATTTATCAGTTGCATATAACACTCAGTGCTCATCACATCACATGCCCTCCTTAATGCCCATCACCCAGTTACCCCACCCCCCACCCACCTCCCCTCCAGCAACCCTCAGTTTGTTTCCCAGCATTAAGAG
Source organism: Mirounga leonina (assembly GCF_011800145.1). NCBI lineage: Eukaryota > Metazoa > Chordata > Mammalia > Carnivora > Phocidae > Mirounga > Mirounga leonina. Next base: position 16,362,439 of record NW_023270305.1, on the reverse strand, counting down.
CCTCTCATGGTTTGTCTCCCTCTCTGATTTCTTCCCATTCAGTTTTCCCTCCCTTCCTCTAAGATCCTCTGTGCTGTTTCTTATATACCCCAAAAAATAAATATTCCAAAAAACAATAAATAAAAATTAGGGGCAATAATAATAATAAAATACAGTTAAAAACAATACCAATATAAAAATGTCCTCCTAAATAACTCATAGATGAAAGAGACAATCACAGTGGAAATTGCTAAATATTTAGAATCAAGAGACATTCAAAGTACTAATCAAAACTTGAAAGCAGCTACAGTGAACTTTGAGGTCTGTATGCTTTCCAAAAAAAGTTACAAGATGCAATTCAACAGGCTACTAATATAAAATTTAACTAAATTTAAGGAACATATAAGGGCACCTGGGTGGCTCAGTTGTTGGGTGTCTGCCTTCAGCTCAGGTCATGATTCCAGGGTCCTGAGATCGAGCCCCGCATTGGGCTCCCTGCTCTGCGGGGAGCCTGCTTCTCCCTCTCCCACTCCCCCTACTTGTGTTCCCTCTCTCGCTGTGTCTCTCTCTGTCAAATAAATAAATAAAATCTTAAAAAGCATATAAGAAAAAAAGTAACAAAAAGTAGTTAATAAAAGCTGGTTCTTTAAAAATAAAAAAACTTAAAAAAGACAAAAAAGAAAAAGGAAAACCAGGCAATAACTACAGCTACAGTAAAATTTTAAAAATAAGTGAATTCAATAAACAATTTTATGTCAATAAATTTGAAAACTTAGATGAAATGCATAATTTTCTAGAAACCGATAAATTAGCAACATTGACTCAAGAAGAAATAGAAACTCCAAATAAACTGATACGCATTAATGAAAAAGAATCAATAATCAACCCCTCCGACATTCTGCATATGACACCAGATTCAGATGGTTTTATAGGCAAGCTTTTTTATTCCTCCAAGAAACAGATAAATAATCCTATCTTTTACCAACTATTTCTCATTTAATATGGCCAGCATATTCTTGATAACAAAACTGACAATAAAGGAACACTTTAGGCCAATCTCATTTAATACCATAAATCCTAAATAAAATACACAAGCAACTAAATGCAGTGTATTAAAAAAGCATATAGCTATAGATAAAACATGACCCATTATGATTTGTCCCAGGAATACAAAGATGGATCAACAGAAAACTTACTAAGTAGGCAAAGCCTTTTTATGCATCTGCCTACCTATCTGCCTTCCTATCTATCTGAGTATTTACCCCCATAATAATAATATAAAAACATTCATGAAATAGAAAAACACCGAAATCAAGATAGTGACTACATCTATGAAGAGAGGGGGAAAAAAAAAGATAGGATTCAGAAGAAATACATAGAGGGACTTCAACTTAAAATATATGTTATTACGTTAAACAAAATCTAAAGCAAAAATGGTAACAACTAATTATTTGATAAAACTGACTTGGGTACATGGGTATGACATCCTTCTCTAAGTGTTTCTATATGTTGAAAATATTTCACAATTAAAAACAAAATGTTATTTGGAGGTCAGGGGCTTCTCAAACCTGGATGTGCCTGTGAATCACCTGAGAATCTTGTTAAAATGCAAATTCCTATTTTTGAACTGTATACTTCTAGGGTTAAGAAACTAAAACATTTTGCAGACCAACACCTCCCTTTTATGAAACCAAGGCCCTGAGCATAGGGCAATTTTCTGCACTCACAGCGTGCCGTCCAGTGGTATATCTTCTACCACTAGTGATACCTTTCCAAGCCCAGAGAGAGCATTTATGTTCTAACACTGCTGGGGTTTTCATTTCCAATACTGGTCTCAAACCAGGACTGTCTCAGGGGAAAGAGGCAGTGACGGGTCAGAATTTACCCAGCAGTTATTCTAAAGGTTGAGGCTTTGTCCACTTGAGTCTGTGGTCACGGACAGGAAGGGAAAGCCACAACTGGCTTGATTAGGTTTTCTAACAGGCACACTGCCCTGACCATATTCTTTCTTCTAAGGCAGGTAGGAGGTGGGGCAATTAATTTATTTCTTTGTGGGGAGAACTGAGGCTTAAGAGCCTTTGAAAATCAATCTACAAGTCATTCTGTCACTGGGTTTTAAATAGTACCTTGACCCTCTTTCCTGAATATAAAGTAACTATTGTATCAATAGTCCTTCCTTTTACTTATCACTCTTCTGGGCAGGAAAGCTGTGAACCATGTAAAGAGAAAAATGACAGCTGGAGAAGAGTCCCAGAAAACCATATTTAAGGTATACAAAGAAGAAAACTTTAGATTCAAAAACTATTAAAACTGAAAAGACCTTAGAGGCAGTGCATCCAAGACCATTTTTAGGTGAAGAAATTGAAGCCAAAAGAAATCTCTTTGCCAAAGTCAGAGATTCCTGAAAGCCAAAGAAAGACATGGACCTAGCGTCCAGCAGGGACAGAATAATCAGTTAAGGTGGGCCTTTATTTGTGCAATGTGTGCTGACAAAATAGTACGTATAAATTGATTTTTGGTAAAATCAAATTATATGTGAAGTCTATTATGGGAGCTTGCAGTTTGTAGGAATGTTATGATAAAGACTGAAGCAATTTTTTTCCCTTCCCCATTGCTCTTCTATTTTAAATCGGGGTTCATCTACAGGGGAGTTGCTTTAAACCAACCATATTGGCAATTCAGTGAATTCTTACTGCTGGAGTTTTTTTCTTACTAAGATGGGAATGATGAGATAGTAAAAGTTGAAACACTGAACTACAGATCAGGAATCCAAGTTCCGGCCCAGATCTACCACTACCCAGCTGTGTGTCGTGGATGAATCACTGTTTCCTCACCAGCCGTTCTAGAATTATCTCTAAGACCTCCCCTTCACTAAATGGCTAGCTGATCCTCTGACATAGGAGCGCAGGCTCCTGTTGGATGAATACACCCATGCGCTATGTGGGGTGACCCAAAGGACCGCGTCGAACCTCTTTTTCCCACTTGAAGACCTCGATGTTCAAAGTGTGGCTCTTGCCCGGCAGCGGCGGCAACAGCAGCACCTGGGAGCTCATTAGAAAAGCAGAATCTCAGGCCCGGCTCAGACCTGCCAAATCAGAATCTGTGTTTTAAAAAGGCCTTTAGGAGATTCATACACACATTTAAGTTTGAGAAGCGATTAGCCGAGGACACCTCCAATTTCCCAGATGACGGATGGCTCTTCATTGAGCTTCCGCACTGCCCACCTTTGCATCCACCTGTGTGCAGACAGAGTGCCTGTAGGGCTCCTGCCCGTCCCAGGCAGCCCCACTCCTGCTTTCCTTCCAGTTCTGACTGGTCTCCCTTCTGGGCTGGTATGTAAAGGAAGTGGGTAGGGTGACTGACAACAGCAAGAAATGTCAACATGCCCCTCGGGCAAGGGAACAGTAAAAAGCAGAGACAAGGAATATAAACAGACAACCTGGGACCTGTTAGTTTAGAGATAAACAGTTCCATACAACTCCGCAAACTTTGAAAATACTTACAAGAGAGGGGTTAAGTTATGTCTATTTAAGGAGTTGTTACATGAGTTTTTTCTAGCTCAAGAAGAAAAAGCACAAAAGACCAACAAATAAAAGAAAAATAAGAATATGAACAGGCAATTCACAAAAAAGAAGGTAGAATGGTCAATAAATTTGTGAAAAGATGCCCAACCTCAGGAAATTCAAATTGAAGGAAAAAATACCATTTCACACCTCTTCATATAAGTTTTATTCTTTTTAAAGTAACATTTTACTTTTATTTGTGAAATATTGCAGACATACAGAAAATAATATACCAAGTATAACAAACACCCATGTACCCACCACTTGAAATTAATGTTAACGTTTTGCCCTATTTGCTTTGGTTTCCTCCCCTCTTTTTAATAAAGGTAAAGCCATGGTCCATTTCCCCTTTGCCCTCCCCCACTCCCCCATTATTCTCCTAAAGTTGCTGAGTGTTATCCCACATGAGACTTTATATTTTGCCTATGTATGAATGTGTGCATAGCCAATCCATATTCTTGCTTTGATCACACTGAATGTATCTTTTGGAACTTGTGTTTCTTTACTTGGCATTATTTTTGGGATTTTTCTTTTTGAAGAAATGTATAGAGTTCATTCATTCTTTTTAAACTGCTGTTTAGTATTTAACTGAATGAGTAAAACACTGAGGAACCATCAGGTTGAAGAGAATGAGAAGGCTGTTTAGAAAAAAAAACAAATTTTAGTTATGTGTCTATTGTGTTTTAGGTCAAAAATTTTCTGTACTGCAATCGCAAGAATCCCATGTCCCCTCTCCTGATCTAAACCTATGCCTTCTGCCCCTGAGAAGACTCTGTCCACACCTTCTTAACTTCTCCCAAGGTCACTGCCAACAGAAACACCCCTGCCTCTAGGTGGTGGTCGAAGGGCAGAGACCCGCTGACCCACAGGGCCCACAACCACCCCACCTCACATTCCCCTCTCTTACCCCATGGTCTGTAGTCAAAGTGCCAGGGATTAGAGAAGGCCCAGTTCCCCTGCACCAAACAGTACATGGAGAAAATGCAAACACTTTATTGCTACAATTTATCCTAAAGGAGATTTGCAAAGCTGCGTGCCTGATTTATGGTGTGACATCCAGAGATTTCATACACTGTATTATTTCTCATTTATGGGCCTCAATTTAGTTAAGAGAAAAGAAGCTTTCTAGAGCAAAAACACCCTAAAGCTTTGGTAAAATGGGATATTTAATTAATCCCAAAATCACCAAGCAGGTAAAGAGGGAGTTTAAGACCAGTGTGTTCAAGCGTCCCCTGGGCCTCCTGATTAGCTCTCTCCTAGGTCTTTCTTGGTCTTGGCAACAGAGTTGTGCACTGAGGAAGACCGAGGCTGTGCTTAAGGGCTCACATCTGACAATCTCTGCAGCTCTTGAGCCTAGGGAGCTCAGAGTACCTTGCCCCTAAAAAACCTGGTGGTGTAAATGGATTTGCATGTGCAAATGACTCACTCCTAATTGTTCTGTGGAGACTTAGAGCACAAAATAAATCCTCTAAAGGTCAGCGGAGAGTAAGAGGGTAGTGGAAAGAACGCAGTGGCCTCCCACTGGGGAGGCAAGTCCTCCACCTGTCCGTGGCTCTTTCCACATGCACACCCAGGTGATAGCACCTGCCCTAGCTTTTCTGGAAGGAGCTTGTTTGACACATGGCAGATAAGGGATGTGAGAGCTGTCTTCAGGCTACAACACACTTTACACGAAATAAGGATCATTATAGTCATGTGTATAGTATAAGGCTGACTCTGAATAAGGATTATGGAGTGAGAACTCTTTCCCCCAAGATCAGAGGAAGAAGACAGGTACCATATTCACATATGTGTTTATGTTTTATATGTATGACCATGTTTACGTTCATGTGTGTTTTATTCATATTTGTGATTTTTATATTCATATTTCTATCTATTCGGTCTGGAGCCAGAAGCAGGGAGCCTGGGGATCTCTGCAAAGCTAAAAGTGACACAGTGTCTTCATTTCTTATGGATGGAGAAACATATATCAAGCAGGGCAGCACTTTCCACAGCTTATCAATATTGAACTCAGACTGGAGAAAATAGTCTTTTTCTCTTTTTTGTTTAAAATCAATGTTTTATCTCCTGGCAAAAGACCTTCACTGGCCTTGCCTATGTGCTCCCGCACAGCGCCTCCCACTAAAACCCAAGCTACTAAATCACATTCAAATTCAGCTCCATGCGTGGACCGCCAACCTCATGCTAGCTAGCCGGGTAAGCAATTTGCCCTAAGTCATCCAGCCACATCTGAAGTGCCCGCATTTCTTGTGGCCCCTTACCACATAGAGCCCTCCACACCCCCTTGTCTACCGTCGCTGCTCCTCTAACGCTCGGAGCTACTTAGGATCTATCGCCCTCAGAACAGCTGTGTCCCAGAGCAGGAAAAGCTGGGACCTTTGAAAGATCACCCTTTTAGTGGTTGATCTTCAAAATCGGGGACGCACTCCGGGTTATTAAGAATCCTACGATGTATCTAGTGTAACCGCCTGATCCCGAGGGTGGGAACTCACAGACTCACTTGGCTGGCAAGGAAAGAAAATCGACATCAATGGAACACGCGTTGTATGACAGGCACTCTCCGAGGCGATTTCATGGTTTCCATCTTCCTAAACCCTCGCCACAATTAGAGAGTTAAGTAAGGCGATTTATCTTAGGAGATGGAATCTCAGAACTGCTCAGCCTGTGCCCCAAACCACACGGCTGGCCCGTAGCCAAGCAGCTTTGTCTGCAGCATGCTGCTGCCTCCGGCGAGTGGGATAAGGTGGCCCCGGCATGATAATGACAACTCTAATGTCCTGGTCCCCTGGCTCGTTCCAGCCTCTGTGACCCACTCAGGTCTTCCACACCAGGAACCATCCCCCTGCTCCTCTTCGCTTACCCGAACCTTACCTCGTCTGCACCACTCAGCTCAACCCTCCTTCCCTGACTGCCTCCTCCTGTGGCACCCACAGCCTTTCTCTAGTCCAGTCTGTCCCCATCCTGGACCCTCCTGTATCCTCCGTCCCCCTAGTGGTTAATGGAAAGCAATGGTGGAGCCCCGAGTGAGCAGGCAGAGTGAGCAGGGCCCAGGAGGCACTGTACGCATGAGCCTGATGGCAGCTGTTTGTGGTCCTGGATTTGTCTGGGACTCTGCTACTCACATTCATTTATTTGGCTCACGAGTCTATCATTGGTAACAGGAAGGAATGAGGCATAATGAGCCTTAGCAGGCTTTTGCATCATTCTTTGATTTCACTCTGGGAGAGCAGTTTTGATAAGGAGGAGAGGAAGAATCAGTGTGAGGTCCACGGAGTTGCCCAAGGACAATGAGAAGATCAGCAGTTGAAGGGAGAAAGAGTTTGAGTGGGAGAGAGGTCAAGGTTGCCCTCACCCTCTTGCCAAGTTTGCCCGAGAGCCTGGTGGTTGTTGACTGATAGGTCAAGGATTCCAGAACAGGAGAAGTAGAAGAATTCCTAGGAAGCCTCTAGGTCTGTTTCCAGAAATGACAGAAAAAGAATTAAGGTCCAAAAGAGGAGCCGTCATCTTTTTAAAACACGGAGCTGACCACGCCATGCCCATACCACGAGCCCTTCCTCGCCCTCAGCCACGGCAGCCATGCTTTGATCTCTACAGGCATCGCTCCCACGCATGACACGCGTCCATCGGTGTATGCAGATTGTGACGATTCTTCCATTCAGTACATAATTTTTTAGTGCCTGTTCTGTTCCAGCCCCTTTAGGAACCAACTGAAATGTAATTTCCTCGGCAATTTCTTCATGGCTCCCGGTCTCATTAGCCCTCCCCGTGCAGAACCCTATACTATTCTTCCATAGTATTCTTAGGGTTTATAATGAAACATTTATCAGCGTGCTTACTCGTTTAAAGTCCCACAGCCACCAGACTGTATACTCCACAAGGTGGGGAACTTTGTCTGCCATAGTGAAGTGTGTCAATTGTCCAGCACACAGTGGGCATTCGATAAATACTTAATAAATGGCTAAATGGATGAATAAATTAGATGTGCAAGGAGCTGGGGACATAGCAAACATCAAGACAGCTATGGAAGGGACGACGCAGCAGGTAATTATCACAGGGCGGAAGGGACATGTTGGTGCTCGCTCCTGGAGGGTCACCATCCTGGCTCTGCCCCACCCCTTCCCCATCCACTCTGGAAGCCATTCAGTGTGGGAATGAGATGAGGTGCTTAGTGACCACTTTGAATCTGCTCTATTGTAAATTAACTATAAAAAGGCGTGTCAATCAGTATCTGGAGTCATTAGTAGCAAACTACTAGCAACCCATCTCACAGTTAATTTCTGCAGAGGGACGCCACAGTGAGAGAGGTTACAGGGCCCAGGGTTCCTTTGCAATCTGCCTGACCTGTCTTTTTGGTGTCTTCTCCCATGCCATCCCCCAGCTCTCACACACACCACGCTCTCCTGCCCCTTCCTCCCTCTCTCCCAGGGAAGCACTGCCCTCCTTCTCCACCTGGAAAGAACCCCCCCCCACACTGCCTGGACCAGTCACTCACTCTTTCTTCCGAGCCCCTACCCACTTTCTGCCTCTTCCACCACACTGGTCGCTGGGTCTGTGAGCTCCATCTATATGTGTACTGTGGTTGTCTCTGGATAGCAGGACTGTGTGTGGTTTTTATTTCCTTCTTGATATTTTCAGATATTTTCTTTTTTTTCCCCCACAATGTATCTTACCTACAATTATCTTTATAAATGGAAAAAACAATTGCCAGTGTTAAAAACAACAACAACAACAACAACAACATGGGGGTTATTTTCTGTCTGTCCCTCCCTCCCACTATGCCATGGGATTGTCAAAGCCAGAAACCAGGTATTCTTTGGTTTATCTTCGAAGCTCCGAACCTGCTGTGTACTAGTTGTATGTTGGTGAATGAATGAATGAGTAAGAGGATAGCAGTTGAGTTGGCAATTAAAGACATGATCCAAACCTCAGTTCATCATCCGGAAAGTGAGTAATAAATCCTATTGGTCTCAGCATCGTAGACTAGTAAATTGTTCCTAGGGCTTCTCATGACCACTGTCTCCTGTAGCAAGCTCTGGCGGGTCCCAGAACTCCCTGGCTGGGGTCTGTGCCCTGCTGTCCCCACCCGATCTGAGACCATCTACTGGGCCCAGCTGACACTTTCTTTTTGTTGCAGTGTGGGCCTCGATATCACCAGGGGCATTTGCCGCCTGTCTGGGGTATTAGAGACATGCTTTGTCTGTTTCTTGTGATGTCAGTTTGCACAATTTCACTTCAGGCGCTCAGAGCCTTTCAAGCATGAAGCTCCTAGAGATGAATGAGCTTTTATCGGGGGCTCCCTGCTCTTTACTCAGTGGGAGCCAGCTGTGCTCTCTGCTGTCTTAAATTTCCGGCCAGATTTTCCAAACCTTTGACTGAGAGGCCAGGGCCAAATAGAGACTGGCCCCGGGGGTCCGGGGATATGTCCATAGTGTCTGCAGGGAGTCAGCCACTCACTAAGGGGGAAAAAGAAGCTGCCTCCCTCCCCTGCTGGCTCCAAGGGCCCAGAGATGGGGTCTCCTGCAGCTAACCCGGGGAGGCCCAGAGTGTTCAGCGGGCGTGGGAACCTGGAGAATGCAGGACCCCAGCAGAGTGGGGAGGGGCCCTGGGATAAGACCAGAGAGGCGGATTCTGCCACCTACACACCGTGGCCTTGGACAGGGGACTTCACCTTTCTGAGCCTACTTCCCCATCAATCAAGTAGAAATAATACTACCTGAGATCACGTGGGGTTCAGTAATAGATATACAATAAAGGGAAGTTCTGTCCCTTCAGTGCTGCCCTGCAGCTCCTTGAGGCCCACGTTGTCCCTGAGACATGCCTGTGGCTCAGCCAGGAGGGGATTTCTCCAGGACTGGCTGCTGGCCCTCTGACCTCGCCTCTGCCTTCCTCGTTTCTTCTCCAGCCCCCTCCCTCTCGGTTGAGGTTGGGCACTGCTACTCCAGGAGGCGAACTGAAGGAATCCAAGGTAGAGTTGATGGCTGCGTAGGGGGGACAGGAGGGGACTTCAGATTAGACAGAGGAGGCGCAGTGTCTGCTTCTGCGGGAACTTCAAGGGTCCCCTAAGGTCTCCCTTCAAAGCGATGCCAAAGCCTGGGCCCTGACAAGTGGCAGGAGTGGTGGACGGGCCCCGACTGGGAAAGCAGTTTGAGCAGATACTTAGTTCAGGCTTTTGTGCTGTTCTGTCTCTGCCTTTCAACTTGATCTGATGAATCACCCCTCCCCACACTCATCTTTCTCCCTGCCCCTACTTTTATTCCTCCAGAAAACCAACCTGAACTAACCCTCCCCAAATCCAACAGAATAAGAAGTGAATTCAGGAGTAGCTTTTGACACTATGGAGCCACTTCACACGGTCCTGAATTCACAGTTTGCTCCCAGAGACAACAGAGACATTGTTGCTGCCGAGTTAGTTACACGGTGGTAACTGGACCTCCAACTGTGATATCTGCATGGAGTCCACCCGCTGGGGTTTGGGCAAAGACACCTGTCCGCTTAGGATCGGGAAGTCCTCGCTGTTGCCATCAACACTCCTCAGTTGTCTCTCATGTTTTCTTCTTTTTATCTTTTGTAAGTCTTTTGATGAAATATAACATACATACATACACTGGGGGATGATATTTTATAAAATGAAACCACTCATACAACTACCAGGCAGACCAAGGTATGTAACATGACCAACATATGAGAAGGCTCCCCACTAACATGTGCCCCCTCCCTTAAAGATCATCATTATTTGGACTTCTTTCCCTATAGATTAGGTTTCCTGCTTTTACAATGTATATAGTTTTATATGAATATTATTAACTATTTTTTCTCTGTGAGATAGTTGCCTTTAATTTTCATTATTATATAATATGCCATTCAGCTTTAGAAGATATTGCTGAACAGTTTGCCCAAGTGGTTGTACCAATTAACAGCAATATATGAGACTCCCAGCTGTTCCATATTTTCAACAAGTTGAAAGGGTCAGTTTTGGGGGGTTTTTTGGCTTTTTGTTGTTGTTCTGTTCTTTTTGTTTGTCTTTAGCCATTCTGGTGGTTGTGAAGTAGTATTTCATTGTGGTTTTAATTTGCATTACTCTGATGGATAGTGATGTTGAACGTCTTTTCATATGCTTATTGTACCCGTGTAAGTCTTTGGCTCTTTTTGTTGTTGTTATTGTATTATCTATATATTTCTTACTTGATTTTAGGAGTTCTTTATATATTCTGAACAAAAGTGCTTTATCAGATTAAGCATTGTGAATATTGCAGACATTTTCCCCCTGTCTGTGGCTTGCCTTTCCATTTACTTAGTAGAATCTTGCAATAAGAAGTTTTGAATTTTTATGAGGTCCTGCTTACCAGTTCTTTGATTAATGTGATTTGTGTCCTGTTTAAGAAATCTTTACCTATCCCAACATCATGAATATATTCTCCTGCATTATCTTCTAGAAACTATATTGTTTCACTTTTAATATTTAGGACTATAATTCACTTAATGTGGATTTTTGTGTATGTAATGAAGTACAGATGCATACTCACTTCTTTCATACAGATATCCCCTTGTGATCCAACACTATTTGTTGAAAAGATTATCCTTTCCTCACTGTATTACAATGGCAACTCTGTTATAAGTCAGGCAATTATAAGTGTGGGTTTTTTTCTGGACTCTATTCAGTTGCTCTCTGTGTGTCTTTGTTTGCATCTTCTTCAAAATTATCTTTGCCATGCTTAACCCTTTCTTTCCCATTTTAGAATCATCTCACATAAAAAGAAAAAGAAAAAGAAAACCTGAGATTTTGATTGGGAGTGCATTGAATCTATACATTAACTTGAGGAGAACTGGCATTCTTACAATATTGAGTCTTCCAATCCATTAGCATGATAGAGTTTTCCATTTATTTAGGTTTTCCTTAATTTCTTTCAGTAATATTTTGCGTTCTTGCCAATCGTTGTTTAGATTTAGTCCTATGTGAATTTTAAGTGCTTTTGTAAAAGTTGTTTTTAAAAATTCATTTTTCTTTTGTGGTTGGTATTTTAAAATATATTTTTTTATTGTATATTTACTCTGTATCCAAAGACCATGCTGAATTTACTTATTGATTCTAAAAGTTTATAGATTATTTTGGATTTTCTATCCTGGTATCTGCCAAAGTTGAGGTTTACTTTTCCTTTTCTAAATAGTATGCCTTTTATTTCTTTTTCTTGCTTTATTGTATTGGCTAGGAAAGCCAGTAAAATGTATTTTAGAGGTAGTGATAATGAATGTCATTGCTTCATTCCTTAACTTAGAAGAGAGCTTTCAATATCTCATCATTGGGTATGGTGTCAGCTGTAGGATTTTCAAAGGATGTCATTTATCAAATTGAGGACATTTTCTTCTGTTCCAGTTCCTATGGTTTCATCGTAAAACTTAGTGGCAAAAAATAACCATTTATTAGCCCCCAAAGATTCTGTGGGTCAGGAATTTAGACAGAGAATAGTGGGAAGGTTTGTCTCTGTTTCACAATGTCTGTGGCCTCACCTAAAAGACTTGAATTTGAGGGGATGGAATCATTTGCAAGCTTGTTCATTTATACATCTGGTGGTTGAGGCTACCTGCAGCCTCCTCTAGTTGGTCTCTTCATCCAGGCTAATTTGAGCTTTCTCATAGCAGAATGAATAGGTTCCAGTAGTGAGTATCCTGCAAGAAAGCAGAGTGGAAGCTGCACTTCCTTTTATGATCCAGCCTCAAAATTCTCACAGCATCATTTCTACTGCATTCTACTCAACAGATTTCTGCAAGTTCTAGAAGAGCATGTGGAAACAGAAATATTGTGGCCGTTTTTTGGGAAAGAGTTTAACACACTTCCTATACCTAGTATATGGAGACTTTTAATCATGAATGGATGATGAATTGTATCAAGTGCTCTTTCCATATCTATCAAGTTGTTTATATAATGTTTATTCCTTTTTCTATAAATGTCCTGAATTATACTGATCGAATTTTGAGAATTAAACCAACCTTATATCCTGGAATAAGTCCAGCTTCTTGTGATGGATTATCCATTTTATATGTAATTCATATTGATATACTAATATTTTCTTTAGAACTTTTAGAAATTTGCATCTATGTTCATGAGAGAGATTGGCCGTGATTTTTCCTTTTATAAGCCTTCTTAGCTTTTGCTATCAAAGTTATTCTAACCTTATAAAACAAGATGGGAAGTCTTCCTTATTTTTCAATATTCTGCTAAGAGTTTGTGTGAAATTGGTTTTACTCCATCTTTAAACATTTGGAAGAATTCCCCGGTAAAGCCATCTCGGCCTGGAATAATCTTTGTGAAAAATTATGTATTCATTTAACTTGTTACTTACATATTCTTATAATATGCTGTTAGTTGTTACCCGAGAGATCATTAGAGTATATCTTAAATTAATATGCTTATCATTCCTGAACAAGGCAAGTACCTTAGATTACCTAAATTCCATTTACTCCCTCCCTATCTTTTGTCATTTTCTTGTCATGTATATTATTGTCTCACATATTTTAAATCTCTCAGGACATCCGCTTGAAATACTCAAAATTCATTTAAATATTTCTCCATATTTTCCCTTTCCAATGCTTTTTAGTCCCTTGCATTACTCTGTGTCTATGTGGGACCATTTTCCTCTTGCCTCGAGTGCTCTCATCAGTATTTCTTTTAGTGGAGATCTGCTGGAAAAACAAACAACTTCCCAGCAGATTTGTCTGAAAAAATCTTTATTTCACCTTCATTTTTGAAGATTATTTTCACCGGGTAAATAATTCTTGGCTGGCAGTCACTTTCCTTCTGCACTTTATGTATATCACTCTGTTCTCTGGCCTCCATTGCTTCTGTTGAAAAGTCGGGTTTTAGCTTTATTGATGCTCCTTCGGAGGTAATATTTTTTTCCCTTCTGGCTGTTTTAAAGATTTTATTTTTGTCTTCGACTTCCAGCGGCTTTATTATGACGTAACTAAATGTGTTTCTCTTTTTATTTATTCTGAGCCAGTATTTCTTCAAATATTATCCTGCCCTGCTCTTTTCTCCCCTCTCCTCTCTTTCTGCGACTTCAACTGTTTAGACCTTTTCATTGTGTCTCGTATGTCTCTCTTTTAAGAATTTTTCATCTCCTTTTTTCTCCCTATGATTCAATCTGGATATTTTTACTGATCTCTCTTCTAGGTTACTAATTCTATCTTCTGCTATGTCCAGTGTGCTATTAAATCCATCTACTAAATTATTGATTTCAGTTACTATATTTTTTCACTTCTGGAATTTCTATTTGATTCTTATTTCATAGATTCATGTTCTGTGAATGTTTAAATTCGTGTTCATGAAAATTCTTCGTTTCATTCATTTTCTTGAACTTATTATTCAGATAATCATTTTAAAGTATATATTTGATAACCCTAGTACCAGATTTCAAGTTCTGTTTTTCTCTGTTTTTTGTTTTGTTTTGTTTTGTTTTTTTAATCTTAGCTGTGGGCCATTTGACCCTATTTTCTGTATTCCTGGTAATACTTTATTGAATTTCAGAAGCTCTGGATGATTTTGTTGTTCTGAGAAGTTTTATTTTATTTTGGCAGGCAGATCCCGTTGATCCAATCAAGGAGTAGATGATTCAAGGCTGTGGAGTCTCAATGAAAGACTGGTTAGAATTGGCAGGGATCACCAACTTACTGAAAATTCAGGGATGGAGGAAAGGGAGTGGTTAAGATCGTCAAGAGAGAAGTCAAACACTCTAAGCTGGGAACTTCAGTGACCAGGAGGATGATGCCATTAAGAGAGCTGCAAGGAAGACAAAATTGGGAAAGAAAAGGGAGAGATTTGACTGCCACAGAGTTGAAGATGCTTGTGAAAGGATGTTGGGATTGGATAGACACACTGGTTTTAGCTTTTTGGGAAAGAACACCTTGAAATACAAGTCAAAAATTCATGTGAAAGGGACCTTATCAAGATACTTAAGCTAATAGAAGTTGTAATAGCTAAAGACCACCTGCTGCTTCCTTATTTGATGTTCCTATTGACGTCAGTACCAGTTAAACTAAAAGCTCTGGGTGCTGAGAAGTCGACTACACAAGCTAATGGCTAATGATCACTGATTTGTGTAATTTTTATGTTTCTCCAACATATCCACAACTGTGAATAGATAGAACATTCATCTCTTCATTATCTTGTTGACAGGATACCTGTTCCTTCGTTCAGATTGGCAGTAAGAGTAGCTTCCTTAGGAAAGATTCTTCGCACCATCTCTGCCCTCTCAAGCCTCATTCGGGCTGGCCCCTTCCAAGATACATCAGTCTGTGCCATTAGTGGTAAGACCATTACTGCACTTTGTTTTGTGCCAAATCAGTTTGAGTCAGGAGCTTTTCATCTAGAAGAATAGAAGAGAGAAATGTATGTTCATGAACTTACATTGCATTCACACCCCTAGTAAGCTGGCACTCTTCTAATCTGTATACCCATGACTCCCCAGTTTCATCACAAAATGTATGTATTGATCCATTAACTGCTCAGCACTGGTCTAGATCAGCAGGCCTTGAACCTTTTGTCTCAAGAACACTTCGCATTCTTGAAAATTATTAAGGATCCCAGGGAGTTTTGTTCATGTGGGTTAAATCTATTGATTTTATATATATATTAAACTGAGAAATGTTTAAATGTTTATTAATTTATTTGCAAGTAATAATAAACCTATTAAATCTTAACATAAATAACACGTTTAGTGAAAAACAAGTATTTTTACCAAAACTAAACCTAATTTAGTGAGAAGAGTGGCATTGTACATTTTTGCCAATCTCATTCATGTCTGGTGTAATAGAAGTCATATAGCTTCTGGAAAATTCTACTATATACTTATGGGAAAATGAGAGTAGAAAAGGCAAACGTATCTAAATACTATTATGAAAATAGTTTTGCCCTTGGGGCGCCTGGGTGGCTCAGTTGGTTAAGCGACTGCCTTCGGCTCAGGTCATGATCCTGGAGTCCCGGGATCGAGTCCCGCATCGGGCTCCCTGCTTGGCGGGGAGTCTGCTTCTCCCTCTCCCACTCCCCGTTTGTGTTCCCTCTCTCGCTGTGTCTTTCTCTGTCAAATAAATAAATAAAATCTTAAAAAAAAAAAAAAAAAGAAGAAGAAGAAAATAGTTTTGCCCTTGAGGACCCCCTGAAATAGACTCAGGAACCCCCAGGGGTCTCTAAGCCACACTTTGAGAAGCAATGATAAGCTGATAAGCTGTTAGACCAGCAAGAGTGAGGAAATTCCAAGTTCTGGTCTTCAACATGGCTCTTCTTTTTAAATGATCCCCTTGGCTTTTTAAATCAAAATAATAATGTATTTTAATTCTTTCAAATGACAGAAATTGAAAGTAAACTAAGTGAAAAAGGAAAATTAATTGGCTCACATAATTAGAAAGTATAAAATAATGGGACTGAGCCACCCAATAAGGGGCTGAAGAATTCTTTAAAATGTAAGCATTTATGAGGCTTGTTCACTGCCATATCCTTAAGGCCAAGAACAGTGATAAACACAGTACGTACTCAATATATATTTTCTAATTAATTATACAATATATGAATTACTGTTAGCAGGACTCTGTTTCCATTCCTCAACTCGCTTGCCTCTTATTTTTTTCTATTAGCAGTAAGACTCCCTGGCTAGATGGCCCCTGGAAGCTCTGGTAAAACATGGTTCGTAGTGCTCATAATCCCAGAGAAAAAGTGATCCCTTTCTTGACATAGCATCCATATTATTCCACAGAAGGGAAAATCACTGGCCCTTCTTGGGCCATGTGCCCATTTTGAATTAATTATTGTCTATGAGGGGAATTGGGTATTGCCAGCTCAGAAGGCGAAGAGCAGTAAAATTATTAACAACCCCACCAGAATCAAATTGAGAATGTAGCAGTTCCCAAAAATAAAGAACACTGAGCACATATCACCCAAAATTACAAACGTCCACTGAATATATCATAATAACCTATCAATAAATGACTGATTATCTAATCAAGTGTAAACTCAAATTATCAGATGTATAATATCTGGTCTGATCACCTCATTGATCCAAACAGAGAAATGTAGGCCACCCAAATTAACAATTGAGTGATTGATTTACGATTGTTCAATTTAGTTTTAGTCACTGAGCTTCAGAACAAACTATTCAACTTTTGTCTACATCACTTCCATCAAATGTAGAATGTGTGAGAGCTTTGCTGTCATATGTCACACCAATCAGCAACCATCAGTGATTGCTTGTTATCTATAAGGAAGACTCCCAAACTCTCAAGGCCAAACCCTTCAATCCAACACAGTGGTTCCATGGTTCCATAAATATTAATGGGAAAAAAAAACACATAATGGCAAGTCCTATCAATTTGATAACACTTTAAAATATATATATATATATATATATATATATAAAATAAGGCATATTTGACAGACTCCAAATAAAGTTTGGGGCACGTGTGTGTGTATGTGTGTGTGTGAGTGTGTGTATGTGGTTTCCATGACTCATTGGCATAGAGTGACAACAGATACTGAGAACCAAGATATCAACACTATTAAAGAGGTTTAGAAATTCTTTTCTAAGGTCTGTACTAATGTTTTCATGACTTTCTAAAAAATAAGGGAGAGAAGCCCTGGGACCATAAAGAGCTTCAAATTACTTGAATATTGTTTTAATTCAATTTAACTTCACTTATGGTTTATTAGCTAAACCTCCTTGTTTTATATCTTAGTGAATGTTCTAAAGTTTTTATTATTCATCTTAAAGTTATAAAAATCTATCTTCAAATAATATCACTTCATGTGCAGTGTAAGATTGTTATATTAGTATAAATCCAATCCTCATTCTCTTATTGTTATACTTTTCCTTCTACGTATATTACATTATTATTTTTGCTTTAAACAGTGAAATCTTCTAAAAGGATTGAAAAATCAATTGTCTCCTCTATTTACCTACATATATATCGTTTCTGGCATTCCTCATTCCTTTGTGCAGATCCAAATTTCCATCTGGCATTATTTTCCTTCTGCCTGAAGAACTTCCTTTAACATGTCTTATAGTGAAAGTCTCTTGCCTTCATTTTTAAAAGATGTTTTTGCTGATTATAGAATTCTAAGTTGACATTTTTTCTTTCAGCACTTTAAAGACGTTGCTCTATTTTCTCCTGGCCTACATGGCTTCTAACAATGAGGTGGCTGCCATTATTATGTTTGCTCCCCTGTACATAATGTATCCTTCTTCTCTGGATGCTTTAAAGATTTTTTTTAATCACTGGTTTTAAGCACCAATTTGATTATAATAGATCTTAGTGTGATTTTTGTCTGTTCAGGTTGGGGTTCATTGAGCATCTTGGATCTGCGAATTTATAGTATTGAACAAATTTGTAAATATTTCTGCTATTATTTCTTCAAATAGTTTTCCCCTTTTCTGGGACTCCAAGTATACTTATGTTAGATTAGACTGTTGGATAACTATCTCATAGTTCACTGACACTCTGTTCATTTTTTTTTTCCAGTCTTTTTCTCTCAGAGCTTCATTTTGGGTAGTTTCACCCTGCTTTATATACTTAAACATATTTGTAAGATTTGTGATAGCTGTTTTAAGGTCATTGTCAACTAATTCTATTATTTCTATTACTTCTGGATCTGTTTCCATTGACTGCTTTTCCTCTTGATTATGGGTTATATTTTCTTCTTCTTTGATTGCCTGGTTGTTTTTGGCTGGATGCTGGACATTGTGATCTCCATTGTTGGGGGCTGGACATTTGCTCAATTCCTTTAAAGAGTATTGAATTTTGTTCTGGTGTGCAGTTAGGTAACAGTTTGATCCTTTCAAGGATTGGGGGTTTTTTTTGTGTTTTTTTTTTGTAATGTTATGTTAATCCCCATACATTACATCATTAGTTTTTGATGTAGTGTTCCATGATTCATTGTTTGCATATAACACCCAGTGCTCCATGTAGAACGTGCCCTCTTTAATACCCATCACCAGGCTAACCCATCCCCCCACCCCCTTCCCCTCTAGAACCCTCAGTTTGTTTCTCAGAGTCCATAGTCTCTCATGGTTCATCTCCCCCTCTGATTTCCAACCCTATAGATTTTTAGCTGTCTAGTTGTTTATGACAGGAGGCCAATCCTTGTAGCAGTTAATCCTCATGGGCAGACGTGGAAGTCTCCATGAAGAGCTTTGAGTAAAACAACAACAACAAAAACCAGCAGACTTTTCCATTTAAAACATTTTGCATTATGAAAAATACCACACATGCCATTGTGGATCTCTGAACAAAAGTCATCATTTTCCATGGAATTTCAAGTGAATGGAATATTTGGAATACTTCTGCTTGCTTCAGGAGTCAATCTAAAACAAGGAAGTGCATAAATACTAATTTCCTTGGATATCTCACACTTCCCAGAGAAGTGAGCATCTAAATTATCCTGTAAAACTCCATCTGAAGTGTCAAAGAAGCAAGCAAAATTATCACTCATTACATATTTTTGGTTTACTGCTGTTAGTGTGTTAGTTTTAGGTCAGATTTATGGTGTAGATTTTTATGTTTATATGTTATATGACTACTTTGATTATACATAAGCCCAAATGTGCTATAATATGTTCAATATATTTATTCCCACTCTATAGGACTTGGATCATCATTTTATTTTTTTCAAATGATGTTACATTTTGCTCTTGTGCCTTGTTATTGGTTATATTTATAATTAATTGGATCCTATGTCTTTGGTTAGGAATATAACCCTTTTTATGACATAATTCCTGTGGAAGAAATAGGATTCATTTTATAATGATTTGCTTTATAACACTGTTCTGAGCGACATATTGTAGCAAAAAGTAGCCTTTGCTTTAAACAGCTTTAGTTTAATTCTTGCATTGCTCCTCAACATGGTATGTGTATGTGTCTGGGCACATTAATCTTCTCCACTAGGTAACAAATGTGCTGAAAGGAAAAATCAAGTATTGTGGTTGTTTGTATCTGCAATGTCTTACATATAAGAGGAAAGCAGTATGGCATAATGCCATTTTATTTTAAACTACTTTTTTAAATGAGCAGAACCCTTTCTTTAAATTATGTCTTAAACGAAAGCCCAGGGGCGCCCGGGTGGCTCAGTTGGTTAAGTGTTTGCCTTTGGCTCGGGTCATGATCCCAGGGTCCTGGGATCAAACCCCACATCAGGCCCCCTGCTCAGTGGGGAGCTTGTTTCTCCCTCCCCTGCTCTCCCTGCTTGTGATCTC
Source organism: Mirounga leonina (assembly GCF_011800145.1). NCBI lineage: Eukaryota > Metazoa > Chordata > Mammalia > Carnivora > Phocidae > Mirounga > Mirounga leonina. The sequence continues at coordinate 16,342,665 of NW_023270305.1, read as the reverse complement.
TCTCTCTCTGTCAAATAAATAAATAAATAAATAAAATCTTTAAAAAAAAAGTTCAATTTATAAAATAAATCCATCTGAGTTCAAATCCAGGACCCACTATTTACTTGCTGAGAGATTTTGAGCAAGTTTCTTAACCCCTCTGAGGCTGTTTTCTAAAAAATAAGGATTTTGATAATTATAATACCTCTGTATCAGTTAGGGATGCTTTTAGCTGAAGTTACAGAAAAAAATCTTATAGTAACCTAAAAATACAGGTCTATTTTTCTTATATTTAAACGAGTTCAGATGTATGCAGTTTCCAAGTTTTTTCACAAGTTCAATTATATTATTGGAGACCCCAGTGCCATTTATCTTTCTTCTGCTTCACCATATTTAGCATTTTGGCTTTCATCCTTATGTTCATTGCCTCAAAGTCACAAGATGACCATTCATTTATAAGTTCCAGAAAGTAAGAAGGGACAGACATCCACCTCAGGAAGGTATTTAGTTTCTTTTCTTTTCTTTTTTTTTCTTTTTTCTTTTTTGTTGATTTGCTTATATTTTTATTTTTAGCATGTAGATGTACTTAATTTTTTAATTTATTTTTATTATGTTCATTTAGCCAACATATAGTACATCATTAGTTTTTGATGTTGTTTGTTTTTTAATTTAGGAAGGGAAATTCTCCCCAGAATACTCCTTTTTATATCTCATTAGCCAGAACATGCTCATCCTTTGCCAATCAACTGCGGAAAGTATTGAGTTAGGGCCAATCAAAAGTTTTCCCCTGGGGATGGGATAAGGGACCCACGTTCCCAGGTTTCATGGGCTCTCCACCCAACACATGAATGCATCAGGGTCCTGATGGCCGAGGAGAACCAGCAGCAGAAGAGTGCTCACTGGTGTCTGCTCTGTCTGCCCCCATCCTTGCCTGATGGAGTTTAGATGCCTGGTATGAGTGTCAATTAGGATGTATATGGAAGTGATTTTCCAACTGTCAAAGCACCCTCAAATGAGATTCTTCACTATGTTAACTCTTTGGTGGATGTTTGAGAAGTGAATGGAGGGGAAAATTTCAGTAGAAATTAAGAATGGCATCGGAAGTCCTAAGTCAGTGATTATCAAAGTAGACTTGTGTGATGCCTACATTAGAGCATACCAGGAGGATTGATAGTTAAAACTATAAATTCAGACCTACTAGAGATGAGCCTTTAGGTGGGTTCTAGGAACCTATATTTTAAAGCATTTCCCAAATAATTCTTATGCCTCTTAAAATGGAGAACCATGGCCATGCATGACTGGAGATAACCCAATAAAGTAAAAGCAGGTATTCTTGGGTAGATGTGCACATGAGAGAGGGGGCACCGAAGGAGCAGACTGCTGAACAGCAACCATACTTTCTCTGCAGCATAGCCCCAGACACAATGTAAGCACTCAATGATGCTGGTACCTTTTTTTTATTATTATTATTGGCAATTCTCTCCAGCACCAGGAGACCCAGATCTTAATGGATGCCTCAGCTATGGTTCAGTTGTTCAGTCACTGTCTGTGAAATGAATTCACTCTCACCCAAATCTGCGTGTGGTAGGCGCCATTGAGGTCTCCTAATTCAATCCACAGGAACAACAGGAAATGTCCAATGCATTCTCTAGGGTATTAAAATTTTCAAGCTTCAAGATTGTTTTGAAGATATTTGTAAGACTGATGTACTATCTTTAAAGGGTATGGAGTCCCTCAAAAGAAAGACAGCCTAAAACAAATTCAAGCTGTAATGATTACTGGCATCTCCTTAGCCCAGAGTGTTGGGAAGGGCAGATGATACATTACTATAAAACCCTTGGCAGAATGCTGAAAAGTTATACATAACAGTATAACATGTCTGAGGCTAAGTATCTGGGCATGATTGAGCAGATGCTTTCCTAGTTGATTTTGAAACAAATTAATCAAGTTGTAGATGATCATTCTAGGCTGTGTGTCCCAAGTTACATAACTGGACCTGCACATATATATACACACACACTCATTTAATTGTACATATGTGTGTATGTGTGTATATATAACACACACATGCACACACACATTATAAACATACTATGGGAGCCACATCATCACGAGGGTTATTGGTTTAAAAAGATTGCATAGCTCCATTTGTCATTCTTTGAACTTTTTTCCTATAGGCTAAGCACACTTCTAGGGTTTGCACAAAGGCTGTTTGTAAGCATAGCATCTGAGACCTTCCTAAATTTCCTAACAATAGTACCTTCAGGATGCTGAAGAGTTAGCAAGGGGCAGAAGGAGAAGTATATGAAAATAAGGATTTTTTACTTTGGTACGTAACTTCTCTCAACTTTAGTTGCCTCATTCATGAAGTGGGAATGATAACACCGACATCACAAGATTGTTACTGAGATCAAGTGTATATAAAGCACCTAGTACAGTCCCTAAACATAGTAGGGCCTTGGTAAATCACTGTTATTTTTACTTTTACTACCTTCTATATTTAGACGTGACAGGTTTGAAGAAGCAATTTGAGCCCAAGCTCCCTGAGTCATAGTGCTCAAAGGCACCATCTGGGAAGGAGGGACAGAGTCCCAGCCCAACCTGGCCAGGTGTGCTAGAGGGCTCAGGGCCTGGCATGAGTTCCCAGTGGAAGAGTTCTCCCTGACCTGCAGGCTGCAGCCTGTTCTCCAACATGGAGACCACAAAGGCACCAAAAGTTGTATTTGGAAGAGGCGCTCTTTGGCATCACCCCTTAGAAGTCCATTTCCCGCCAGCTGCAGAAACCCTCCTCACTCCTGCCTCAGACAGGACCTGACCTCCAACTTACCTCCTCCTCCTGTTTCTGAAGGCCCCCTGAGCATAACTGGGCAGGTGTGGTGCCTTCCCAATCAGAAATTCCATTCAGCATGGCGGATGAGATTCTGGTTCCCACACCTGAATCAAGCTGGTGCCGAAATGTCAGTTGGCAGTGAACTAGGAGAATGGAACTAGGAATTCTCCTTTCACTTTTGAAACCTAGAAAGGTTTTTCTCCATTCCTATTTTAAACACAAGAGGAATTTACAGTTGTCCCTCAGGGGCTTTTTTCTGCATTCAGTTTGCTTCAAGGAGTAGATTATTCTTTGAGCATAAAATGGAAGGGAGAGGGGTTTCCAGACTGACCTATAATTAACGTCTTCTTTCTTCGAGTGTGATCATCTTTATGTAGAAATGTTATTCTATCCATCTCCATCTGTGTGGCCACTTTTCAGTGAAGGCAAGGAGAGGCCATGTAAAATTATATATGCTGTATGAAGAGGGAGACTAATATATCTTATACAGCTACTATGTAACATGCATTGTTCTAGCTGTTTCACATGTATCTACTTTAATCTCCAAAATAACCTCGCAAGTTAGGTAGTAATATTCCCATCTTTTAATTGTGGTAAGATATACATAACATCAGACTTACCATCTTAACCATTTTCAGTGTAAAGTTCACTGGCATTCACATTTCTGGACAACCATCACCGTCATTCACCTCCAGAACGTTTTATCTTTCCGAACTGAAACTCTGTGCCCATTAAACATCAATTCCCATTCCCCCCTCCTCCCAGGCAACCACCATTCCACTTTCTGTCTCTGTGAATTTGACTACTCTCGGTACCCCCCATCTAAGTGAAATCATGCAGTGTCTGTCCCCTTGTGCCTGCTTCATTTCACTTAGCATAACATCTTCGGAGTGCATTTCCTTGCTTTTTAAGGTTGAATAATATTCCATTATATGTGGCGGCCACATTTTGTTTACCCATTCATCTGTTGAAGAGCACTTGGGCTGTTTCCACTTTTTGCTTATTGGGAAAATGTGGCTATGAACATTGGCATCCAGTATCTGTTCGAGTCCTTCCTTTCTGTGCTCTTGGCTGTATACCTAGGAGTGGAATTGCTGGCTCCTAGGGTAGTTCTGCGTTTAACTTTCTGAGGCACTCCCGCCCGGGTTTCCCCCACAGCAGCTGCGCCATTTTGCCCTCCCACCAGCTGTGAGGCTTCCAGTTCCCCCCGCCATCCTCACCAACACCCGTTATTTTCTGGTTGTGGTTGTGGTGTGATAATGGCCATCCAAGTGCATGTGAGCTGGCATTCCCAGTTAATTGGTGAGGAAGCTCAGGTTCAAACACGAGAGGTAACTTATTCAACATCAGGCTGTTGGCAAGCAAATGACGCTCGATTCTAATCCAGAACTCTCGGACCTCAAACTCTTTGCTAGGCGTGCTGAGCCCTTGGGAGAACCACAGAGGAGAGCCTGGTTGAGTCTGTTTTCATTCCCAAGAGCCACCCGAGGATGGACAGGCTGTTTCTGTGATGTGATTGCCTGCTCAAGAGCAGAACTCAAAATTTCGGTTTCCACAGTTATACACTGAGGCTTTTGAATTTCCATTTCTTTTACTTCTCTTGGTCAGTCAAGTGGTCTCGAACCTTTTCTTTTTTGCATCCAGACTAAGGTTCCCCCTGGAGACATCGTGCATGTATCTTTCTGCAGCCAATTAGATCATTTTGTTTTTTGATTGTGCAGTTAACACACGGTTTTTATTTGAAAACTCAGAGTGTGAGAGAGAGACACACACACAGAGAAAGACGGCAAAATAGAGACAATGAATGAGAGAAAAAGAGAGAATTATGAGATTGATGTGTGTAGCATGGCACAATATTTCTGCCAGTTAAACCACCTCTGTATGTATCCCTGGCATTCAGGGCAGCAGGATCTCCAGCAGAGACCAGACACAAGACCCCACATTGCTGTTCTCCTGGCAAAGGAGCGGGCTTCCATATCTTCGTCATCTGACAGATGGCACAGACAAAGCTCAGACAGAGAAAATGCCTTGACCGAGATCCCACAGGGAAAACAACATGAGAGGCCAGAAGGGACTATTCTGCAGGTCCCCTGGCTTTGTGCACATGGTTCCCACTGGCCTCCTGCCCTAGTGCTTTGTGAAAGAGACAGCGGCCAAGGGCCTCTTTTTCTGAAAGTCTAGTCTGTCTCACCTGCTAATGCCTATTATTATCAGCATGAAAGATGGAGCAAGGCCATGTTGAGTTTAGATGATGTCTAAGTCCCTTTTCAAGAGTGTTGGATGAGCTAAAACGGGACCTGAATTTCGGGCTCCATGGCTCTATGCTGTCTAAATTAAGATCAGTGATTCACCTCTGTGGGCTTCATTTTCCTAATCCATGAGACAGAAATAGTAACTTAATCTCGAGGTGTTTTTATTGGGAACAACTAAGGAAATCTCTAACTAGATGCTAGGCACACAATCAGTTGTTGATATGTAGAATTGAAATAATACTCATTGATGAAATTTCACTCCTTCTACTAGAAAGACAACCCAGATTGTGAGCCCTTCTTATGTTCTTCAATTTGGAGGACAGTGAAGCATGTAATTTTATATATCCTGAAGTTGAAAATGGATTCAGTTCTGTAGGTCATCCCAGTATGGGCTGTGTTTCACTGAATTAATGTAGCTCCAATTTCCTGTAGTCTACGGAGACTCACTTACCCAAGCTCTCAGAAGCCAGGCCTTACCCTGTGCTGGTTCCGTTGAGCAGCCGGCATTATTAACCTGCCCACCAGAAGCAGGAGAATTCTCTTGGGAGGGCATTGCCTGTGTTAATCCAACCATTGCATTTAATCCAAGTCATTAACTACTTTAATAAAATAAAATTCAATAAATGTGTGTTGACACATAGAATGTGACGTGGGTGCTAGGTTCCGGGGACACAAAGATGAATAACCATAGCCCCTGCCTGGAGGATATCCCCAAGCCTTTGTGTGCCTATGCCTGTGGCAGATGCTGCATGTGAGGTTTTTCCTTGAGGACCTTGATGGTCTGTTACGTGTTTCACGCCTTCTTCAGGGGACACCTCAAGTCTTCCCAAAGCCACACACTCCTTTCTTCCCACACTTCCTCCATCTCTTCTCCCTCCACGCCCGCCTTGTCCTTCACCAGTTCCCGCTTCCCTCTAGCCCATCCTTCTTTCTTCCTTCTCATCCTTCCTCCCATTCACAAATAATTAGTGACTATATAATAGCTACTGTTCTAGAACAAAACAGATAAGCATCTGCTCTCAAGAAGCTTATATTTTTTTAGAAAAACGTTTTATTTTGAGATAATTTTAGAATTACATAAAAGTTGTAAAAAAAATTACAGAGAGTTTCTGTATACCCTTCACCTAATTTCCCCATCTGCCAATCTTATATGACCATAGTATGAATACTGAAACCAGGAAATTAACATTGATACATTTGTAATAGTAATCCTACAGATACTACCAGGATGTTTTTCCAGTTTTCCTACTCCTTTTTTTTTTTTCTGATCCAGGAGCCAATCCAGATCCTTATATCATGTTTAGTTATCACATCTCCTTAATTTTCTCTAGTCAATGGCAATCCTTCAGTCTTTGTCACCTTGACAATTTTTCATAGAACTAGTCAGGTATCCTGTAGAACGTCACTCAATTTGGGATTGTCTAACACTGTCTCATGATTAGACTGAGGTCCTACAGTATTGGAAGGATACCACAGTCATGATGTATCCTCCGTGCATCATAGCAAGGAGGTACATGATGTCAAAATGTCTTGTCACTCGTGACATTAATCCTGGGTGACACTTGGAGAAGTTAACGCCTGATGAGGGTGGCATCTGAGAGTTTTCTTCTCCATAACAAAGGTACCATTTCTCCTTTATAATTAATTAGTGACTTGCTGGGAGATGGCCTGAGACTATAGAAATACCCTGTTTCTCATCATCCTTTCACCCACTGATTTTATTACGCATTGTTTTTTGAGTGTTTTCTTACTAAAGAAGCTCACCTTTTATTTGGAGTAAAAAGAAGTAATGCAATAAATTAGATGGTTTTCGATAGTGAAAGTGTTGTCAGGAAAATATAAGAAGGTGGAGTGACAGAAAGAGAGGTCTACTTTGGATGGCAGGTCAAGGAAGACCTCTCGGAGAAAGTGACATTTGAGCTGGGACTTGAATGACAAAAACCCAGCGGAGTGAGATCTGAGAGAAGAGCACTCCAGGCAAAGAACACAGCCAGAGCAAGAGCCTGGTAGCTAGCATGAGCAAGGCCTGTTTGAGAAAAGGAAATGAGCCAGGCGTGGCTAGAGTGATTGAATAAGGGGCCAAGCCAGGGCGCTTGGGTGGCTCAGTTGGTTAAACATCTGCCTTTGGCTCAGATCATGATCTCAGGGTCCGCGTGGGCTCCCTGCTCAGCAGGGAGTCTGCCTCTCCCTCTCCTTCTGCCCCTCCCCCCATGTGTGCATGCATGCTCTCTCTTTCTCTCTCTCTCAAATAAATAAAATTAAAAAAAATAATAATAAGAGGCAAAGTGGTGGGGGCTAAGGATGCCCAAGGAGGGAGAACCCAAGGCAGGGTAGAGAGTTCAAAAGTTTTCTAAGGGCAGTGCAACTTCCTTCATGAAATATGGTCTCTATCTGTGCTGTACCATAGGGTATTTACTAGCCACATCTACTACTTATACTTAAATTTTAATTGATCAAAATAAAGTGAAAAAAGAATTCAGCCCTTCAGTCAGCCCAGCCACATTTTTAAAGTGTTGCATAGTCACTGTTGTGACTAGTGGCTACCCTATTGGATGACACAGATACAGAACATTTCCATCACAGCAGGAAATTCTACTGGACAGTGTGCTCTTGTGTATGCCTTCTGGAGGTCATTTGTTGTGTTCATTTCTACGGGCAATACACAGTTGACCGAGTTAAGAGCCCTTCAAGGATGGTAGGCAAATGTGCAAAGAATAAACACCATGCCAGTAACATGGGCATCGCACAGGGAAAAAAAAAATGCTGTAGGATTTGGATAAAGCACTGACAACTGCAAGATCAGAAAAGGTTTCGTGGAGAAGCAGTGCTTTGATGTCTCCACTAAGATCCTGATGGGTTGAAATGAGGAAGTCATTCCTGATGAAAAGCTTGGTATGAGGGCGCCTGGGTGGCTCAGTCGTTAAGCGTCTGCCTTCGGCTCAGGTCATGATCCCAGGGTCCTGGGATCGAGCCCCACATCGGGCTCCCTGCTCAGCAGGAAGCCTGCTTCTCCCTCTCCCACTCCCCCTGCTTGTGTTCCTGCTCTCGCTATCTCTCTCTCTGTCAAATAAAAGAAAAAAAAATTTTTAAAGAAAAGCTTGGTATGAGCTGAGGTTGGGGAGGCATAATATAATGTACAAGGCAAGGCTGACAAGTAGTCTACGTTGGCTGGAGCTTAGGTGTGTGTAGGAGAATGGGAGGGGAAGATGAGCAGGCAGGTGGGCAAGACAGTGTAAAAGGTATTGGAACAGGCTACGGAGTTTTATCTTCATCCCTCAGACAGTGGGTGGCCGTTGATGGTTTTTACCAAAGGAGTAACCTTATCACACACAAAGGTGTGCTTCAGAAGGATCAACGGGTCTGTGCTGTATGAGGTGGACTGTAGTTGGGAGAGACAGACCATAGGAGGAGGGAGGGCTGGAAATCCATTTGCAGCCGAGCAAACGTGAACTCGATCCTATCCCAGCATGTACTTTCTTTTTTAAATTTTATTATGTTAGTCACCATACAATACATCATTGGTTTTTGATGTGGTGATCCACGATCCATTGTTTTCATATAACACCAGTGCTCCATGCAGAACGTGCCCTCCTTAATACCCATCACCGGGCTAACCCATCCCCCCACCCCACTCCCCTCTAAAACCCTCTTTGTTCCTCAGAGTCCATAGTCTCTCATGGTTCATCTCTCCCTCTGATTTCCACCCCCCCTTCATTTTTCCCTCCCTTCTCCTAATGTCCTCCATGCTATTCCTTATGTTCCACAAATAAGTGAAACCATATGATAATTGACTTTCTTTGCTTGACTTATTTCACTTAGCATAATCTCCTCCAGTCCCATCCATGTTGATGTCAAAGTTGGGTATTCATCCTTTCTGATGGCTGAGTAATATTCCATTGTATATATGGACCCAGCATATATTTTTCTAAAGCCTAAAGCATTATCCAGCATGGAAAGATAGGCTGCTTGAAATATAACATTCAGAGACAAACTTTGAGATTTTAAAAGATACCACTTACTCTTTATAGCAAGCAAACATGTTCTAGAACTGCAGTATACATACTGAAACTGTGAAATTAATATTAACATATAAATCCCATAAGATTTGGTATGGATATTTGATAAACAGGTGCCCTTGGTGCAAGTGTATTTACCTAAATTAGAGTTTTTAAAACTTTAGTGTTCCTAAAAATCACCTGGGTGGCTTGCTACAATGCAGAGTTCTGGGCCCCACTCCAGAGGTTCTGATTTATTAGGCATGGGATGGGGCCTAGGAACCTGTATTTTAACATAAAAGGAGCAATAATCTGAGGAAAGGCACCTGAGAAAACCTGACCGATCCCAAGAGCTTTCTTTTCTTCAAGTTAACAGATTCCCCTTCTCATTATTTATAGCCTGTAGTCCTGCAGATATAAAAATACGTTCCTCTCCCATCATGCCCTTTTCTCCTAACTCCATGGAGTACGTGGTTTAAGAGAACTGTAACATATTTTTCCACTTTTAATTTCTTTTTATTTTATCCACTTAAAATAGGCTTAAAGGGGTGCCTGGCTGGCTCAGTCAGTAGACATGCAACTTGGTCTCGGGGTCATGAATTCGAGCCTCACGTTGTGGATCGAGTTTACTTTTAAAAGGGGGGGCAGGGCTTAAAGAAGTACCCCTTCTAAAAAAAATTAAAAATTAAAAAATTTAATTAAAAAATTTTTTTACTGGGCGCCTGGGTGGCTCAGTCGGTTGAGCGACTGCCTTCGGCTCAGGTCATGATCCCAGGGTCCTGGGATCGAGTCCCACATCGGGCTCCCTGCTCTGCGGGGAGCCTGCTTCTCCCTCTCCCACTCCCCCTGCTTGTGTTCCCTCTCTCGCTGTGTCTCTCTCTGTCAAATAAATAAATAAAATCTTTAAAAAAAAATTTTTTTACTGAAAAAGAAAAGAATTACCCCTTCATTGTCCTCTTTTTCCTCCAAGTGCTCATTTCCAGAGATTGATCTGTCTATCCTTCTCCCACATATCCCTTATATTGACATTTGTTTTGATTTTCCCGGTCTGCCCTACACCACCAAAAGTCCTGTGAGGACACGGACCTTGTTGGAGTCACTTCCACGAACCCAGCAGGGCTCGGCTGGTGCCCTGGGATCACCACAGCTAGCTGGTACTTGTAGGACGCTCCTCAGAGTGGTAGCCCACCTGATACCTCAAGGGTTCTAGTAACCCTGCCAAACTAGGGTCATTACCAAAGCCATTTCACAGATAAGGTCACTGAATCTCAAAGCGTTTCAGGGGCATCTTCAAGGGAATGCAGTAAATATCTGAGTGATTTTGAATTTAGACCTCTGAGCCCAGTACCCCATAGGTTTTGCTCTTCACCACATGGCCCCAGGCAAGGTTGGTGATGCTGATGGCCTGGGGTCATGGGAGCCCTGTTGTCAAGGAGGGAGCAGAAGAGTGAGCAGGATGCAGAAGAAACAGCTTCTCCTTTACCCTCTGGGGTTTGCTTGCTGTTATTCACTTCCAGTTCTGGCATTTTCACTTCCTGTCTCTCCAATGCCAAATGCCCAGATGCGATCTGCACCAACAGGCAGCTGTTCCATTAGCCCATCTTCAAGAGGAGCATTCCCAATTCACAGGTACCTGGGGAAGTCCAGAGGGTGATAATTAAGGACCTTTCTCCAATTCCACACACAGAAGGAGCTTTCACAATTTAACATGGCCCCTTTCTCCTAAATAGGTCACATTGCAGACAAAATGTTGCAAAAGGAGCCTCAAGATTTCCTTTGGCAATCTATGTCTCTGCAAAACATAGGAGGGTTTTGACACAGAGCCTCATCTGCATAGACAGTTCCTACAGGGAAGTGACCAGCATGGAGGGGTGGGGACTGACATCCATGAGCCCTCAGGTCCTACAGCCAGACCCTTGGGGGCCGTGTCCTTTCTCAACGGCTTCCCAGTTCCAGATGAAGTAGATGAAGTGCCTCCAGACTGCACACCCAGGCGAAGAGAGTTGGGTGTGGACTGTGAGCTGAAAAGTACCCAAGAGCAGTAACTGTCAGGGCCTGCATTAATGGAGACCCAACACAGTGGCTGGGCAGACACCAACATGCAAATCTCCTCATGAGGAATTTACCAAGCCGCTTAGAGAGCAGGTAGGAAGTATGCAGGGTCCATGACCAGAGCTACCCCTTTGGGAGGTCATCTATGCTTCTACTCACCTACCCACCCACTGGACAAATAAATGTTTTCCTGCAGGCCCCGCAGAGGACATTGTTTAGACCTTTACTCAGCACTGTGAATTCAAATTAGTTGAGTAGGTGTCTACTTCCCTATTATATTGTGAGGGGGGTTCTATGTCTTATCCACCTCATATCCCTAGACCCTGGTTTCTGGCACATGGTAGGTGCTCAAAACATGTGCAGTTCATGAATGAACAAAGAAATAAATTCTAGAGCCCGACAGCATGACAGCTGTCTGCAAGTATTGGAAGATGGTCACGCAAAGAGGCATCATGTTTACCCTTTGTGCAGTAGCAGGCAGAACTAGAAGAGAGCAGTAGGTGCTATGATTTTAACAACGTACAGATTTTGTTTTGGTTTGGTTTTTAATTGTCTGGACACTGAGAAGTTGAATGAGTTAATTGCTTGGAGGTAGTGAGATCCCCATCGTGGAAGGGGTTCAAACTGGAAACTAGTCGAGAATATGCAAAGGTATTAAGAGGATTCAGGCACAGGTGCTTGGACGGGTGGCTGGTCTAGACACCTTTATGGTTTCTTCCAACCTTGAGACTCTGATTTCAGGATTTGTTTTTATTCACCTGCATAGCTGCTTTATTGGCCTGAATATATATGGGGATATTTTTCATCTTCCAAAGTAATCTGAAGGCAGCCTCCCCACTTACCTAAGGAGCTTTTGGTGGGCAGCGTGGATTGACTTATAGTGGGGCTGCCTTGCATGTTGCATGATTCACCGTGCTCCCTAGCTGCCCCCAAACACGTATATCATTGTCTGCTGTTCCAAGATGACACTGTTATTTCCCACCTGTGCAAATACAGCTGTAAAAAATGACGCATGCCCAGCCGTCCCTTCCCCAAAGTATAGACAAGGAGCATACACCCTCTGGCTTAACACGCCCATGAGGCACACACACCCTCTTCTGAATTTCAACACTCATTTCCAAGCCTGCTAAGAAGAGAAGAGAATTGCAAATGAACTCACATTGCCAGCAAAACCAAGCCAGCCTCCCTCCTGAATTACTTCATATATTAAGCCTGTGGACTACAGAAGCCCCTGCATCTTCTCTGGTTTCCTAGAAAATCAAAAAAGGTTTCCAGCAGTTTCAGCAAACAAGCAGGCTCTGAGCCTTATCTCCTTGTTAGAGATTTGATTCAAACTGTGTCCGCTAGCAAAGAAATACAAAGGAAAAGAAAGTCAGTATGGTATAACTTTGAAATTTTTAGCAAGCGCCACAGGGAAGAATAATAAACCATAAATTGCTGCATCTGGCCTTAAACTTATAAAGAAAACAATAATGCAAGAAACCAAAAAATGTTACTCTCCTTTGTCATTTAAAAAAAAAATCGTTTTGATTCTTCATCACTTTTTGTTCACCCTTTTACTTCACCAATTGTGAAAGGGCATCAAAAGCAACATCAGTCTCTCCCCAGCCTCCAGAAGGCAGAACACTTGCACTGAGAAATTCACACAAATTCAAGGAGCAAGGAGACTAGGAGGAGTTGAGAGTGGTAAGACCGTCCACCCCAAAGAGACACGATGCGTGGGTGGGTTTCCAGTTAGGAAGCAGAGCCAGGAGCTTACCTGGAGGACCTGCCACTGAAACTGAGATACAGAGTGTCCACCTGTGCTCAAGGTGACATCCCTGCACTTGTCCCCCAGCCACCCTCTTTTTACCAGAGGTGCCATTGAACTGTGTCACTGACTAATAGAAGCAGACCGCGGAGGGAAGGACGGGGTCTGACTCCATTTGCTTTTCCTTTATGTGTGCTCATCAAACCAGGACCAGTTCTATTATATTTTGTTCATTCGGGTTAATCATCTCGGACCACATTATCATGAACATAGAGGACTTTTGCCCCCTCCTGAAGCCACGGCTTGCCGTGCTGCTCACAATAATTTCCCAGTCTGACAAAAGCACCCCATGTCAGTGGACCCATACTGTGTCCCCGTCCAACACAGATGCTGTGGTGGCTTCATCTGAATGCTCCCCGCCCAGGCGCTGGCGTACCTACCAGAGGGGTCTCTGCAAGAACTCAGCACGAGCCGCGCTAATGAACAACAGCAGATAACCTCAGGATAAGTAAGAGAGCTCGCCCCTGGAGCGATGTCCGTGCCCCGCTCGTTCCTTCAGCCCAGGGAGAGAGGCAGGAGGTAGCCAGGTCACCGTTGAAGCTGTGCTATGGCCGTGGGGAATGAACCAAATCGGGGGCATCTTGGGGGCAGTCAGAGAACACAGAGAGGGTCTCTGGACAGAGTGAGGGAGCCACCTCACCTCACCTCCCTGCAGTCTGCCTCCTCCAGGTGTATTGAAAGTATCCATGCCTGCGCCTCACCCCCCAAATCCCATTTAATTGGTGGGGGCAGAGCCTGAGCACTGATAGGCTTCTCTTGTCCCCCGAGTGATGTTAGTGTGTAGCCAGGCTTGAGAACCTCTTGTCCAGACTCTGGAGAGGTGGCAGAGGGTTACACAGTGCCCAACCCAGAGTTCAGAGACAGTGCGTGTGAGCTGCTCTCATTACTATTATTATCATTCATACAAAGGCTGGTTGCACATCTGTGTAGCATCCCTGGGAGGGGAGGGTCTTGTCCAAGAATTTTAGTGTCCCCTCACTACTTTCCACACAGGGTAGGTATTCAATAAACATAGTCTGATTCGTTTAGATGACCCCTAGTACCCCCAGTACTTCTGGCTGGGAGCCATGACCATCTATTTGTTACAAAGAGTCCTGGAGTTGGGTCAGGACACTTGGGTTCTGGTTCTAGCTCTATCACCTTGATCAAGTTCCTTCCCATCTCTTGGCCTCAGTTTACCCATTTGTAGAACGAGGGTGTTGGATTATGTGATCGATCACTAAAGATTCACCTGCTTTAACTTTCTCTGGCTTTAGAAGCCCACGTTAACAAAACCCTCCTGTTTGTCTACCAAAAGGAAACCTGGGCTAGGAGCAATGATATAATGCTCTTCGGTATTGGGGAAACAAGCAACATCAGAGGTAGAGAGCAGGGGGAGGGGTATCCATGTTTATTACATGCTGAACACCTGGGAAAAGTAGAGGTCTCCCGAAAAGAGGAAGGGGGAAAGATTCTGGTGGAAAAGTCGATTGGGGCTAGGTTGTAAAGAGTGTTGAGAGCCTTGACCAGGTATTTGGACTTTGTTCAGCATGGCATTGGGCACCCCCCACGAATGTGCACCAGGAAACTGAGGCCCTGGCTGAGTTTTAACAGGCACCTCTGGCCTCCACACTGCCAGGGAGGTCCTTAAAGGGGAGCTGGCATCTAACTCCTCTTCTAGTGAGTTCGTACCTCGTACCATCATTGTTGAATAATTAATCGACAAAAGACTTAGCTTAACTGCTCTCAGATCTCCTGATGAAGACTAAAAAAGCATAACCACCAGACAGCCGAGAAGCCACCCACTAAACTCTAGGTTCCCTAACGTCTATATATTTTTTTAAACATCTGGAAGGGGAACTGAAGTTTAAAATATTCTTCCTGATTCTTGTGACGATATAAACAGCCTTTGGCCACAAGATTTTTCTAAGCCAACACAGGGACACTATTTGCATGTTATTTTGCATGAAATGTAGTCATTTACATACATTTGCATGGTGCTTTCAAAAAGCCTTAATTCTAAGTATGTCAAATAAAATAAAACAAATTAGTGTAATCTACTGCCATTGTGCGGCAGCCCAGCCAGGCGATGGTGGTGGCTTGGGGGCCAGCGGCTGGGAGAGCAAAGAGGTGGCTTTGAGAAAGCCATGAACGCCCCTGGTTCGGTGTATCCCAGAGCAGATGGATGCAATAAAGTCTGAGAACAGGAAACTCTTGGGGGGTGGGGCAGGGTAAAGTCTCAAGCAACTGGACAGCACCTGGTCGCTCCCGAACCCCATTTAAGCCTCACGGGAACCTTTGTGCACAGTAGCAGAGGGATTGGCGTGGACTTCATTCGTAAGAGCATGAGAGAGGGGCAGTGACTTGCTCGTGACACACCAGTAAATGGTCACGCCTACACAGAAACCTCAGACTCTCCCAGTCCAGGCCTCTTGGTCTTCCACAGGCTTGATGCTCGGAGAACTGATCTCGTTCCCTCCAGAAGAGGCGAAGTGTCCCCACTTACTGCCCATCCAGAGGCTCCTCCTCAGCCACCACACTGCCTTTGGGACACTGTACGGGGGGACCCCCTTATGGCTCAGGGACAGCGTCGCACAACCTGTGATGCTTCTGGCCCTAAGTAATTGCCTTTTTATTGTTTGAGACAGATACTTGAAAGTTACGGTAATGAGGTGAAAATATAAGCAGCTTACAGTTCACTAGAACATTAATCCTCTGGGGATGATTTCTTTTTTTCCTGTGAGCTTCTCTGTGGGACCTTGTTCACTGCATCTTGTAGAACTTATTTTTAGACTTTTCTCCCTATGATCCATCATCACCTCTCTACCCTTGCCTAATTACTAATTTCCATATTTGCCTAATTACTAATTTCCATATAATATATATGTTATATATATAACTGCTGCAAGTCCTGGAAGGCCTCTGGTCTGGGGGATGGTGTTCAGCAGCAGGAAGTAGGAGTCAAATCATGGGGTTTAGAACCAGGCTGAGCTAAGGTCGAAAAATGACTCCTCCACCTTTGATAACTTGACTTTGGTCTCTTCGAGCTTCAGCTTCTGTAAAGGTAGTGGTTCATCTGCAGCTCCTAGAAGCTCACGCCGATGCTTTGAGGCGGATCCTGTAAGTTTGGGTAAGCTGAGCCTGGGCACGCTTGGGCAGACCTGAGGGGTCGGTCAGCTAGTGCAGTCGGCTGCCCTTAGAAGCAGCAGATGCTCCTGGGGCCGACCTGTCTCCCAACTCACAGCAAGCACGTGCCTTGGGTACTTTCAGGGCCCCATGAAAACATTTTAATTTCTTTTAAAATCAGAAGGGGAAAAAATGAGCTTTTAGGTTGAATAGAGTGGTTTAATATATAATAGTAATGTATTTATCTATATACCAATGCAATTGTAAAATAAATTTTTATTTGTTTTTTTTTTTTTTTTTTTTCTGGAGGAAGGGTCCCATGAAGGCAAAAGTACCTGAGCCCTTGAAAGTCATAATGCAGGCTTGGATGCTCCTGCCTAACCCTCTGTTGTCCCCTGGGCACCCATTCTGTTCAATTTTCATCTGTTCATTTACAAAAGAGCATCCAAATTGGGGGTCTTGGGTGACCTAGCCCCCATCATCTCAAGATGATGTGAGAACCCCACCTTTCTGCGAAGGTCATTTGTTTCGGAATGTGGTTGACTTGCCCAGACTCATCTACTTGCTCTCCCTGTGTCTTGCTCCAGTCAGTGTCATTCCACATTCCCCATTGCTCTTGTGTTCCTGCCCACAACCACTGGAATGCCAAGAACAAGCAACAGGACAAAGAAGGGAGAAGGTGCTTGGGAAACGGGGAGCTCCTATCTCCCTATCCCATGGCACACCATTTCCTCCCTGCCCTTTCATTCAGGAATCGTTTGAGCAGCGCAGATAAATATTTCAATAGCAGTCACATGGTTCTTTATTGTAGTTTATCTGACACAACCACTGAGAAAATAGGAAAACCAATGCCAATTCATGATGTGACTTTCTCCTTTCTGTGCTTCAGTTTCTGCAAATTGAGGCTAATAAGAGCAGCCGTGGAGGGGCAATGGGAAAGGGAATGAAATTATAGCTGAGAAGGTGCAGATGCTTCAGAAGAAACATTCAAGCTGAACTAGGAGTTATTATTAGCTTGATTATCAGTGAGCTCAAGCCTCTCGGAGTGCCCAGGGCATAAGGACTTCCTGTGTTTCCAAAGCTAACTGTCCTCCTCCACTTCCTTCCTGAATTACCATCCATTAATTTCGTCACTACTGAAAGGGCCCTGATTTTCGGTTCACACCCACTCTCAGTTCACACCCACAACCTGTGAAAGGCTGAGTGAGCCAGCAGTCGGTTTAGCTTGCAGACTTAGCCATGCTTTTTCCCAATCACTTTGGAAAGCCTTGGTCAACCTCCTGGCAGGCCTCAAATCCAAGGGATGAGGACACGGGAGCAAGAAGGGAAGAGCAAAAGGAGAAAAGGAAGCTAGAGGTGTCACAGGGAAGGGAAAGAGCACCCCTACCTGCCTGAGTGTCATTCCAGGCCTGCACCGTTATTCTGCACCGCATGCTCATCCTTTGGGCAGGACACTCAGGAAGCGCTCCCCAGCCCCCTGCATCCTTGTCACATTGCAGCCACCATGTGTCCCTAACCTTAGCCAGTGGCAGGACATTGGAAGTCATTTGTCCAACACTGCCTTTTTACAGATGAGGAACTTGAAGCCCAGAAACTTAAGGGACTTGTCCAAGTTCACACAGCAAATAGGTCCGGACCAAAACCCAGGTGTTCTGCTATCCAGTCCAGTATCATTTCACTGCAGTACATAAAGTTTTTAGGTGTGTGCGTGGGTGTGTATGTATACTCACACACTTACATAAACACACACACACACAAACACATTTCCACACACTGGGGAGTCTAGGTGTGCTTTCATTACTTTATGCATCCTTATAGCAACGAGGCCTGCAAAACAAGTAATACATCCCCATTTTTACCAATGAAGAAGCTGAAGCGCAAAATGGGGAAGGGAGAATACTCCAGTTCAACCAGGTCATTGTAGCAAAGCTGGTATACAACCGAGTGTCTGACTCCCAGACCGTGAACTTCGCAGACGCCACGCTGCCTTGGAGCCAACTGTCCAGGGCTCTTGGCTCTGGCTCTTATGAAAGAGCCAGGATTCCCATCCATATTTATAGGGAAAACTTCTGGCTCAACTGCATTTCATGCTTCGAAGTCTCAACATTTTCTTTTTAATTTATGAGAGGAAAGAGAGTAACAATGGAGTTGATGGGCAATTTGTGTAATTAACACCCCAAAGTTACTAGTACTATAAGGTTTTTTTGATTCAGTGCATTCTCCCGACAGATGCTCTTATACTGGTCAAGTGGCATTATCATGAGGATTACAACGGAGGGGTAAAGACACCTGCCAGAGGAGAGTGGAGGGAAGGCATGATTTGGGTTTATCATTAACGATCGTAGGTATACTTTGGTGTACCTATGAGCCTGCTTCCTGCGAAGATGTGAAGGATGGAACTAGCGAGTTCCACACAAGGAGCTGGACATCTGCTTCTCAACTGGTGCTAATTTAGCTTATTTAGAAATGAGTTGTGCCTCTACAAGACAGATAACAGAAAGTTGTTTGCTTTCCTATGACCGTAACTTTTTTACTCCTCTCACAATCGGCCAGATGGACACATCCGAGGGGTCTTGCTGGGCTGTCGCAGAATGGTGGATGTTCCTGTTTCTGCCCGTGTTCAAGAAGTCATTGTTACTGCATAATCTCAGTACATTCACGTAACACCCAAATCAAGGTCTTGAGAAATGTCTGATCCCTTCCAAAGCACTTTGGAATGCACATGATTGGCTCTTCTATAGTTGCTAAGCTGGGACAGATATTCAGGGAGCCTATATCACTCCAACTGTGTTGATTCTTAAAACATTGATGTTTTCCCAGTCAACTGGAAAACATCTACTTCTCTGGGCTGTGCAAATGCCCGCTTACGTCCCCAGCTGCCCCAGACTCAGGAAGCCCAAATGCACCTCAACAAGGAGCTGCCCTGGCACCCAGCCCCTCGCCCACCTGCCAGTCAGGCCCCATGGCTTGTGTGTGCCTGCCTCGTTCCTGCCTGTCCCCCCGCCACACAGGCATGGCCCTGCAGAGGGAGACGGCACTCCCAGAGGAGACTGGTTGCTGAATGGTTTTAATATCACACTGTATGTCCAGATTTCTTAGTGATGGGCACAAGGAGGGCAGTGTTTTTCACAGAGAACTCTGCAGGTCTGGGGCCCACTAGTTGGCAGTGAGGTTGACGTCATTGGCCCTGGAGCCAGGCTTTCCAAACCTTACCTCTTACAGGGGTCAGGTGGGTGATGCTGGGGGCTGCTTGCCCAGACTCTGACTGCAAAGCCAAGCTAAGGTCACGTGTGATGAGGAGTGGAAATCTAAAGTATCTTTTAAAGCCAGAGGCTCTTTATCCAAGAGTTACCGGCCAGGGCCCAGAGGCAAACAAGAATCAGAGAACCAGGGGAGGCAAGAGGGAAAGAGAAATAACGAAATCTAGGTGTTTCTCCCCCTCAATCACAGCCCATCGACACACAAGGGTCTGTGAGTTCCCTCTGATAATTTAAATGATCTGTTTTCATTTTGATGAGAATCTAAAAGAAAGACATTTCTGCCTCTACCTTTGGGCTTATGTTTTCAATCACTTTGGCACCAAAGAGTGGTGCTTTCATTGTCATGACACCCGAAAGAAGAAACAAGAAACTTGGTAAGTGTTCATGCCCTTGATAGCCAATCTACCAAGGGAGACTTGGAGAAGAGAAGGATTTGCTGTAGTTGGCATAGCACAGCCTCTTGGGAGAATTGACTCATCACACGGCCCATGTAGTTATGGGCATGTCCAACTGGAAAGCCCCGTATTTGTTCTCTAAGGTTGCTGTAAGGAAGTATCACAAGCTGGATGGCTTCTTCTCCCACAGTATTGGTGGCCAAAATCAAGGTGTCCGCTGGCCGTGCTCCCTCTGAGACTCTGGGTGGAAGCCTTCCTTGCCTCTTCCTGGCTTTTGGTGGCGGCTGTTGATCACTGGCTTTCCTTGGCTTGCAGCTGCCACTACCCGATCTCCAGTCCCATGAACTTCTCTCTGTGGCTTTCCTTCTTTGTCTTGTAAGGACACCAGTCATATTGGATTAGGGCCCACCCTCATGACCTCATCTTGGCTGAATCTGCGGAGACCCTATATAAGGTCACATTCACAGGTACGGGGGTTAGGACTTCAATGTATCTTCTTAGGAGACACAACTCGTACGTAACAGGGGCTCAGCAGGAGCAGTGTGTTCCCTAGTTGCTGTGTGAGCAATGCTGTTGTTTCGGCAAAAGCACCTGCCGTCACATTGAATTGATCTGCACATTTGAACTGCATGGTTTTGTACCTTTGTTTGTATTTGCTTTGTAAATATTAGATTATTTTGTTTGGTTTTAATAGTCATACAAGAGCTGTAAGCGTAAGGAGATTATACCCACTTTTACGTTGTATGTTTTTAAATGACACTGTAATACAAATAATTTGTCAGCTCAGGTAGTCCTTGACAATTTTCTTTTGTTCTATTTAAAGTAGCTGCATGTTGTTTCAGTACTAGAGCCCCTGGGGTCTCGATGAATTCCAGATGTGACAGGAGATGGCGCCTCTCCAAAGCTCGTAGGTGTGAGTAGATCTGTTAAAAGGAGCTTTCTTAGGTATATGGTCAGATTTCAAATTCCCTGAAGGTCTGTGTACCTCTTATGACCAGCGTATGCCCCTAAGGTCATTCATTGCTGGGGTTTGACATGGGGGGGAGTCAAGGTCAGTTGTGTCAGGGACCTTTCCTTTCCCCCCAGCTTCTCAGCAGTAATATCTGGGCCAGAGAGGGGCCAGATTCTGGCTTGCATCCCACAGGAAGGGTGGGTCTGGAGATAGCTAAGCTCCAAGAAGTTGGGTGGTCCCTGGAACCCTAGAAAATACCTGGCATCTCAGATAAGTCCACAGCTCCCCTTCCCCAGAATCAGTAGGAGCCCCGGGGAACACTTTACCCTACTCCATTGACCCTCTGAGGAGAGTGTTGCCCTCAGCACTCCAACAAGAGAGCCTGAACATCAGTCCAAGGTGTTTGCTATGCTCTGTGATCCAGAAACAGATGGATGAACATCAGATGGAATTCTCAGCTCCACCTAAGTATCCCTAAATACAGACCCCAGGAGGATGGGGGTGGGAATCTCAGAGAGTAGCCTTAAGCCCCTTGCAGCAA
Organism: Mirounga leonina; assembly: GCF_011800145.1. NCBI lineage: Eukaryota > Metazoa > Chordata > Mammalia > Carnivora > Phocidae > Mirounga > Mirounga leonina. The sequence continues at coordinate 16,321,494 of NW_023270305.1, read as the reverse complement.
ATAATGAATGTCTCTGCTTTCTTCTTATCTTTTAGTTTTTCTTGAGTTTTGTTTAGCTACAAAATATTTAAACCTCGTTCTTTTTTTTAAGATTTTATTTATTTATTTGAGAGAGAGAGAGAGCATGAGCAGGGGGAGGGGCAGAGGGAGAGGGAGAAGCAAGCTCCCCACTGAGCAGGAAGCCCAATGCGGGGCTCCATCCTAGGACTCAGTATCACAACCCGAGCTGAAGGCAGACGCTTAACCTACTGAGCCACCCAGGTGGCTCCTAAACCCCTAAACCTCATTCTTTTTAAAAATATTAAACTAGTTTCCTTAAAGCTCCTTGATTAAAATAGATGCTTCTGAAAAGTATTCCAGCCTTGTCCCCTTCTCCCCTGCAATCTCCAGTTGCACTAAGTAACAATAGTTGAGGGACATTTTTCTTCTACGACCAGCCAAGAGGAAAAAACACTGAATATGGAGCAAGAGCACTTGGCTCAAATCCAGATTCCATATCATTTCGCCACAAAAAGGTGTGAGATTGCGCCATTCGTGACGACATGGATGGACCTTGCGGGGGTGCTGTGCCGAGTGAAATAAGTCACACAGGGAAAGACAAACACTGTATGATCTCCCTTATGTGTAGGACCTACAAAACAAAACAAATAAAACAAAAGAGAAACAGTCTCACAGATTTAGAGAACAGCCTGGTGGTTGCCAGAGGGGCGGGAGGGGGTGAGGATGGGTGAAAGACGGGAGGAGATGAAAATGTACAAACTTGCAGTTATAAAATAAATAAGACATGGGGATAAAATGTATGGCATAGGAAATACAGTTAATAATGGGGAACAACTTTGTATGGTGACAGATGGTAGCTAGATTCATCATGGTGATCACTTCATACCCTGTAAATGTTGAGGCATTATGCTGTGCACCTGAAACTAATATAATATTCTGTGTCAACTACACCTCAATTAAAAAAAAAAAACTGGTTACAATACTTAATAGATGTTGGAGCTTACATAGCTCTTTTAACCATACTGAGCCTCGAATTCCTAATCTGGAAAAGGGACATCATCATCATCATCATCATCATCATCATCATCATCATCATCATACCTGCCTGCCTTCCTCATTGTCACGCAGATTGAATACAATAATGGGTGTGAAAGCTTTTTACAATGTAAATTGCAGTTTCAGGCTGAGTTATTTTTGCCATGTGTCAATGCCCTTCAGCCAGAGACCACCAAATACCTGTAGTTAAAACAAGTTGAGTCGATCATTAGTTGTAGTCCCAAGAACAAACACCATGGAGAGCCAGGGGGTGTCTCAGTAAGAGTCTTAGAGGAACTTCTAGGATTTGGGCTTTGGTTGGATGGTTTGAGAGGAGGTCTAGGGAAGCAGGGGTTTGCTCTAAATTGGATGCCATCAGAAAGTGGGCGCAATTCTATGATTGGGAATCTTGTTAAATCTTCTCTGTTGAAAGGGAAGACCAGAATGAGGATAAAGCTGTAATGGTGGAAGCAGGAGTAACTCACGGTCGAGAGAGGGGGTATTCAGTATTTGGTATGCAACACAGTGATCGTGTTTTTGTCTGTGCTTAGAAGTGGCCTTGCTTTGGCTCTTTTTATCATGATCTCAGAGTAACCTTGTCTGAGCTCAGTATTCTGTGTTCATGTCTGATAGGAGAATAACATGGCCGAGCTGCAAGTGCCAGGCCAGCTTCTGAATGTCAGGGGCTGCTCTTTGCTTCTCTCTCACATTACACAGGTTCAAGCCAACAGGTTCTCTGTAGGACCATGGGCCTACATGGAGTTTTAAAAATAGATGTACTCAGGGTAGGTAACAGAGAAGGAAGAAAGGAGAGAGAAAGGAAGGAGGATTTAACAGGGAAAGAATGTGAGAGGCGGGGGTGTGCACATTTACCGGGACTCTGGGAGCAGAGGAAGAGCTCCAACGGATTGAGTTAATTGCACTTCATAATAGGCCACCACCAGAGGCAGCATCGAAAGGTCAGCCTAGAAAGCACCAAGCACTCAAGTCCCTTAAAGGGATACCAGTTTCATCAGATCCTGGGATTGGCTATGGATTCGGTCCTAACGTCCTCTCCCACTTCTCCTGGATTCTGTCACATGGATCTTGGGGGCTATGTGTGCTTCCTGAATGGTTTGAGGGGGATTCCAGAGCCATTTTCTCCTGTGGCTGGTCCATGATCCAAGGATCCACAGATGTTTCATAAAACCTAAAAATGACTAAGCCATTTACCTCAGGTGGCTAATCAAGCAGGTTTCAAAAATTCCAAGGTATCGAGGTACCACAAGTGCAGAGTGGAAATTGAACTGCGGTCACAGATACGGCTTGGCCATTAATAGCTGAACTCGATGAGCTAATAGAGAGTTATTAGCTGATGAGCAAACATCACTATGATAGCCACAAAATTGGCCTCTGTTGGAAGGGCTCTGCTAAAAGACCTCATGATCCCGGTAGAAGATGAACTCTTGATACCTGCTACATTTCAGTTAATAGCTTCAGTTGAATCAGATTAATTTAAAGGGGCTAATGAAAATGATGTAGAAGAAGAGTTTGAAGTGATCATTTGATGCGAAGACATCAGCTAAAAGATGATAAGATTATGAAACCAGTCCCCCAGGGAATAGGCAGCGGGTGCTGGGAAGTGAGTTCACCATGCCTCAGGCAGGAAGATGTGGCCAAACTCATTGGCATTTCTCAGTAAAAGAATTTTAACTGGCTGTCACATTTCTAAGGAGTTCAAGTCTTACTGATGGTTTTATAATAAATAGATTCTGATTTTTTTTTTTTTTTTTTTAGCATTACTAGTAAAGTTCTCTGGCTATACTTGCTGTGCCTTCTTGGTCTCTTCCTATCGTTTGGGGGGGACCAAAGTTATACTCAGAGCCAAATCTTAGCATTATTCAGGCCAGAACACATTATATATCATACAGAAAAAAAATGTCTGGATAAAGGTGGAAAATTAAGTGGTTAATAAGTAGGAGGAAAGAATCAAAATGGCCACATGGATCCCACCTTTGCTACTTGTCTCAGTATGTTCGAGCTGCTCTGACAAGAATACCACAGACTAGGTGGCTTAAGCAACAGACATCTCACAGTTCTAGAGACTGAGAAATCTAAGATCAAGGTACCAGCAGATGTGGTGTCTGGGGAGGACCCGCTTCCTGGTATGTAGACGGCTACTTTCTTGCTCTCTCCTATCACACCTGCGAGAGAGGAAGCTCTGGTCTCTTCATCTCCTTATAAAGTGACAGAGCCCATTATGATAGATCAACAGCTAATGGCTAGTGAGTAGAAGAGCCAGGGCTCCACCCTCATGACCTAATCAGGTCCTATGGGCCCTGCCTCCAAACACCACCATGTTGGGAATTTAGGCTTCAACCTATGAATCTGGGAGGGACATAAACATTTAGCCTTTAGCACTACTTTAAGGCTTAAAGTGAAGGTCTATCTAGCTGACTGCTCTTGACACAGTTCCTCAACAGAATTAACAAATAGAGGGCCTTTGGGGTATTCAAGTCTTAGCTCCAGCTTTTCTTACCTCTGTGACCTTGGATCGGCTTCATAAAACCTTTCCAAACTTCTGTATTCGTATGTTGTTGTCGTTTGTTGTTACTGTGGGGGAGGAAGGCAATCCTCTGTGTTACTGCCAGAACTAGGTGAGAACATGGGTTTGAAAGCACCTGACACGGCACTTGGAGGCTCAGAAACTTTTTGATGTTATGCTGTTCTCAGTTATCCTCTTGTTTATAGCACCTGATAGGGCCACCTCTGACAGGTGCATAAAGGTATTACTCTCGAAGTAGATTCAGCAGAATGGTTTTTTGGTGGGACTCCACATTCCTATGAGTCTTTCTGTTGAAAAATGAGTTTCAAAGTTCCAGGTAAGAGAGTTCGGTGACTCCTCGGGATTTTATCATTTGAATGCCGGGCACATAGTAGGCTCAATGCATATTTTGTATAATGAATGGATATCAGGTAGTAGGGACTCTGTTTCCTTTAATCTGTTTCCCAGTTTCCACTCTGTTTTGGGTCAAAGCCACAAAGCCGCCTGTTTCGGGTCAAAGCCACAAAAATCTATTGGTAGAAAGAACAATAGCCCACTAAATTGGGGGCTTCCAAGGACATTGCTTAATACAAGGCAGGTGCTTTCTTGAACTCTACTGGCCTAACAACCAAGGAGATCTGGGTGCTTAAAATAATTGTATAACCTTGGGCAAATAGTTCTCTAGATCTTAGTGTTCTTATCTGTGAAATGACAGATTTGGGCTGGAAGATTTCTATGATTTCTTCCCAGTTCTAATGATCTGTGATCCAAAATTGACTGCTCCCTTGCAAATGGATTTCCCACTGATCTAAGGGGAAAAGATACAATTGCCTCATCACTCAGCTATACGTCCAGTGACATCCGTTAGAAATGGAAGGCGAGTCTCCATTGTAAGTGGATGTTATACATGTTAGGGACTGATCAATGCCTTTCCTTTGTGGGTGAAGTGTTAGTTTGATAAATGCCTGTCTTATGAATTTTAATCATGTGGGTTGTTAGCGGTCCGCAAACTCTAAAGACCAAACTATTGTTATTACTTATTGACTGACTGATATAGAGCCAGGTTAAAGAAACAAATCCTAAACATTGACAACTGAAATATTTATGATGCAACTAACATTGCTTCCAAGTAATGCACACTATATTCAGGAAGAAACACATTATGGCAAGCAAGGGCTTAAACTGATGAACATGTTTCCATTTTAGCCATGCAACTCATTCATCAGAGAGCAATCAATATGAATTGGATATTCCTAGGAGACAAAGCAGGAATGGAAGTGGGCCTTGGGTCTGATTCTGCTTTCTTGGCTTTCAGAAAAGGAATAAGCTATCCTGGGTACCTCACTGTATCCCTAATTCCATTTTCATCAATCCATTATGTTCCTCCATCCTCTTTTTACTTGGAGTATGTCTTAGAGATATATAAGATTGAGATTAGGAGTTTTTGAAAATGTTCAGTTAAAAGCGTTATGCATTGACTTTCTAACCAAGGATAACACATGAGGGATTCTTGTACATGTTCAAGTGTTGAAGTGATATGGAAAACATCCTTCATAAAACTGCAGACAAAAGCATGCATCCCCATGTTCACTGCTTCTCTACACTTAACGAAAATACATTGACTGGCTCCAGCTATCGAGAGGTTAGGGTTAGGAATCTCTGAGTTTTAAAATATCTTGTTGCAGATATTCCATTAAACTTGGTCTATCGGATTTAGAAAGCCTTCATAGGGATTGCCAGCAGGATGGCATGTGATCCTCCAGGTAAGGGAAACCATTGGGCAATCATTGCCTTAGGTAGGAAGGTACGTTTTCTTCTTTTAACAAGAGTAAAATCCATCAATCAGTGAGCAAGTACTTACTAGGCACTTGCTTTGAGCAAGGCCTTGGTGTAAGCACTTGGGGAGAACATAAGTTAGTTGAAATTTGGTATTCTTTCAGATATATTAGCAAACCTCCTGATACCTCCATGATCTCATGTCTCCTCCTCAAAACCCTCTAGAAACTTGCTGCTCAAAATGTGGTCAACATCAGCACTACCTGGGAGCTTTTTAGAAATACAAAATCTCCGACCCCACTGTAGACCTACTAAATCAAGATCTGCATTTCAACAAAATCCTGCTGTCACTCACATGTACATTAAAAATTTAAGAAGCACTGCTGCAGGCCAGAGGAGTCTGAGAAACAATCACTTAGCCAATCAAAGGGTACTCACGGGGGGCATCCTGAAGTCCCTACCATGCATCCAATATTGTCATAACAGCCTCTTATAGTCATTAAATATTGCCTGGTCACTTGGGAAATAATCAGAGATTTTCTCTACAGGTCTGATAAGGAGGAAATTTTTGTTGATTATGTGAAATCATAGATGGTTTGGCTGGGAAGGATCTTACTGACTACCTATTTCCTCCTGATAGAAATAAGGAAACCCAGAGCTGGGAAACGATCAACAGCTAATGGCTAGTGAGTAGAAGAGCCAGGGCTAGAACTGAGGTCTCTGAACTTCATTAGCTAGCGCTTATTCACCTCCACTTCACTCCATTCCCCCTCCACTGCAGGGCATGTCTGGATTAATCACAAATCAATTGCTAAACAATGGATCAGATCAGTCAGTAAAAAAAAAATAACTACATCTAATTTACCATTAGGTGATCCATGGCTTAGAGTCATATTCTCAAGGGGAGAAAATAGAATCATAGGAACATGGCCATTTTGTACCATAGCTAGTGCCATGGCATTAGTCAGGGACAACGGGCAGACTGGCCAAGTTTAATCATCAAATGAATGACCTAGTTATCATACAATCATACAATACAAGGTTATTTGTCCCCTGATAATTCAGATATATTAGCAAACCTCCTGATACCTCCATGATCTCATGTCTCCTCCTCATTCAGGGAGAGACCTACTTCTAACCTAGGCCTCAGGGACTGAGGGGGTCACCTTAAGTTCCTTTTGTGCTAAAATGCCCTCCCCTCAGCCCCGTCCTTCAAGGGCCAGCTAAAATGCTGCCTCCTCCAGTTAACGAATTGGAATGAGAATGGGAGTGGAATGGAATGGGACAGAGCACTCTCTTTCTACTGGCCTGGGAGCTCCTGAAGACATAATACACATCTGATTTGTATCTGGGTCGCCAAAGCACCTCGTACCTAGTAGGCCCTGAATCCCTATTTGCCTGGTGGAACTCTTAAGGGGGCTCTTTCATAATCCACTGATTGACTCAGCCTCCATCACAAGAATAACTGACTGCAGGACCTTCAGCTTCTACTGGTGGCCATCACCAGGGCGCACACTCCGTGAATACCTCCCAAGTCCCTGCTGCTGATCCTGCTTGCCATTGCCGTGGTACACACACCTGTCAGTCAGCTGAGTCAAGGGACAAGCAGGCAGTTTGCATGGAATCCTGAGCAAGAGGAAAGGTTTCACCAAATTGATTTGTCAGTCCTTAGGTACCTAGAATAGATAGATCATAACGAATGGAAAAAATAAATCACTTTAGTGATTTCTATTCGTGATTTAGTTTTGGCTAAAACTCAGAGTCAGTTGGTTACAGGAGTCAAGGGGATTGACTCCCATCTCCTACTTAATCCATTAGCCTGAATGCTCTGCTTTTCACATTGCTGTTTGCTCTTATAGACACGGTCTTAAATGGGTATTAATGACTCTTGGGGAATACCACGTGAAAGCATGTTATCTTCCCATATTTATCATTTGGTTTGATTTTCCAACCCTCTAGGTCCCTTTGTGTCTTATATCAGAAATCATTTGATTGAATCACCTAAATCAATTTCCCTTTGCTTTCAGCTAGCTTACTGTTGTCCTTTCTGGCTCACAGCTTATAATGATTCTCTTGTGTCTGGCATCTCCAAATCTGTCTTTGGTGGAAGTGATTATATTTCCAAGAACTGTTATTTTTACCCCCCAATCACAGAAAAACACTTTCCCTTTGCAGTAGAGCCTCCTTGTCCTCAGCGTGCCTTTCAGCCCAGCCGCCTTCGCCAGCTGGAGCTCTTACGGAGCACACCCACACTGCCCTGATGGACTCTTTTCCTCCTGAAGCTCTGAACAGAGCTGCTCCGAAACACAGGGCCTGGGGAGATCCATGAGGAATCTAACATCAGAATGCACGCAAGGATGCACATGCTACTCTCTGGTTACTATCTCCAGTCCCCTCCATAGCAAGTTGGTTATTATCACCACTCCACATGTGAGGAAACTGAGGTCTAAGGCGTTCAGTGACTTGCCTGAGATCTCACCTTTAGCAAGTGTTGGAGCCAAGAGACCAAACCAAATCTCCCTCTCTGAGACTCTCTCCCCACCCTGCCCTTGTGTCTCTAGCACTCAGCGTGGTGCTTAGGATACAGGTGCTAGCAGAATGAATGGGAAAAAATTCTAAGTGAATGAATCAATCATTGAACTCTTAGACACAGAAGCCTAAGAACGTGTATCAATACATGGCTACCTCTACTCTTCCTGCACTTTGCTTTCCAGCTCATTGTTGCACCTTCACAGAAACCTCTCTGGTTTTGCTAATTAGTCCCGCTGCCTTAATGGCAATCATAATACATAACAACCTTGGTCCTAAATCCATTACATTAGATCAATGAATAGTATATAGCCACAGTGTTTAGAAGTAGAACACTAAGCTCTCTGGGATTTGCAAAAGATCTTCCCTTCGGGTTTATTTCAGTGACAGATTGTAGGTGGTAGTATTCTGTGCTATTAGATGTGTGCACAATTCATCACTCTGGCTATTATTAGATCGGTCATCTTCCATGCTGCATTGTTCAGAAACTCAGTCAGAATACCATTCGCAGTGTGATTGTATCTCAATCTAGTTCTGACAACTCCCTCTATTGCACTGAAAGTTGAATCAGTAACTTCATTCCAAAAGGAGCTTTACTTTTTAAGTTCCACTTTTTCTTTCTCTCTAACTTTTTTCTTTTTTAGAATTAAATTTTCATTACCCAAGTAACACATGAATTTATTCTCCTTGTGAACATTTCTATGGATACACATTTGTGTATGTGTGTGTGTGAGTGAGAGGGAGAGACATAAAAAGAGGCCTGCAAAGATCTATTCCAAGCAATACAGTAGTTATCTCTGGGGATGGCGATGGGAAACAGAGGAAGGGGGCCTGCTGGTCAAAGAGAAACTAGGCTTATCTGTAATGTTTTACTATTTTACAAGGAGAATGTGCCTTCCTCCTTTTCGTTCCCTTTGCTCACTGTCATCTTAGTGCAAACACATGAAAATGTGCGCACCCCCACATGTATATGAAATAAATACAGCCAAAACCTCCTAGTGTGTCCCCCAATGGCCAGAGAAATCACTTGCCTCTTCCTAATTGGTGTTTCTCAGTAGGAGAAACAGGGTACCATTCTTCTTGTCTGTGCCTTTTTCATCTACAATGTCCATTTTCTATTAGCTTGGTCTGCTGCAGTTTATGGCAGTTTTATTGCTTAGATTATTTGCCAGTAAACACCAGCTTGATCATGAAGGAGCAGAGGGAATTGAAGAGATACTTCTAAAAAAAAAAAGAAAGGCATATTCTGTTCCCAGTCACTAGTCACATCGTTGCTTGGAGAGTGAGCCGGGGCAGCCCGGGGAAGACAGCTGGGTGTGGCAGAGCCCAGACCTGCCTTTCCACCATCTCCTCAGTGGACACTAACTGCTACCATGTAGTTAGTCACAGAAGGATGCAGATTGTTGGTTAGGTCAATGCTATGTGGTAGAGAGGGCAAGGACTCCGGGGTTTTGATCCTGATACAAATCCTGGTTTGATCTCTGGCTGATGGGCTCACAAGCAAGTCTCAGTCCCTTCCAAGTCAGTTTAAGTTTCTGCCTCCTCCTCCTTCCAGAATTAAATTAAATGACACATGAAAGAGCCGAGTTCCATGAATGCTGGGGTACATGAAGGTGTTCTGTGACTGACTGCCAATTTCCTTTCCCTCTGCTAAGGCAGAAAAAAAAAATTCTCATTTTTATGGCATTAATGTATCCTCTATTTCTCCTTCTAAAAATATGGGGAGCAGTCCTCACCCATGCCCATCCCTCCCCCCAGTACCGTTGGTGACACTCACAGGTAAGATCCCTTAGACTGAACAGAAAAAAAGCAAACTACCAAATGTTGTTCTGATGGAGGCTTGGAGTTGTCACAGGCCCAGGCACCACTTTTGAAGCAGTTCCTGAAAAAGCTTCTAAGATAAAGGATTTCCAGTATCTGTAGGAGCAGTAAGACTTGGGCGCTTGAGGAACGATAACCCCGGGCCATGCCAAATGCTCCCATCCTCTAGCTAGGGGCTCTCGAGGAGAAACAGCAGGTGGCAGGAGATGTCACTGGTATTCTTATTTCCATGTGATAAACTTGGTGTGAGGGATACCTAACAAGTCCCCCAAAGAGGGAAAAAGCCATAAAAACTTCTTGAGCATCATGTTGCTTTCATTAAGCATTTCCTCAGAAAGCAAGTATGAGGGAAGCTGGGAGAGGGAGAATAAGTGTCACATTGGACTGGCACCTGGGGAATCACCCAAACTTACAAATGCCCGGTGATAGTCATCATCTGTGGTAAGAAACCTGGGACTCGAGAGACCTCCCATAGGATCAGGGACGAGGTTTTCTCTGAGTGAGTATATCCCACCAATTTGCAGCCTACAGCCAGTCACAAGGATGTCCCCATGCCAAGGGGGACTGGGCTTTCCATTAGTGAGAAAGTTGAGAGACCCCACTAACTCTCCTGAATTTCACCTGATTTTTGCTGGGGGCCATTAGCTTCTTCTGAAAGGACTTGCTTATCATTAGTCAGCCATTTACTTCTAAGATCCTGGCCCAGAGGCACTGAGTCTCACCTGCCTGACCTCCATCCTCCCTAGTAGACCACCCTGGTTTTAGTCTCCAGACTCATTCCTTGACCTCTCCTCCTGGACAAAGCCCTGGGAGCCTTAATATATAGGCCTTACCATGATGAAGTTTTCTGGGAAAATTCCAGAATGGAGTTTACCTACAAACAAATCCTAAGCATTCTTAAAAGTTAAAAAAGAAGAAGTTGGCAATAAAAGGAGTTGCTTTTCTGGAATTTCTAGGAAAGGCTCTTCTGCAAGACATTACAGGGGTGTATTCTGTAGTTTGATTTGCAGAATGGGGCTTTGCAGGGAGGTTTGAATATAAGAGCTCTTCTCTACCCCCACTGTGGCTGCAATCTGGACAGAGGTTACTTGAGATGCCTGATCACTGCCTGGCACCTAGGATTCTCCTGCCTGACTCAGTACTCTGGCTTTCTGAGACATAGGAGGGAGCCAGGCTGAGCACTGGGAGTCAGGACCCACATCTCTCAAGTTTGCTCATCTTTGGTGGGGTGGGAGAGCCCAGTCACTCCCTCGCAGACTGTTAGGGTAGGAAGGGACCTTAGAAGTCATGCTCAGCACCTTGGCTTTTAAAGGAAATGGGCCCAGAGGGATCAAATGGCCTTCCAAGTGCCTCCTCCCCCAGCACTTGTGAGGGTCTCATTCATCTTAATGTTCTCAGCTACCAGCATGCTTCCTGATGCAGGCTAGGTGCTCAGCAAAGGAGGAATGAGTGAGTATACATTGTGCTGGTGACTCAGTGGTGGAGCTAAATTAGCACACAAGACTGTCTTTTCCACCCCCATGAGTCATGGGGAGGCAGCACTCAGCAATACTTTGTCAGCATGTTCAAGCACAGTTGCTTGGAGCTAAACACAGAGTCGCCAAAGGTGGCCTCCTGCCCTCACCCAGTCTGGAAAACCCCTCCTCTGGTTGCTTGGCGGACCTCTGGATGGGCGGGGCCCTCGCGCCCTAGCAGCAGAGGATGCCCATGGACTTAAGGAATGGATCGGAGCCAATTTCCTCTTTGGAGACCAGGGAGGATGGAAGAACAGTGCTGTTCGGCCAGGTCCACCCTGGCTGAACAGGGACTAACAGGAGGGGCCGTGAGCCACCAGAAGCACCCTCAGCCATTGCTTTCCCTGGCAAGTTCTGCGATGCAGGCAGGCGGGCGGCCTCCGTCCATTCTCCTGCTTCTGCTGCGGTTCCTGGCCAGTAATTGCAAATCAGAGGGGACAGGTTTGTCAGCGTGGAAGGAAGGTCCGGCCAGCATTCCATTTCTCCAGACTTTTAAAATAATAGGCTGAGGTACTAGGAGTTCTCTCTGTGGTTATTATCTGTTTCTTTTTGAAAAGCAAGACATTCCCGTGAAGGGCGCTGGGACCGTAAGGCAGGTCATAAAGGGTGACAAAGCAGAAAGAAAGTCGCCTGCAGTCTCCTCCGCTGGCGATTCACTCCGCCTGGTTATTCATCTGCACAGAGGAGTCACGGGCCTCACTCTTAAATGGCTTCATTCATGACGATTGACTTCGGAGATTTGCCCGTGTCTTTTGCAGAATATTAAACAGGGAAGGATTTTTCCCTCCTTTGAACCAGCTATGTTAGGATGCTGTGGTTTCACAGGCCTGGAGTGGGAGGCTAGAAGGAAAAATCAGCCCTCTGCGGGAATGCATCCCTCAAATGAGAATAACCACTGAATAAATATGGTAATGAACCTGGGAGCAGCTCCATCGGGGTGAAATTGATGCCTCTGGGCACTCAGGTGTTTTTCTGACCAATTCTAAGCAGCATCTAAAACCTTCAAACACCAGTAAAAGTTTATTTTATTCACCTACATTCACTCCCATCTACTGACTACCTTTGGTCTGCATCTTACAGGTAAGTTGGGGAGATGTGAACTTAATCACTGTTCTTTAGAAATGCAATGTCAGGTATGTTAGTATGCTGCCTTGGAGACCTTCCTGGTGTAGCCCCCACCTCTCTTGTCCTACTGTCACCACCCAAATTCAAGTCTTACCCCCCAAACCTTAGCACTAACATGAGGTGCCCATCATGGATATGTCTCCGCTCCTCCCAGCCCTGACCCCGACCCCTAAATATCTTCATTATTGCTAATGCCAAAGCATTTTTCCTATGGACCACTTTACTTACATAACTTCCCTGGTGATGATAAACTTTCATAAGCTCCCCACTGACTCTCAAACAAAAACTGAACTCCTTCATAGATCAGATAAGGTCTTTTGTTTTGTATCATATTAATAATGCTCTACATTCTCCACTCCAGCCAAGCAGGTTCACTCTTTATTTATAATTGACCTTCACACCTTCTCACTCTGCAACCTTTACTTATGATTGTTCCTCCACCCGGAAGGCCCTCACCTCCCATCTCTGCCTGTCACATTCCAATGCATGCCCCAGGGTCAGGAAATCTTTATTGAACTTCTTGTATTACAAAACATATGAGTAGGTATCTCATCTTCCCCACTGGAATATAGGGTTGAGAGTAGGGACCATGTATTTTTTTTTTTATTTCTATCCTGCCCCCTCACTTTTAGTAGCCCACTGCTTTGCATGTCCCATATACTTAATAAATAATTTTTTAATGATGAATGAATATATAAATGAATGAGCGATCAACAAATTTATTAACTTGTTAATTAATAGTGGATATACCTTCCCTTAACCTCTAGTCTCTATTTTCCTATGCTACCCAAAGCAAAGAAACTCACCTCTTAGTAATGTGATTTGAAAAGCAAGATTATAAAATATCTGTTACTAATTATGTTTTTTTTTTCTCTCTGAAACACTTGGTTGCAAAAACACTTTAAGAGAGTGGAGCATAAAAACTTGGAACTAAGGGCTGGGTTTTCTAATCCTAGGAATCCCCAAGGAGTGCTGAGGTGTAGGGATTGGAAACCATTAGGAATTAGACCAGCCGGAGCACCCAAGAGATTGACTGCTTTTTGGTCTGTGTGAATATTTTTCAATTGTAGAGTTGATTCAGCTTTCAAAGGTCAAGAACTAGGAAATCTAGCTCTCTGTGTTTTTACTCAAATTAAAGGACTAATTGAATCCAGCCATTAAAAGCAAGCATTAACTTAGAGGTGTGCCATGCCCCTGGGTTGTGAAGCACTGAGGTCTCTTCTGTTGATTTTCACAAATAGAATTCCAACCATACTTATGAGGAACAAATAGATAAAATAAACATGTCCTAAAGCATATAGTTTATAAGCCTGGCCACTAGGGTAAGTGTGCTCTCGGTCTTAAGCATAGTGTTCGGATATATTCCAGGACAGGAGACCATCATACTCAGCAGCTGCAAGAATAGAGCACAGTAGTTCTGGTCCTTATGCACTTAAAGCACAGAGAGGGGACAGCCTTGGGGAAGAGTCTCCTTTCCTGGTGCCATATCTGGGTTTTTTATTTGGGTTGGAAATTGTCTAGTTGGTGAGCACAAGATGTATGCTAGAGAATGCTTAATCAGCAGTAACGGCCTTGACTTGGGATGAACATACTCTGTCTAGCTGTGTGATCTTGAGCAAGTCACTTCCCTCTCCATCAGTCTCTAGCTGGTGAACTGAGGGATTAGGAAGGAGGGTCTCTGGGTCTCCTTTCAAACCTAGAGCTCCCTCTTATGAATGAAATTCTAGGAGCATATGAATGTTCGTTCTTCATAGCATCTTCAGGATGATCACTTTGCAGTACAAATTTGCCTCTTGAGATATTCCAAAAATGGGTTTAGGAATTTTAGGAAAGGAAGGAGAAAGTGTTTCAAAAGTTGATCAGCAAAGCAAAGCAAAGATGCTAATATTGATTGATTTGATAGAATGCATAAAATGCACCAAACAGGAGTAATAAGACAGGAGTAATTCTTGTCTTATGAGCAAATATTTATTGCCAGCATACTGTACAGATATTGAACCAGGCACTAGAGGTGCAACATTTTACAGATGGAAAAACTGACCTTTAGAGAAGTTAAGTAATCGGCATAAGGTCACGTAGCTACTGGTCGGTGGACTGTTCTGATTGTGGCAGTTTGTCATGTCGCATCCTGGGAGTTGAGGCAAAAGGATCAAAAGGAGTAGTGTCTGGAGCCTGAGACTGGATCTGACATCCTCGGTCTTCTTTCTTTTTTTTTTTTTTTTTTTTTTAAGATTTTATTTATTTGCGAGAGAGAGAATGAGAGACAGAGAGCATGAGAGGGAGGAGGGTCAGAGGGAGAAGCAGACTCCCCGCTGAGCAGGGAGCCCGACGCGGGACTCGATCCCGGGACTCCGGGATCATGACCCGAGCCAAAGGCAGTCGCCCAGCCAACTGAGCCACCTAGGCGCCCCCTCGGTCTTCTTTCTAATGGAGCCACCACAGTCAGTTTTTATGCTTCCTGACGCTATCCCCAAGGTCTAGTGGTCTCTGAAAATCCCTCACTTTCTTTAATAATTTTTGCAGAAGCATCTCCTGTAAATCATGCTAATCCCTTGGAAAATCTCTTCTGGAAAACTCAATACTAGACCTCTGAAGCCTGGCCTTGGGCACCATGTTTGATACTTCTAGAGGCCCTATTTCAGATCACAATCAGGTACTTAGAGAAATAACTAGAAGGTGGGAGTTTCATTCCTTAATTCCCTTCCCCAGAGCCCCTGGCTTCTTGTTGGATTTGCATGTCAGTCTTCAGACAGACCTACCCACCCTCCCACTCCTGACCTGCAGCTTTCAGGCCGGTGTCCTTGACACAGTGGCTCTGACCGGGAAGCTTGCTCCTTCCAAACCCTGAAGCAGTGCTGCGCCATCCTAAGGGAGCTCCTTGCCCACTGTCTCCTGTAGGGCTGCAGGGCAGGGATCTGGAGGTTCAAAAGGATCGAGGTGGAGGCTGGGAGAAGGCTAACAACCTAAGTTTAGACTCCATTTTATGCTAAAAAGGAAAAAGAATTCTTTAGGGGAGCAAATAGAGCTTTGGCAGAAGATGAGAGGAGGGATAAACACCATGCTTTGGGGGCAGAGTGGAAAGATGGTGGGTTTCCGCGCCAGCTCAGCATACTAACCATGTACCTTGGGTCACAGGCATCCTGTATTCCCCCACTGGATGAGGATAGTAACAGTTCTCTTGGAAGGTCATGAAGAGAATTGCTAACATAGAGCAAAAGTCTAGTTGGCAATTAAAGGCACCTGCTATTATTTTTGCTTTATTTGTATTGTCCCTCATGAACCAGGCAAGATGTCAGACCCAGCAAGGCAGCACCTGAAGCATTCTGGATGGTCACTTGTTAGGAAGAGAAGGGGAAGCTTAACTGTGAACAGAAACATGTGACTTTGTTTTCTGTGTATGTCTGTGTATGTGTGCATGTGTAAGGGTGCACATACCCTGTGTATGCACTCATGAGCGTGCATGCCCTTGGACACGGAGCCATACCTCCAGGCGGCATCTCCTGAAGCCAGCAGGGATTTTGACAACCTCCCTTCTCATGCAGCCCTGCCTTCAGTGTGGCAGTTGAAGAATCCCAATTACAGACTCTTGTCTCAAAACAGCCTGGAAAACATAAAGACAAGCCTCACAAACATTGTCTCATTAGTTCAGTAAAACCTTACTAATTTACCCTAATTGTGGGGAAAGATCGTTTGCATGCGGGAAGTGTCTGGAAGGGGCCTGCTTTAATAAATAGACGGGACGTATTTGTAATCAGTGGTGCCCCTCGCACACAAACAATCAATGTGCTCGAGTCCTTAAAAACAGTTTGTTCTCGTAAGTGGGTTGCACACTCCTACTGTCGTCTTGAAGCTACTAATGCAAGAAGTGACCTGGGAGCCAGGGTCCTTTATTTTCCTTCTTATTTCCAAGTAAACAACAATCTAGCAGATGGCTGGGGGTTGAACTAGGGCCCGCTTGCAGGGAGCAAGGGAGGCAACAAATGGCCAAGCAGAGAGTTTTAGCAAGAGTCAGGGTTGGGAGACCTATAGAGTCTAATCCCAGCTCAGTCCCCAGACTGTCACATTACTTTATCTCTCTGAGTCTTAGTTTCTCGTCTCTCAAGTGAAGAGTTTAGAGGAATGGTCTCTCAGTGCTTTTAAATCCTATCGTTTCAGAGCTGTAAGAAATCCTAGAGATTATCTGATTCGACTCTTGATTCACATGTGAAGATAGGAAAGGGTTCTTACTGTATTGTGCTCCTGTGAGGGTTCCTGAGCTACAAATTATGAAGGTTGAACATATGTTTAACAATGTATACTACTGAGATAAAGACTCAGGCTTGAGGGTGGGACTGGAAGAACTTGACCCAGGTCAAGGTCCAAGCAGAGAACAGATGAGCTGCCAACAGGCCACACAGAGAAGCCAGAAATGAGCAATGGAGTAGAGAAGTGGGCAGGAGAATCCAGAGTTCAAGGAGCAGAATAGATCTGGGATCACCAACAGAGCAGGCAGGTGGGAAGCCTGCTAGAAATCAAGGACCTGGATAAGAGTCTTGGCAAAGAAAAGCAAAGTCAAGCAAAAGTCTTGATGGGGAGCTATGGCCCCAGCCAATAGTGGTAATTTCAAGACTAGAGGTCCAAAGGCTTCTTCTCTTCTCTGAAGCCCTGGGCTTGTGGATTGTTTCCTACCCTCTGGAATATTAACGGATGGAAGGACTGGCTTGTTGACTGAAGGGAGCTCCATGCAGTGGAGAGTATCCAGGTAGAAATGGTTCAAAGCAGCAGGAGATGCAGTGCTCATGGCCCAGGTGAGCTCTCAGATCAGAGCTGGAGCTGAAGGTCTTGCAAGTCATTCTCACAGAAAATGGCACTGAACCTGTGAGAATGCTCCAGAGAGCAAAGGGAGAAAGAGAAAGGTCAAAGACAATCTTAGAGAACATCCCCCATTTTGGCTGGACAAGTAAATTAAAAAGTGCCCTATTCTCTTCCCTTACTCGAGGCTAATAGTGAAGTATATATTGAGGACAGGTGGGAGAAAGGACAAGTGGCATTTTAGAGGACACAGGAATAAATATGGGCTTTCCTCCTTGAGTTGCATATTATCAGATCCACCAGTCTGTGCCTCTCCTTCACTCACATTATTGTTCACTGATGAGATGGTGTCTCCATTGTCTCCAGAAAGCAAACAACAACAAAATAAGTCCCTGGTTTTCTTTTCCTTCAGAGAGTGTGGGTTGAGATGTGGAAGCCATAGAAATAAATCAGCCCCTCGATGTGGATGTTTGCATGTATCCTTCTCCCTGGACAATTCCGGAGAAAATAGCAGCAAGTCTTGCTTTTTTCTTGATCCGGTTTTCTGACTGAGCACTGTCATGCTCAAAACTGGTGACCTTGACGTGGTTGACTGTGGCAGCAATCTCAGAAAAGTCTCCCTGCCTCTCTTCTCAGCCTAAAATTCATAGAACTGAAAATTGTCTCATCTCCCATCCCCCACTTTGTGGTTTTGGTTTTTTTTTTTAACATGAAGAACCATTCCAGAAGAGATGAAATGGCTTGCCCAAGGTCATTAGTGCATATGATGGATTAAGCAGTATTTCTCAAATCAGAGTATTGTATGAGCCCCTTTTAAATTAAAAAAAAAAAAGGATATTTTACGAGTCCTGGAGGGATACGTTACTTATCCCTCCAGGGAACCCAAGACTCCAGGTTAAGAGTCCAAAGTCTAGTTCAAGCTGACTGGTGATGGAGACTTGTCTCCTGAAGAGCCTGGCTGAGATGTGTTGCATGTACCTCTCCCACTGGCATGCACCCTGAGCTGCAGTTGGCTTGCTGCCCTTCACGAACCACTCCCATCCTGAGCTCCTGGCAGGTTCTATCAAAAGGTATTTTCTGAATACTTTTGCCTTCAGGAATCTTCTCAGACCCCACCCCATAGCCTACTCACTCTTTCTCCTTTGACCCTGGTGGTGTACCTTTCTCTGCCTCCAGTTGTAAGGGTCTCTGTGGCTTTTTGGCTTTCCAGGCCACTCCACTAGGCTTTGGCCTTTATTTGGTTCCTTTTCTCTCTCAGCTCCACAAATCATGCGGAACATGATGGCTGGGCCACCACAATATGGCTCATGGGGAGAGAAAGTAGCCCAGTAGGAAGAGGGCACAACCTTGGGCAGCTCTGAATGGCTTGTGGGTAGAAAAGGCTACAGGATCAAAGTGAGGACTTGATCCATAACATTTAGGAACCAGAGGGACATAGGAAGTCCTAGACCTACCCCCTTATTTTGCACATAAAGAAGAAACTAAGGCCCAGAGACCCAAAGGGGCTTGCCTCATTCCACATGGTTTGGAAGGCAGTGCAGGTAGTGGTTAAGAACAGTGGCTTTGAACTCAGGCAGACCTGCATCCTCAGTCCCAACTCCACATCTGGGACTAGCTGTGGGATCTAGAACAACTCACCTAAATTTTCTCAATTCCTGTTGCCACATCAAGATAGTCCTACCTCATAAGGATGTGGTGAAGGTTGAGTGAAGTAGCGGATAGGAGGTGCTTACCACACTGTAGAGCACCTAAAAAGAACTCATTAAATGTCAGCTGCAAATAGCCACAAAGGTAAACTTAGAGACCCATGTCTCCCAAAGCCCTCATCTGGGGTGTTGCAACATCTCACCCAGAGGAGACAAAGCTGATTCACAGGCTCCTATGTGGTTGAGCCTGGTAAAAAATATGCTCTGCCAAGAAGATAAAGAACTTGCTCAGAAAGTTATGACTCCTAGGCACTTAGAAGTGTTGGCCGCAGAGCTGAGGAAGGGTCCTGCTGCCCCAGATGGAGCATGGAGCGTGGGTGATGCTTGCGACTCGGTGCACAGAATAGGATGTGCTGCTAATAGGGATGGCTGACACATGGACAAAATCAATGTGCCACAGGATGAAGGAGCAGCAAGTCCTGCCTCCCGATCTTTACTCAGTCCAGTTCTGTCCTGAATATTCTGTTTTAACTTGATCACAAAGAGGGTCCGTGAATTGGGCAGTCCTCTCAGTTCCACCCAGGCTCTGCAAATGAATAGAGGTACAATCAGTGATCAGCGGGCTTGACTTCAGAGGTACTGGTCATCCCCCAAGTGGAGGCCTGAGTCTAAGAGGGACCTCACGTTTACTCAAGGCAAATCTGAGGACAGGCTAGAAATAATTCAGCTCATAGCCTCAGAGATTCTCATTCCACCTCAAATCCTAAGGAGTCTCAGTACAGAGGGGTTCTGGGGAGGAGGAATAGAGAATGGAGTGTTGTGGGAAAGGGGGTTAGGGTGTCAGAGTTCCTAGGGAAGACTGGAGAAAACACGGGATGGCAGATTTGGTGGCGTGATGCCTTAATTCCTTCGGTCTTTTCTGTAGAAGATGCCCCACCCTTCCCTGAATTGCATCCTGGGGAACAGTAGGGGTTGACTTGTCCCAAGGTCATGCTCATCAGTGATGGGGTGGAGAAATGTCACTCCAGGCCTGTTGGCTCTGCAATTATTCAAATGCTTTGCTTAGAATACAATCACAGCTCCCAGCTCTGATTATTGGCATCATCAACATCATCTATTAATGGGTTTCGAAGTCCTCTGGGTACAGGGCATTGTACAAGATGCTAAATAGTGCCAAATACAGATTCAGAAAATGAAAGATGGAAAAGAGCAGAAAGTGGACCCGACCAGGACTCATTCTGAGAAGCAAGATCTAAATCAGCCTGAAGCCACTGATGTGAGCTAATCTTAAAGGGCCAGGGCTCCTAAATTCAAGAAGGGCATTCATTATTCCAGGGTCTTCCTTATCATTCCTGTCTTCATTATTTTCAGCTGCCTACTTTTAGCCAGAAGTATTTAAACTTCTATTAGATTTCCTTTTATCCTTTCTGTTAAGTAAACTTTCCCTTTATCACCTATCAGCCTCTTCCAATGTCACTATCTGCAGGCGGAGAAGTAGCAGAAATCTACCAGAACAAAATAAATAAGTAAAAGAGGAGTTGCCTCCAAATTGGCCAGACCTTGCTGTGTTTGCCCGGTGGGCACCTTGCCACCTGGCGTTTCTACTTGATGGTACCTTAGGAACTCAGCACCAAGTGAGGAGACACACTTTGCCAAGAATGCCCATCACCCCGGCATGAAACGTGCTCCCCCTGCTGCAGAACTGCAAACATCTGTTCTGCCTCTTTCTGTACATGTGCTTTTAAGCTGATGGTGGGAGACAGGCTGCCAGAAACGTCTGAGTCTCCACCAAAGACATATTGTAGGTTAGAAGGCAGACGGCTGCCGTTGTATCAAAAACCTCTTCATCAGAGTTTCCAAAAGGAACCGATATGAAAGGTTCAAATGAACCCTTCAGGTTTCTCCATCTAACCAGGCCTGAAGCTCTGCCTCTCATTAATCTTTAATGAACAACAAAGAAAATGTGTCGCTGGCTAATTATTGTGTAGGGTGGCAGACGCTGCACAAGGAAGAGTCCCCAGAGTCACATCATTTAAAGGGACACTGTCAAAAAGGAAGCCTTACTTCAGAACGGGTTCCCTGACCTATAACATGATCTATTTCTTATTAAATTGGAATTTGGCTTCTCTCACTCTCTCTCCACATTTTTACCATTGTCTCTGTCGGGGGGATTTGAACTCTAGGAGCCTGGAGCAATCAGGTGACAGAAACCCAAGTTTGTCGCCCCCACAGGGAATTCTCATCCCTGCTCACCGGAGCTAGATTCAGGGACTTTCGTGCTGCTTCACTTCCTGTTCTGATGTCTACCTGGAATGTCTTTCCCCGACCTCCACTTCATTCCAATTCCTCTTTCCCCAATTACTTTGAATTTTCTCAGCACTTAAGCAGTGTCAACCCATGAATTATTGAATATAACTTCCTTCGTGCAGGAACTATATCCCATCCTCCATGTCCAGGACCTATCGCATGCCTAGTATAGACTGTGCTCAATAAGTCTTGGTCGAATTCGGTGAACTTGCCTCTATGTGCCTTGGGCTTATTTGTTTCTTATTCCGTATGATCTCTTTAGTCTTCACGACTACAAATTCCTTGAGGGTAGGATTCTTGTCTCATTCTTCCTTTGCCCTACCGCTAGAACACTTGCTACAGATTTATGTAATAAGTTCTTCACATGCTCGATGGCCATGTTGATTGTTGTTTAAAGTCCGTTTTTTATACCAACCCAGCATGAGCGATAAAATGTCCTGTTGGAGTAGATTGTTATATGCTCTCTCTATAAGATGAAAATAGGCTCGTCTGAGTCGATTTCCTTTTATAGCCAATTTTATTTTTAGATTTAAATGCAAAGATCTCAATGCTGTATTTTTAGGATTCTGTTTACTTGAGGAATCAATCATTTTTTAAAAATTTTAAAATATTAATCCTAGTCA
Organism: Mirounga leonina; assembly: GCF_011800145.1. Taxonomy (NCBI): domain Eukaryota; kingdom Metazoa; phylum Chordata; class Mammalia; order Carnivora; family Phocidae; genus Mirounga; species Mirounga leonina. The sequence goes on along the minus strand of NW_023270305.1, from coordinate 16,299,803 downwards.
AATTCTAAACATGTTGCTGAAGAAGTGGTTTGCAGTGTTTCCAAGAACCAACACAGGCTCACCCAAAACAGGTCCCGGAAAACACCTTCTTCAAAAGAGTCGTGTGATTAGTAGGGTGAGGGGATGTGACAGACACAGATTCTCTTAATTCAAGCCATGCTTTTGACAGTGTTTCCACTGATATTCTGATATGCGGGTCTGCAGCAATCAAACACTTGTATCCAAAGAGGCTAGTGAGTGAGACTTGTCCATCTGGAAAGGATCTCCAACAAAAACAGTAAAGGCTTCTGCCTTGACCTTTGGCTCTTGTGTGTTTTTACTGCATGCCTGAGATGGTTGGCAGAAAGAAAATCTGACATTTGCTCAGACCTCCTGCACGCCTGCCACAGCACTAGAAGCTGTGTGTTCATTATCTCATTTCATAGGAGGCCTGGTCTGCTGATGATTCCAAGCTTGGTAGGAGAGCTAATACCACGGGTAACGGATTCTAAATTCTGGAAACGAAGCCAGTTAAAATTGGCTGCAGGAAACATCATGGCCCTGCACTCCGGTTCAAAACAACCCACTTCTTTGAGCCACAACTTATAGGATCTGGCAAATCTGGTTTGGAAAGTTTCTGGGGAAAGGATTAGGGGTAACCTGGGGTGGGAGGGGATTCCAGTTGATCACAAGTTAGCCTGAAGCCATGGGGAGTTGCAGCTCCCCCTCCCCCGAGAAGACACTGCTCCAGGAGACCGCAGGTACCAAGTCCAGATCCCAGGGAGGTTTGACACCAGTGTTTCCTGCATTGTCCAAACTAGTGGGAGGTACTGCCGTCGTCCTAGTTTCCAGGAGCTGAAAAGAGCTTCACGACTCATCTAGCTGTATTTTTGTTGACAAATTTTAAGGGAATAAACTTAAAGTAAGTCCTGAGAGGAGAATGACCACATAGAGATGAACATCAGAAGCCAAAACAATAGAAACCTGTTATAATATATATTTCAAAGCACCTTCCTATTCATTCTGCCTTTTAACCCTCCAGCAATCCTGTGAAGGAGGCATTAAAATAGAGGAACCATGAACAGAGAGGTGGAGTGACTTGTCAAAGCCGCCCAGCCAGTGAAGAAGTTAGGTCTTGAGCCGGGATCTTGGGGATTCTCAATCCAGGGCTCCTCCTCAGTGTCATGCCTCCTTTTCAGGTCAGCTTCCTGGCCCTGACCCCTCTCCAGGCAAGTGCTGCCTGCCCGGTCTGGCCCAGAGCGGTGACAAGGCAGCCAAGGGCCATCGGCACCTCTGGCTTTCAGCAGAGCTTGAGCTGAGGTTCAGTGGGGAATGGCTCCACCAGGTTTTCACTCAATACCCCTCTGCCAAGCCCACCTTCCCTTCCATCACAGATCTTTTGTGAAGTGAGGGGTGTAAAACACAAGCAAACGCAAGCCTGCAGTTTCCTGCAGCCCGTCCCTGGGAGCTGCCCCTGCTCCCAGAAACGATACCCTGGTTATCATTCATTATTTCTACTTCTTAGTAGTAAAACCCTTTTAATATGGCATTGGAGACCATTGGGGAGTTTTAAATTTCATGTCAGACCAGGATTTATGGACCAGTTCTGAAATTTTACCTCTGGGCTCAATAATTGAAATTCTTTTAATCGCTCTCTTAGACACCTCTGTTAAAAGACTTCAATTATTTCCACAAGTGGCCCCCGGAATTTGGCCGATCTGAATACTCAACTTGTGTCACCTCCTTTTTGGAGGCCTGCATGTGAGACGTTAGCCATGGGTCATGGGTGAAGCCACCAGGTCTAACAAGCAGTTCCACCAAAGAGCTTGGGGTTTGTAGGAAAGACATGTCCCCACGCAGGGAGTTGAGGCTGGGAACCAAATGGCACATCCACTCCTGCCCTCCCAGTCCCCAGGAGGAAGCCAGAGATTGCTGCATTAGGATGTGAATGTTCACCATGCTTGTTGAGAAAGCAGTACAGTCCTGAGAACATGCAAATGCAGAGTGGGAACTCTTCCATGGAAAATAACTTAAAGCAACATGATTCAAGGCGTCACTGCAAGGATCAAGGGAGGGAGAGATCCTCCAGCTGAGCCCCAGAGAGCCCTGTGATACTTTGGGGAAAGTAAAAGCAGACGCTATCTGAGGGGTTGTGCTGTATTGGAAAGCGACCCTCCCCCCGCCCCCACCACCACCAAGGACAGAATGAGGACACTGGAGCAGCAACATCCTCCACAGGGCAGCTAAGTCATACAGAGAGAAGAGCTGGAGTCTCACCAAGCTCTTACCCTGTCCGAAGACCCAGCAGGACAGGGTGTAGTGAGGGAGACTAAGCCACGATGCGGGGTGAGAGTAGCTTAAAGGAGCCACCTCCAAGATGTCATTCAGTGTTTTATTATCTGGTGACGGCAGTTGGTATGGGAGAAATGCATAACTCTATTTCCAGAGTCATCAATTGCTGAAAGAAGATTTACTTATGGACTAAAAACGTCTGCTTCAGTGGGCTGGGTGGGGACCAGAGCTCAGGCTGAGAAAGGGGGAATTCACCAAAGAGACTTGGCCTCACACTGATATTCTGAGTTCTGCCCTCTGGTAGAGGCAGCCAAGAGGGAATGAGACTCCCCAACCTTGGTTGGCAACCCTTCCCAGGCCCTCTGTTGGCAACCCTTCCCAGGCCACCTAGAGGTCGTCTGTACTGGGAGTCGTGTTCTGTTAGATGATCAGCAGATGGGACCAAAATAAGAAGAACGTTCCTTACTCAAGAGGGTTGATCTTCTCACATGGCAATGGACTAAGCCAATGCATCTCCAAGCAGAGTGCATTCACTCCATGGGCATGCAAAATGGCTCCTTGGAGGTACTGTAAACATACCTACTTATATGTTTTACTCATTTAAAAATAAGATATTAAATGTTACTGATATTTAATATCAGATAGGAGTACATGTACCTGTTCAAAAGAATTTCATAATAGAGGAAAATAAGTAATAAAATCTTTTAAGTTTGATGATACTTTTAAGTGACTTGATATTAAAAGATTCGGTGATATCTGATTTAATTCAACATGGGCTCCAGCCCCGGTCCACCCCCAGGCATATGCCCATAAACATACACAGGGCCAAGTCATGGATGAGGACAAAAGGGCCCCAGTTACCTTCACTCAGTTCAGTAGGACACTACAAGGATTAGGCACTAGATGCTGACCCCAAGGATCCTCATGTCTGTGCTCCTTTCCTAGCTAAAAAACTGGGTTCCATTTCCTTCTGCTTCCCATGCCTCTGTTTTCTCATCTATAAAATGGGAAGAGTCATGTATTATTCCTGTCCTATAAGAACTGATATTTATTTTCACCCTGCGAAAATGCCAGGGAAGAGGACACTCCCAACTCAGATTTGTCCCAGCCTCCACCCCCACTACACACACATGCCTCTCATCCCCTGCCAGGGGATAGCTCTAGAAATAGGAGAACATCATCAGTCAGGGTCCGCATGTACCAGCACCAAGCAGACAACATGGTGGCCAGTCTCCACACTCTGAGGCTCTTCCTGCTTCCAGTAGTCTTCAGGGGATGGATAGGAAAGCACCAGCGTTAGAATCACAAGACCACGCCCTAGCACTTCTTAACTAGTCCTCTGAGCAAGCTGTAACTCTTCATTCCACTCCACGTGGCTGTGCACACAAGCATCTGTGTGCTTGTCGCCCCAGGTGGTGATGAGAGAGTGTGTGTAGGAACACGAAGCCCCTCAGATGGGAGTCAGTGGGCTCAAGCACATGTCCCATGGCTGTCCCAAGGAGCACTAGCGTTATGAACCTAAATATTCTGGAAGGAGAATCCATCTTCACGCTGAGTCCATCTCAGATTTAAAATCTGATACACATAAACACACTGTGTTCTGCCACCGTAGGCCCTCAAGAAACTACTGCATCTCAGCCTTCTTGGGATACTTCTCGGCTCTGAAGCTATAGGATCTCTGAGTGCCTGAGGCCATCCTCCCCTAGTTCCTAAAGCAGCCCAGATTGCATCCTGCTTCTATGGGAAGCTGAGGCATACGGAGGCAGCCATAGGCTTAGAGTCTGACAGGCCTGGGTTTGACTCTCAGCTCTGTTACTTACTAAGTCAAGAGCAAAATAATTCACCTGCTGGGATCTCAGTTTCTTCATCTGTTCAATGGGTCAATAGCACCTTCCCCTTGCAGCTTTTAAAAGGATCACCTGAAATAACCATGACGAATTCCTTCACAGTACCTGGTGCAGCATTAGTGTCCAAGGAGTGGTAGGCATTATGATACTTAAAATCATCTAATAGCAATATAACAATTATTACCATCATTGCTTGGATGACACCACTGGCAGGTTTCCAAAGCCAGAGATGTTAGCAGACCACCGATTCCTTCCGCATCTTTCAGGTTCTACCCATAGCACCACTGGCCACACAATCCCTGCTCTGTGAGCATGAAGGGCCAGAGATGAGTGTCCACCACCTGCTTGGTGCAGAGGCCATCAGTCCCTTGAACCAGAGGACCAGAGCTGTTTCAAATGATGACTCTGAACCTGTTTAGAGCTGTTGGCAGAGCCAAATCCCAGAGCTCACATGAGCCAGGAGCTCATGACTAGACTTTGTTTCCCAGCCTTTGTCACAGTCCATTCCTGCAATCCTCTGTCCTTTGAGGATGCCATACACTGGAGAGGAAAAGAGAGCTTCTGCTGTCCCTCTTGGTTCCATGAGAAACATGTCAAACAACTGGATAGACTCCAGCTTCCATGATCTATGAGTATAAGGCCTGAGCAAAGAGATGGGTTTTACAACCTCATCTCTAGGAGTCAGTTTTTGTTGACTCTTCGGAGGTTTCTGCTTGGTTTCGTTTTAACAAAACTGCATTGCAGGCTTACCAGTGGCTACGGTGACATTTAAAATACAGTGGGTATGCAGGCAGCTCTTCTAAGACACTTTGCATATATCTCTTGGGAGGCAGGTAAAAGAAGATGGGCTATTCCTGTCTTTAGGTGACTGTTCCCCAAGCCCTTATTGATTAAATATATCACTGAAGGGCTGAACCAGCCAAAAAACAGGAGCCTGCTCTTTTCAGAAAATTGCAGCTTCCAGTGTATAAGGTCAGGGACAGTGTCAAAAGATTCTGAGTGTCCTGAGCTTTCTGACTATGAATATTCAAAGTCTGAGATGAATCAGGAGAGGGGAGAAAAGGTTGGTCTCAACCCCAGCCCAAATCTTTCTGGCTCCCCCAGGTGCCTCTGTTTCTAGTGCAGGCTCAGTATGCCTTAAAAGTTCTAGGTCACAATTTTGATCTGACCCTCTGATGTCATGTGAAAATTGGTGTTGGCAGTTTCAGCCCAGAAATTGACTCCCAGGTGAACACATCATTGGCACAATCTCATGGCCTCTCAAGTGGTTCTGGCTGCTACGTTCCAGAAGGCTCCCACATGGCTGACATGGTAGAATCCCGAAGTTGAAATTCCATTAGTTTCCTTGAGCATGGCTTAAAGGTATGAGTATTACCCAGGTGAATATAATGGGCCCATGATTCCTGGGTTATTAGCAAGTACTTCCTAGTATCATTCATACAGTGGGCCTCCCTGAAGGCAAAGCTGATATTATTCATCTGGAAGGCAGAGGTACGTGTGTAAGAAAACATCCTACATTCTTTCTGGCCCCAAGGAAAATGGGGTTTCTTTGTGAGAAATCAGTTGTATTTTCAGACTGTGGGCTGCCTGTCCATGGGCTGCTCATCACATAGAAAGATAATCATTCACACGTAGTTGGTAAACATATTTTAAAGTTTGTTTCTCCACTTAGTTGGGATGGTTTTGAACTATCCACCAATATTCGCTTTCTACAGTGACCATAACAAAGTACCACAAACTGAAGGGCTTAAACAACAGAAATTGATTGTCTCACAGTGTAGAGGCTAGACATTTGAGTTTAGGGTGTCAGCAGGTCGGTTCCTTCTGAGGGCCCTGAGGAAGAATCTGTTCCATGCCTCTCCTAGCTTCTGGTAGCTTGTGGCAATCTTTGAAACTCCTTGGCTTGTGGATGCATCACCCAATCTCTGCCTTCCTCGTCTCATGGCGTTCTCCCTGTATGTTTCTGTCTCTATGTCCAACTTTCCCCTTATTATAAGGACATAGTCATATTGGATTAAGGCCCACCCTAATAATCTCATTTTAACTTGATCACCTTTATAAAGACCCTGTTTCCAAATAAGGTCACATTCTGAGGCATTGGGTATTAGGACTTTAACATATCTTTTTGGGGGAAAAAATTCAATACATAACACCACCCTTTCTGTCATCCCTTCTTGGACCAGAGAGGACCAGCCAATAATAACAGATGTCACGTCCTTCAAGAAGCTCTTCTAAAAACCTCTTGGGCAGAGGTAGGCACATGTTACCCTTGTTCCCCTATACCAGTCGCCCAGTTCAACCTGGGAGTCAGATGAGTAAGGGATACCAAGTTCAGTCTTGATCAGTGAAGAACAGCCCAGCAAAGAAAAAGAAGAAAGGGGATTCTGGATATAAGGGACACCCTGAGCACATGTATGGGGCAGGGAAGAACCCTGGCCTGCTCTGGGAACCAGAGGCAGGTCCTGAGGGCATTGGGGAACATGGTCATGTTTCAGTTTTAAAGAGATGATTCAGGACGCAAGGTATAGAATGGAACTCTCCTCTGTTCACGGAGGGGAGGTGCATAGTTCAGACCTCAGTCTTTCTCTGCCCCACGGAAGGAAGACACATGGTGATTTCCAAGATTCATGCCAGTCTTACATCTTTTGACCTCATAACAACATCATCATCCGCGATACTTGCCACAGCACAGTATAGCCCCTGTAGCAGGGCCAGTGAGCCCCTCTGCACCAAGGAGCTCAGAACATAGTCCATCAGTGCCTCCGGCAATTACTTCTGCATCCCTGGATGGCCACCCATAAAAGGGGTGGGGCAGGTGCAGCATGTGGAATGGGGGAATCATCTCCCATGGGGACAAGTCTGTGGGCTGTCCTGACCCCACCTATCCGGGCCCCTCCAGCCTTTTCCAGCTGACCACTATCCCAGCCCCAGAATGTGCTTACAGGGCTGCAGTTTATGGCCAGGTCTACCCTACCATATGGAGTTTCAGCACAGCTGGCTTGACTTGGCCAGAGATTCGTGACTGAAATGGAGCCTCTGAGCTTGGGCATCAGCATTTCGCTTGGCGTAGAGGCTTGCATTTGTATTGAACCAATCAACACATTAACGCATTAGGTGGCATTTAGGCTGGCTCTCTAGGGAGCAAGATGGGCAACTGGCTGTCATTTGAGCGTGAGCAAAGAGGATTGCTTTCAGGCCTGGAAAATCATGGGTGTTGAGGTGGGGGCACAAGATGAAAGCCCTAACCCTAGCCCCACTCAGGACTCAGAACTCGAGTGAGAGGCAGAGTGCTGAAGGAAGGATCCTACAGAAACGGCCACATTCCAGGTTTCAGTGTTGTCTTTATTCTTTCTCCTTGGGAGGATGTATTTGAAAAACAAAACAAAACAAACAAAAGGACTAACTGCATTGAGTTGGCTTGGGAAAAAAAGAGGTTGTATTTGGAAAGAACAGATGGTGGTAAAAAGTTATTGGAAGGAACAGAGTTAGGAAACCAAATTCCAGACTCCTACTGTCTGCAGGTGGGTGACTGCCCAAATCTCCTTACAGAAGGAGTTTGGAAAGGCAAAATGATCACCTGGGTCTCTAACCTGAGAAAATGACCGCCCACGCTGCCGGAGATATTGTCTGACAAGACTGTGGAATGGGGAACCTCGCTGGGATCCCCTCTGGTGCTCACTTCCGTAATTTTAAATGATTCCTGGAATGTGGCAACAACCGAACCCTCTCACCTTTCCCACCCCTTGCCCAGAATCCAGCTGAGTCCCTCCCTGTTGAGGGATGTTCAGCAGATGCTGGAGGAGGTGGGGGCTTGTGCGGGACCTAATCCAAAATGCAGAAGAACTGAAAGAGGAAATTCAGGACTCCCAGGCTCCCTTCTCTTGCTTTAAGGTTTTCTCTCACTTGATTTTTTGCCTGGTAATCAGTGGAACCTCCTTTAAAAAGAAGAAAAAATACCAGTGAATCCTCCAGGTGTTTTTTTATACAACTGAGAGCAAAGAAGAAGCCCTCTGGACAACAAGCTTGGGACCAATAGTTGCTTGGGAATCAACGGACATCCTTAAACATTTGTCTTTACTTACAACTTCTAGATGCATGTTCATTCACTAATCTCTTGATGTAGGGCCAAGGCCTTTGCTTCCAATATGGGCCTGTTGATTGGAGTTCTGCTTTGTCTTTTCTCCATAAACCATGTTCATGACGCCACAACATACATTCTCGATTTTCAGTTTCAGTTCCTCCAAAATGGAAATAATCTTAAAACACTTGGGAAATAACCTGAAAACTTCTAGATTTTTAAGATTTTCCCCCCTGATCTTTTTTGTTGCCCCATATAGACCAAATTAAACAGCAATTATTTTTAGTGATTTATCAGTACTAGTCTTTACAAAGTAATTTAAATTTTTCTTGCTTGTGTTGCATCAACTGAAGGAGCACACCTGGCATAAACAGGCTTGGGAACAAGCCTAACTGACTCTCAGTAGGCATCTAACTCAGGTGATGGGAATAGAGAGTGTAGGAGTCCTGGAGGGTAAGCTGGAACATCCAGGAGGCACAGGGGGGTTCCACTGAATGTGCAATGCAGAGATTGGGCTAACCCCAGCAAGCCAATTGGTCACATGGAGGCCAGTCAAGAACACTTCTTCGACCATTTATTTTCCTGACAACTGTGGCTATGATCAGTCTACTTCTGCCCACCGTGCTCCTAATGATTCAGGAACTAGATCACTAGAGGTAGATTCTGTCTCCCCTTCCTGGCCTGCTATAGAGAATAAAGGAAAGCATCTCAACCAGGGGCCGGGTGGATGCCTGCCTCCCACAAGCCTGCGTATTCCAACCTGTATTAGGATGATGTGGAATCTGAGGAGGGAAGGAATAGGGTAGTCTGGGACAACTTTGAGAAGAAGCCAAAATATTTATTAGATGCATCCTTTTCTGCACACTGTTGGTCTTCAAGTACTACCCACCCTCAACCCAGCAAAAAGCTCTTCTAAGAAACTAATCATTTACATTTAGCATAAATATAAACCTGTACAGTGTAGTAGAAAGTGCAAGAGTTTTGAGATAAAGAGTCACGGGTTCATATCACTTCTTACCATTTACTACATGGGCAAGTTGCGTAAGCCTCTCTGAGCCTCAATTTTCTTATAAAATGGGGGTGATAATATCTGTTTCATGCACTTACTGTGAATATTAAATGAGATAAAGTAAAATAGCTTTATATTCTGCCTTAAATCCCTCCTGGAAAGATGCAGAACATAAATAAACATGCACACAGACCAATAAAGTGCTTGGCACAATGTTCCCTGGGATATCTGCATTTGTACATTTTGCCTCTTCATCTCCACAGGAGGGAACGAAAGAGGCTTCGAAAATCCTGGTATTCTGGGGTGGGAGGCTCTCCCCACATTTCCCAAACCCCACCACATGGTCAATTTCCTATTCCACCTTCTTCTAAGGTCGCTCTTTGAAGGGTCATCTACCACCCTGGGTTTAGGAGAGAAGAGAAACACGAACCCAATAAGAGCAGTATTACCTGAGAGGCTTACTGAGTGTCAGCTGAGTCATGTCTTAACTGAGTGTTAGCCTCACATGTGTTAACTCACTCAGTCTTCACAGCACCTCTGGAAGGTTCTATTATTATCCCCACTTCTTAATGACAGAACACTGGCACAGACACGTAGCTGGCCAAAGGTCACAGCCAAAAAGAGACAGAATTGAGCTTATAAAACAGGAAATCTGGCTCCAGAGTTTGTGGTCTTAATATGTTTCCTTGAAAGAAGGAAAAAGGGAAGGAGGGAGGGTGGGAGGAAAATTAGAAGAAGCTAAAGAGAGGCCAGGAAAAGGAGCCTATTCATTTCTTCTTTGCTTAAAAGCATGAGAGAAGAATTAGGAGAAACACAGTTTGGGAACATTTTCTTAGCCCCTGCTCCAGGAAAGCTGGGCAACCTTCCAGATCCCTGTCACCGATACAGCATGTCTGATGTAAACCAAAACCGCTTTCTAGCTGCCAATGCTAAGTTCTCAACCAAGTCCACCTGTGGCCACAGCGAGCATCCCCTTTTCTCCAGCAGAGCCAGAAACCACTCTCCGCCTCCAGGCAGCTCTTTGCCACCACAGGCCAGTGGGAGCCACAGTCAACCTGAAACCTCATTTCTACCCAGATCTGAAACTCCCCAGGGCACATCTATCTAAGTTTTGGGCAGTTGTAGACGGCAAGGGAGTAAGAAAGCCAAGAGTACCTGGATAAAAGACCCCACGCCCCAATTATAGAAAATTAACAAGCAACAAAGGACTTCACACTAAAATTTACATTGATCTGGCATTTTTTCCCCGCTATCTCCCATAAAAAAATGCTTTAAGTGCAGGCTGATTTAATGGAAACAATAAAAAATAGTGCTGAATGGTTTATATTTGCTGCAGAATTACTGTAAGGTATATTTTAAGAAATTTTTGAAAGTTATGTGTGGTTTTTTTCCTTTAGGATAAGATGAGAGAAAAAAGTGCAATTGGCTTTTTTTTTCCCCTATATTGATCTAGATGAACTCCCACAGGCTCAGTTTCTTGTTTCTCACAAATCTTCACACCTTCACACGCACGTCTGGACGCTTGTCAAGAGAGTCTTAGCAGAGAGACATGTGAAGGAATGTCAGCAGCAGGGCGTGAGCCTCGACAGTGTTACGTTCACTAAAAATGATAGTCGTGGGACTGAGCTCTACCAGATAGGGACAAGCTGGTTGTCTAATTTATGTGGCTTCCATCATCCTCAGCTTAACCCAGGAGTTTGGCTGTCTTGGCAAGGGGTCTAGTCACCACCTAAATGAGTTCGCTCTCATGACCACTGCAGAACATGCAGATGACCACACCTTCTAGCTTCCAGCCCCCAGCCATGTTCACCAGGGCCAGCAGTTAGAACAAAGCCTCAGGAAGACACAGTTTCTAACCTCAGGAAGCTAAAAAGGGCAGTTTAAGATAGTGTACCTAAAGACTAATGGAGTCACACTAACCTGAGTTTAAAACTCAGCTGAGAAGACACCTGGGTGGCTCAGTTAATTGGGCATCTGACTCTTAGTTTTGGCTCAGGTTTTGATCTCCTGGTTGGGAGATGGAGCCCTGCGTGGGGCTCCCTGCTCAGTGGGGAGTCTGCTTCCCCTCTTCCTCTCCCTCTGCCCCTCCCCCCACTCATGCACACTCTCTCTCAAATAAATAAATCTTTAAAACTCAGCTGGAAGCAGAGTATACTGTAGGCCTTCAATAATATTAACTGTTCTTGTTGCTCTTGTTAATATTCATAGTGACTTGGTTTAAGCTTGACCTGTCTTGTAGAGGACATTCACACATCAGATGGGACCTCTCCTAGTTGAGCACTCAGATCCCTCCATGTCTCAATTACTTCAATTCTCTGAGTCTTGGGTTCTTGGGTACTCAGATAAGAGCTAATTTGATGGCTGCTTCCCATGGCCCTGCCCCTTTAAAGAACAGACCTGTGGGCAAATGGGGAGCCAAGAGCTATGTGATGAACAAACCTGCAAACAGCCCTTGACCCCCAAACTTTCCTAGTCCTTAGGTTCCTCCTAACAGGGAAGGCATCCTTATTACCTGAATGGCTGATAGCTAATGAGTAATGAATTGACAGGAACTTTCAGATGAACTCGGCTCCATTACAATATAACTTTTATCCAAGAATGTCAGAATCTTGTCTGATTTAACAGAAATGTGTCATGTATTTGTTCTCTCGTTCAACAAATACGGTATCTGGAGACACAACGATGAATGACCTACTACCCTAGCTTTAAGGAGGAGCATGAAAGACCTAAGGGACCTCTTTCCTATAGAGACCAACGGAAACCATTGACTCCAGTCAGCCTGGACCTCCTGTTCTCAGAACACACAGTCTATATGGCCTCTGCTCATGTGCTCACACCGACCTCTCTTTCTGTGTTGCCCTCTTCCCATTTCCTGCCCCCGCTTCATAACCCAGCCTCAAGTTACACCCAACCTGAGACATCACTTTGCCCTCTAAGCTTTCAATGTACATAATGCCCATACCACTCACTTAGCTTTTCTATACTGCCATTCACTATAAATGTTGGTATTTACTTTCACTCTTTCTCACTAGTCTGTAAGCTCCAGGAGTGCCAAGCTAAATCCTAAACTCTTAGGATCCCCAGAGCATTTAATACTTTATTTAGTGTGCAAAAACACACCAATAAATACCTGAGAAATGGAATTCAATTCAAAAAATTCTAACCAACATCTCGACACAAGGCATCTTTCCACATGCCACAAGAAGATACAAAGGTAAATAAGAGGCTTTTACTCTAAAGCAAGATAAGTACATTTGGAGGGCTCTGCACAGAATGTTGACCTCCTGTTATAGTCACTAATATATTTTGTTGTCTGGGTATTTCAACATGATTTCTTTGGGCTGTGCTTAACACATGAAGATCCATTTAAAAATGAAGACTTTTTTCTGGCTTAAGTAAATAAGGTGTCTGCTATTGATAAATTATGAATGCTATTCTCCCTTTCTTTTACCTACATTCCTTTGCCCCTTGAATTTCATAAATGAGTTGAGATTACTGATAGTTTCATGGACCAGTGCCATTCCACGAAGAAAGCCGTGGTCTTCTGTAAAAATAGCTTCTACTATTGAGACCCCCAAAAGGATGTCCCTTTGCATACATCCTTCTGACAAATCCTCACAACAATCCAGTGAGCTAGGCATTATGATTTCCATCTTAAAAATAAGGAAACTGAAGATCAGAGAAGTTAAATTATTTGCTTAAGATCATTTAGCTAACTAGATGGTGGAGCTGAGAACTGACTCTAGGCCTCGCAATATTGCAACAACCAAAACCATCTCAGAAAGGCATCCCATTGAATAGCATGTAGGGTTCAAAGGCTTGCTTTGTGAGCCAGCCCCATGTCAACATCATGCCTATTAGAAGAGCACACAATAGCAAAGTAACACATATTTCTCTGTCTTATCAGCTGCCATCCATAGTCCTCACGGGCCATCAAAAAGTTCCCTTCTCTCTGGGCTTTTTTTTTTTTTTTTTTTTTAAGATTTTATTTATTTGACAGAGAGAAAGACAGTGAGAGAGGGAACACAAGCAGTGGGAGTGGGAGAGGGAGAAGCAGACTCCCCATGGAGCAGGGAACCCATTGCGGGGCTTGATCCCAGGACCCTGGCATTATGACCTGAGCCGAAGGCAGACGCTTAATGACTGAGCCACCCAGGTACCCCTCTCTGGGCTTTAAATAACTTCATGCCTTCATCCTCCTTGAGTCATGGATACTAAACTTTCAATCTCATCAGCAGCTGGCTTCACATCAGATGTGCTGATGGTTTCCTTTAAAAATGTACAGACTAACCTGGTATGGAGTGGGGGAACCTTGGAGATGCTTGTGACCATGTCAGAGCTTCTTAGGATTTTTTGGTTTGTGTGTGCATTTTCTGAAGATGTATTTTACTATCTGGCTGGCCTGTGTATCCTTATAACCCAGACTGGTGATTCTTCTAATAATGCAAACTAGATACCTCCTTTTCTGTTTCTGGGATTCCAGTGATATGGAGTGGTGACTGAGTATGGTGACTGAGTATACAGACTGAACCAGAAGTTGCCTTGTCTCTTGTCCTTGCAGTCTGGGAGCAATAATATACTTGACTTTAATCTTAGGTCTGCAGGTAACCAAAAATGTGACCTTGGGCAAGTCGCTCCATTTCTCTGAAGGGATGGAACTTAGTCTCTTTACAGATATAAATCTCTAATTCTTTGACTAATCACTTCTTCCACCTTTTGTAGAATATTGTTTGTGCATTGCAGCTTTCATAAAGTGTTTTGTCACTAGGACTCCTACAAATTGCTAGAGAAGTGTAAGCACCAGATCAATAAGGGACCTTGGAGAACTTTTGATTCAATCCTTGCATTTTGCTAACAAAGGAACTAAACCCCAAGGAGGTACAGGAACATACCCTAACCCATGCAGATCCAAAACCAGAACCCAGGATTCAGCTCCCAACTCCCAACTTAGTGGCCTTTATATATACTATTTTCAGTCTCCAACTCAGAAATGGACCTTGATATTCACAAACCAACTCTCCTGGCTTTTTTTTTTTTTAACATGGGTTCTAATTTATTCAGTATGATGTAACCACTCAGCAAAAATGTGTGGTCAGGTTTTTTTTCCTCAGCAAATTCACACAAATTTGGAGACACTTTCTCTGGTTGAGAATACATTGATCAGAAAAGATCCAAAATTTCAGGCATTCAGAGTAGAGTGCCTTATCCAAAGTCATCAGACACTTGAGGGGCAGAGCCAAAACTGGAAGTGGAGAACTCTAGAGAGACAACTGGAAGATAATGGATGGTGACAGGCTTACCATACAGTCTTTCTGGCTTCCCAGAATCCAGATGGACTCCCCACACTGTCACGTTGATTGACTGAAGCACCAGTGCTAAGATACCCACAAATCCCGAGACCATGGACACAGCTGCACGTTGGTCTCTAGGAGGATCTAGGTCAGAACATAACCTTCCCTCCCTCAAACCCAAGTACAGTTGCCACAGCCAAAGAGGGAAATAGAACCCTAATAAGGGAGTTTCATGACTGCAGGGATATGAGCAAAGAAAATGGAGTCAGACAGAAAAGAGAGCTTGCATTTGCTGTTCCTGTTTCTGCTGTCTCTTAAACAAAGCTGACCCTAGATATAAACTTGCCCTTTTCTTGTCCCAACTTCCCTAGTCATAAAATACATGTTTGGCAACTGCTTTGAAAGTTATTAAAGCTGCAGCAGTAAACTATGGGAGGCCAGAGAATTTCAGACAAAAGTTATTGCATCAGTAATTCAGAAACTAATTCCTAAAACTCTTGACACATTTAGCCAGAGGGCTAATGCCAATATAGAAATGGAAATCATTGTCAAGAGCCACAGTGTACCTGGAATTAAAATCCATCATTCCTTGCAGCAGAGAGCTACGATTTTGGCAGAATATGAATAGTCAGGCGTTTCTCCACCATCTTTCCTCAAAAATAAGGTTCTTTATTTTTTCAGAAGGACAAGAAAAATTCTGCTCTCTTTGTTTGTGTGTTTTTTTTCTTAAGAACGCCACATTTACATTTGCTTTTCAAATATTTATTTCTTTGACAGCTCCACATTTAAACCGAAAGGGCTCCTTTTCCTTATTCAATTGCACCGGTTTTATTTTGGATAGAAATCCTGCTGGGTACCGTAACAGGGAACAAACTTTACAACAGCAATAATCCCTTCTACAGCGTCTATTGTGGGGAAACTTAATACACTTGTATTAAATGGCTGAGGCATTGGCTCTGGTGATCTGAATTAACTACAGAAGAGCATAGAGAACAAAACTACCTTCTTCACTCAGCTGATTCCCACTGCATACCCCGCAACATGGCAGGCCTGGAGACTCAAAACTGCCATGCAAGGGCACCCCACTGAAAGACCACCGATTGCCTTAGGCGATGCCTTCATCATCAAAAGGCAGCAAAGATGGGACAGATGTGATGAGATCCAATGTTAACAAGCAGATGGAGAAATGGGCTCTCTGATGCACTGTTGGAGGACTGACAGTATGCTCAGAGTTCTCAATGTGCATGCACTTTAACTGGGGTTCTAAGAATTTGCCTTAAGGCAGTATTTACAGAGATACACAGAGCTAGCTTCAGCATGATCGTGAAGGGAAAAACTCAGAAGCAATGCCCAAATCATTAAAAATGCAATCATTGAACTCATCACATAGTCTGTATTTATTGTCTCCCTACATACAATTGAGTGGCAAAGTCCAGTCACAGAGAGCATGTGGAAGATGACGGCCTTGTTTATATAAAAGTGTAACTAAAAGCCTCCACTGGGGTGTTCACCATGGTTATCTCTAGATAATGAGCTTCTGGGTGACTTTTAATTTCCTTTGCCAACTTCTCTGAATGGTTGGATCTTTAATATTTTTTTACAGTGAGCATCACTTTCTACCTTGCGGGGGTGGGGGTGCTTTAAACACTTTTTTTTAAAAACAGAAAGCTAATCTTTCCCTAAATTCCTTTGCACTTGCACTGCCCAGCCTACCGAAGGCCTTACATCATGGTAGGACACTATGAAACACTGTGAGGAGTTCATGGGTGTATTCATCTGTCAAACCTCCTCAATTCATACACTTTAAGTCACCAAGCTATGCATTTTTAGGACATGCAATTTATTGTATGTCAATTATACCTCAATAAAACTGTTTTTTAAAGGACAAAAAATATGAAGTAGTCCAGGTAATTGTGATTCACCATGCAAAATGTCAACATAATTGTGTGTGTTTAAGAAACCTGAATCAATGGCGGAAAAGAAATTTGATGTTCCAATCAGTGACAGGAGGCTATTCCAAGAGGTTAATAGCATGAGTGAGGTGTAAAAAATGTTCATTCAGCTTATTCTCTGTTCTCCAGCGGTGTCCGTGTCCTTGATCATAGATGGCTGCAGAGCTCACCATTTGACCTACTTCTATCTTCTTCTGTTTGCACCATTTTGCAGAGTTCACACCAAACTTAGGTACCTTTTACCCCAAACTACATGCTTTGGTGCACTTTAATTTTCCTGAAGTAAATAAATAGCCCTTGCTTGCTTCAATCCTTAAGTGACCACATAGCAAACTCAAGGGTTATGAGACTCTGGGATCAGAAAAAATTCTGAAAGCCAAAATTCTTTCCAAAGATAATTACAGATCCACCGATACATGTTTTTGAAGACTATCCCTTCACTCTGCCAGCAGATATTCTTTTTTTTTTTTTTAAAGATTTTATTTATTTATTTGACAGAGAAAGACACAGCGAGAGAGGGAACACAAACGGGGAGTGGGAGAGGGAGAAGCAGACTCCCTGCCGAGCAGGGAGCCCGATGCGGGACTCGATCCCGGGACTCCAGGATCATGACCTGAGCCAAAGGCAGTCGCTTAACCAACTGAGCCACCCAGGCGCCCTGCCAGCAGATATTCTTAAGTACATATATTCTTTTCCCGTAAGATTAACTACTAAAGCAGTCCAAAGGTCTGCAGTTGCCTGAAAGAATATAATGAAAGAAACACCAGTGGCTACAGTGGGTTTGAGAAGTGGGTCTCTGGGTTAGTTGGACAAGAAGGAAACAAACGTTTGCATGTTGCTGTCAGAGTTGTTCTCAGAGCTTCTTAGGGTTGCATCGGTTGGGGCCCATGAAGAGTGTGGGCCTAGAAATCACTACAGAATCTCTGTGCAAGTTAGGCCTGCTTCTCATCACTGTTTCTCTCTGCTCTTCCCCTCTGCATTCCAATGTGACCAGATGGACGGTGCTTCAGGGAAGAATTGGGCGCCCAGAGAATCCCTTCCGAGTGGCCCTGGAATATATCTCGAGTGGAAACCGAAGTTTGTCTGCAGTGGACTTCTTTGCCCTGAAGAACTGCAGTGAAGGTATCTGAATCTGGCTTTCTCCTCCCTTCCTTGGTAGCTTGCTGTCTTAAGTGTGTCCATAACCTGCCACCACGATTAGCTGGGCATGTGCTTGCTTATCTAGTAAAGTCTATGGTGCCTTGGGGCTGGTTCTGAATATTATCAAGTGCTCCACAGCCCAACTGATCAATTTTCAAAGACTGAGTATAACTTTATATCTGCTTACCTTAAAACTTCATCAAACAGAATATAGTCTTTGTTAGAGAACATATCAGCTCAACTTCCCGGGCTGCCAAATGCTTTCCGCTATGTTGGTTTGGTTTGGTTTGGTTTGGTTTGGTTTTTTATTGTGGAAAATTTCAAATGTATGCAAATAAATAGAATAGTGCAGTGACCCCTATATACCTTCAACTCAGTTTCAATAATTATCAACATTCTACCATTTTTCTTTCACCTGTATCTCTACCCACTCCTTACCCCTCCAACTTGATAATGATTATTTTACTTTTTTTCTCTGAGGCAAAATTTATGGCTAAGTATTCTTAATGAGTTGATTCCTACTGTTATTAAGGGGTGACTTAGGAAATGGTTATATATGAAATCTTTTGATCATTTTGTAAATACCATTAGGGCACTGTCCACTCTGTCGTTGAATTCCTTTGCATAAGTCCCACATTCAAGATTTGTTACCAAGAAAAAGCATCTCTCTCCTGAAGAATAATTTGTTGTTGTTGTTTTTCTTTTTGCCTTTGTTGCCAGGAAACTGAACTAAATGCAATACTCAATCACAGTAATTATATCTGTATAGGTTTCTGATAAGCTTATTTCCCCTCCCTCTACAGGGTTTTTGACCTTCTACTCTTGTTTTCAAGATCACCTATTTATCTTTCATTAGACACTGCTTCAAGTCTGATTGGTAAACAGGAAGAAATGAATCATCAATAGATATAGGAGGTTGAGCTTTCCTTGATTGTTCAGAAGACCTAGGGCCATATGATAAACACCCTCTATTGTTTCCCACATGTGGAAGGTATAGGAGATGGGCTTGAATTATACAGATCTTCGGGAAGAAGTTGTGTTCATTTTTGCTCTTCTTCTGTGCCTGCGTCTGCCCAGAGGTTCAGTGGGAAGGGAGCTCTTCCGTGTGCCACGGAATCTGTGGTCTGAGAGGACCAAGAATGAAGTTTGGAGAGGAAGGAAGCTTGTGGTACTCCCAGACCTAAGTTCTCAATTTAGACTGTTCATGAGCAACCACGAAGGCTCATAACACACAGCGATCTGTTGCATGTAGAGGCCCAGCTTTGAATCTTGGGCCTCTTAGAGGTGCTATACAAAGGGGACTCCCTTAGGAGACCCCTGACCACCCAGTTTCTTATGCTGCTATGGCTCTTCATTCATCGCTGGTCTTGCAAGAACTTTCACAAAGTGGTTTGTTTGTTTGTTTTTCCTTTAATGAAAACTGGTTTATGTGTGAGAAAAAAGAAAAATCATCATAATGTGATAGATTGAACTTCAGTTCTAGTTGAAAAGGTGGTTAACCTATGATGGGAGGCAATGTATAAGAAACATGTGGTTTGGGAGAAAGCCAGGAGCTTGTACAAATGTTTCCATGTTCACAAACTTGCAGATTTGTGGATGGCTCTGGACATCATCAATCCTTGCTGATGTCAAGGGTCTGTGTGCCGTCCAAAAGAGGCTATCTGTTGAAATGGAGCCAGTTAACAGGAATGTGACAGGGAGAAGGTATAAGTTCCCAGAATTGGCCTAATCTCATTTGAACAATGGTCAGGAGAAGGGAATAAGAGACTACAAAACCCCAGATATCAGGCCCAGCCCATCCTCCTGCAAAAATTCTTCATACCTCTGAGTCAAGGCTCTCAAACAGTTATGCAGATTTTTCCTCCCTTACCCCTACAACTCCCTTTCACCTACAAATTCTTCCTCTGTATCTTATGTTGCATTTGCAGTGAGTTTATTGCAGAGTTTCAAAGACCTGTTTCTTGTCGGCCTCTCTACCCTTATGAAACCCAGAGAGTTGACCTCTCTAACTTTCTCTAATGATCCAAAAAGTATGTCTTCTGGCAGAACAGTCTCTAAGAGGACGGAGAAAAGAAGTCTGCTTCTAATTCCCTTGAGAAGGTAAATTGGCCAAGAGACCTAGGAAGGTTCTCATGTCCCAGCTACCTTCCTTCAGAGGCTCATGTCTAAAAACAGAGGGTCTCCATGGAGAAGCAGATGTTCTCCGCACTCCTTCTTTGTCTTGGACTCCTGTGGCCACCAGTGGGTATGAAGAAATAAGTGTGAATGTGTAAAGCACAGAGCAGAGGAAAAACAAAGTGACTCCTGTGTTTCCTGAGAACTTCTAATTCTCCTCCCCATCGTGGAACAATTTCAGGTGCACATCAGTTGGTTTGGACAAGTTGCAAACATAAGAAGCATCCTAAAACTACACTCACATTTTTAAATGGAAAGAATTATTTCAGAGGTATGCTCAAGGCTTATTTGATGTAGACAAATGTTTGTGTTTTCTGATGTATTGCTTTGATCAGGTCATGAAAGGAAAGAGATAAGGAGAGAGAAGTATTATCTTTGAGGGGGTGAACAGGGCTGGTGGCATGTTAGCCTCGGTTATAGATAGGTCTGCAGAATGCCGTGTCTATTTTCTGATAGTAACTTGGTCCCCTCCTGATGAGACACAGACAGAGTATGAAAGGAGACACATCTGTAGAACTCTACAGCTCTTCCTTTGCCTACATAAAGAGGCGCCATTTTAGTTAGTCCGGAGAAGGCTTACAGGGGATGTGGGGACAATTCTCCCTGCACAGGAGATGATACTTATCTGTGGGTGTCATCAGGGCAGAGACCATGCCTCTTTCCTCTCTGAATCCTGACAGCTATCACACTGTAACACTTAATAAGTGCTCAGTTAAGAAGCAATAAAAGCTAACATCAACAGAGCACTTACCATGTGCAAAGGGAAATGCTGATCCTTTTAAGTGTGTTATCTCATGTGAACTTTACCATAATGCTATAAAGCAGGTTCTGTTATCCTTATCTACAGAAATTTCAAAACTTGCCCAAGTCATTCAGTTAGGGAAAGATGGAGCCAAACTCAATCCCAAGTCAGTCTGACCACCAAGCCAATGTTTCTGTCCACAAAGTTCTGTCACCTTTATGGAATGTGTAGAGGCTGGGGTTTTAAATTCATTGCCAAAAGCTTTAGAATTATCTTTAACTCATCCTCTTATTCCTACATCCAAATGGCCAAGCCCTGGGCTCTAGACTTGTGGCTGCTTTTCATCCTATCCATTGCTATCTAGATGCTACTGTTGCTGTTTCTTGAATTTACCCTTCTGACTTCATTTCCTCAGCAATGTACTTTATCCAGGCCTTTGTTATGCATTCTTGGGCTTTGGCAGTAGCCAGCTGGTCTCCCTGATAGCATTACCCATCCCTCACACATTACCACACATTTCCTTTCCATGTGGCATTTTCAGGAGACCTCAGTAACTTCTTATTGCCTCCCACATCAGAAATATGGGAGCTAGAGTGGGCCATCTCACTCATTCCTGGGTCCAGGCAAGTGATGGGCTGAAGATCACCCAGCTGGTTGGTGGTAGAGCTGAGAGTGACATCAGGGCCATCTCAACTCTGACTTTGGTACTTTCACCACTGCTCAGTCCTGCCTGGAAAGCCCCCAGTGTCTCTGCCTGATTTTTAAGCTTCTTTAAAATCTGGTCTCAGTACCTGTCCAACATTATGCCCTCTGTTCTCTCACACCCCCGGCCCTCTAGTCAGACTGAGGCAGTGTACAGAAAACCAGCTTGGTCCCAGGCCTTCCGTTTTGAATGCAGATTCATCATTGAGGATCCAGTTTAGGGCCCAAACCCTCCAGAACATCATTCACAGCCATAGAAATTCTTCTCCGAATACTTTGCTCTCTACATCTAGATTTAGTAGCTGCTTTACAGTTATTTCCCAGTTAGTTATTTTGGGGCCCTAACTTGAGGTTTGGGATTTTGTCTTGTATTTCTTTTATTTCCCCAGGGGACAGTTAACACAGCGCTAAACACATAGAAAACACTGCTTAAATACTTGTTGACTGATAGTTAGTTAATCAATCAATTGATAAATACTGCTCCTGCTTTTTTAGCTTTGGGCTATTACCCTACTACTGCCAAAAGAAGGTAGCAGTAGGTGGAAATTGCTTAGAAGAGGTTTTTCCCTGATCTTAAAAAAGCCAGTGTGTATATTTGGCAGTGATGGGAAGGATATCAGCCCCGAGAGACACCCATGCCTGGGCTCCCAGGGAACCCTTCACCCATTCACAAATTATCATCATTATCATCCCGCCTTCATCAGACAATCCAAAGCAATAGAATGGTGCAGGACACTCATCAGGACCCCTCACGTTCAGAGGAGCCTACGGAAAAACACGTGTCAGAAAGGGCAGGGCTAGCTTCTCGAAAAAGATTTGAAAAACCCTGTGCCTCTGAGCAGCTCATAAGAATATACATTACTGGGGGCTCCTGGGTGGCTCAGTCGGTTGAGCATCTGACTCTTGATTTCAGCTCAGGTCATGATCTCAGGGTCATGAGATCAAGCCCCCCCCCCGCCACCCCGGTCAGGCTCCACACTCTGCAGGGAGTCTGCTTCTCTTCTTCTCCCCCTCCCTCTCTGCTCCACGCCCTGCTTGTGTGCACCCTCTCTCTCTCAAATAAATAAATAAAAATAAATCTTTAAAGAAAAGAATATACAATATTGCAAACACCCATCTCACACCTTATGTGTGCCAGGCCCTGTTCTAAACTTGTTGCATGTATTAACTCATTTAATCCTTACAACAGTGCTATGAGGTATGTATTATCATTATCAACATTTCCATGATATGGATAGGGAAATCAAGGCACAGAGACTTACGTAATTTATCCCACGTCTCACAGCTGATATTAGAGGTCATCTACTCCAGCATCCATGCTCTTGCTGCTACGTGTTACTGCTACCTGCTGGAAAACACCCCAGAAAGCATCTATTCTGCCTCCCTCACCAGTGGAAATTGAATGAACAAACCACCCAATGATTTACCGTGAACTTCGACGCACTAAATAAT
This sequence comes from Mirounga leonina, assembly GCF_011800145.1. Classification (NCBI taxonomy): domain Eukaryota; kingdom Metazoa; phylum Chordata; class Mammalia; order Carnivora; family Phocidae; genus Mirounga; species Mirounga leonina. Next base: position 16,277,144 of record NW_023270305.1, on the reverse strand, counting down.
TGACCAGCCCAGTATGATTTCTACCTTCACCTCATGATTGTCAAGTTCTCGATTTTTCTAAGATGCTAATTTGGAACTTCCCTCTCCCTGCCTTGGTTGGTCAGAGGTAGTTTAGGTGTACCGCTGTCCACTTACCAACAGTGGACACCCCCATCCGTGAACATCAAGGAGCTGCAGATGGCACCTGGGTGAGCCTAAGTACATTTTACTGCCAGTTCCCTTTCATGAACCTATGAGAATCACATCTGAGATTTCCTAGGTCAGAACAACATTCAGCTCACTAACAGATTTCTCCACAAGAAGCACTCTTGGTTTCTTATCCCACTGAGACATTTTCATACACATTACCTCCTCTGATCTGTTCAGCAGAGAGGATGTCATAATCCTCATATTACCCTTGAGGGGTTATTTCATTAAATTTGGTCGTATAGGAAGGGGTAGGAATACAAAGCATCAAAAGCAGTCCCACCACCACGGATACCTTAAAATACATGTCCCAAAAGAGTTGGGGATGTGCAGATATCTTAACTTCTCTGGACCTAAAATGATCGCATTTAAACTGGATCTGTGGACTTCAAACATTTTTTAGAGGCTGAATGCTTAATTCAAATAAAGTCCTATATAGAAGTCCAGTATATAAAATTACACAAACAACTTACCATGTATGTTTGTGCTACAATAAAAAAATTTTAAGAATGCAAAAAAAAAAAATTAAATAAATAAATAAAATTACACAAGCAGAGATGCCCAGGGGAAGTGATAGTAGGGGGCCCAGAACCCAATTGCTCCACAGGCCTTGACACCCACGCCCCACCACCACCATGGGGTTTCATAAAATACAGTTTGAGAACCACTGGACATTCTGATTTTCAACTCTCCTATTAATTCCAGCTTTTTGATCATAAGATTCTGTGCTTACGTAAAATGTGATAGCCAAAAATTGTTACATTAACTATACCTTCCTTGAACAATTAAGACTAAGTACAAGGCTGTTATACTTTGGGCAATGGCCCGTCTACACAAAGCAAGTTCTTGTCTCACTGGATCCTAGGTTTGAGGTGCTAGATGTGGAGCTAGTATGAATGTTTCCAGTAACAACAACAAAAAAATTGTGTGGCGTGTCCCAGCCTTGTCCCCTCTATCTCCTCCTCTTCCACCAAAGACAAGGCTGGCCAGGCAAGGATGCCTTCCTTAGGCCAAGAGGGGGACAAGAGGAAATGAAAGAAGCTGAATGAACGGATTCTCATCTTGGCCAGCCATGTGGAACTAATCAGCCTCTGGAGTAGGTTCCAAAATCCAACTGGGTAAAATGAGGGATAGCCTCCTGGGCTCCTGACAGCATGGCCAGAACTGGGCATTTTCTGTTCCAACAGCAAGCAACACCCCAGCAGGATCCTCAGTCCGTGTTTGTAAAATGGAGATTACTGGGATGCTCTCTCGAGGCTGCCAGCAGAAAACGCTCTAGGTAGCAGAATCATCCATCTACCCGTCCATGCATTTGCTCATTCATTTGACAAACATTTATTGAGCACATACTAAACTGAACGCACAGTGACACCGATATAAACTTGCTTCTGTCTTAGGACTGAGTTTTGGTGGGGCAGCCTTAAAATCCCCATCCTACTTCACACAAAACTGCTCCCCAAAGGGCATTCCTGACTTACATTTAATCTGCACCAGAGGTATTGAATAAATGCTCCATTTGTAGAGATTGTCGTCCTCTGAACTGGTTCCCATGTCTTTCTCAGAAATACCACGGAATGAGCACTAAACCAGCCTTCAGGGGACCGACGTTCCCTTCCCACCTTTTATTTACCATAGCCTCATCAACTCTTTGGATCAGAGGGGACATTAAAGGTCTCTGTCAGAATTGGCACATGGATTGTTTTTTATTTAAAACAGGAATAACCGTATGTCAGTGGTGGTCCCAACATTGACCTTCACCATGAGGGTCTGATGAGAAGAGGACTGTGGAGATGCATTGTACATGATGCCCGGAGCTCCCGGACCTCTCTGGAACACACCTGGCCTGAAGCTTTAAAAACATAGCTGCTCCCTCCCTGCTGCTCAGTTTCTTACGGAGAAAGTGCTATTCACAGAAACAAATTGTGGGATGCTAACAATAACCAAATGCCACATGGGTGTTGAGCGCCACAGCCCTGCCAACATGACACCTGCCCGGGTCGGTCACTTCGGGGGACTGGGTCATCTCTGCAGAGGTGGGATCTATTGTTTGGAAGTGAAAGCCAAGGAGAAATAGCAGCCATAGCCTTGTCCGTTCGTTTTCATGGTGCCCTCCCTCGAAGGTCGAGGCTCATTACATTCCATTGTTCTTCTTAACTACCTGTTTCTAAAATTTCCCACCCATAATTTGTCTGTGGATTGTACTGCTAAAAAGATAAGCATTAAAATTGTGATTTCCTCTCACATTTCCCAAAGACCTCCCGCCCCACGCTCTGGTTCCAGCTATGCCCCCTGTCAAGTGCCCTCCCTCTCCCATCCCCAATGTCCGTCGCCCCAAGCCTCACACTTCTTTCAAATCTCAGCTCAAATACTGTCTTCTCCAAGAAGTCTCAGCTCAGAATTATGTCTCCATAGATTTCCGTTTTAGAACCGTCTACTTTCCAGAGTTATTTATGTGTCTTGCTCAATAGATGCTAAATTCCTAGAATCAAAGACTGTGTCTTTCTTTTTCATCTCTGTACCCCAATTAGCAACTAACAGTGCTTTTCTCATGGTAAGCACTGAATAAAGGTTTTCTGGTTACAATGTAGGAGGGAGATTACAGGCTTTGGAATCAGACAGAATGAGTGTGGAATCCCAGGTCTATCACTTACCACCCTTCTGAGCTCAGAAGAGTTTTTTTTTTTTTAATCTTTGAGTTTTGGGTTTTCTCAACAGTAAATGGAGCTAATGATACATAATTATAGGTTTGTTGGGAAATGAAAAACTGATATTATGTGTAGAGCCCCTGGCACAGAGCTCGGCACAATAAATACTATTGCCTTCTCCCTTCCTCACCCCCTGACTGAGCTGAATGTCCCCATCCTGGAACAAGGGTGGAATAATTCATCCCAGCTAGCCCAGGGTATGTTTGCAGGTTTGCACCCACCTTTTTCTTTCCATTTGCGCCTCATCTGAGCCATTGGGTCAAGGTCAAGTTTACCCCCCTTCCAACAGAAACTCTGAAAGCCCAGATCTATTTTCTGGTTTCGAAGGCAGCTGCTTCTCTTTCCTCACTCCCACCCCCAACAATCTATGCTTTTACCTCTGATAAAGTCATTTTTCCATTTGTGACTGGGTGCCCAGAATCCAATGTGCCATGCAAAGGAGTAAGACTGCTTAATCTTGTGGAGATGGGTAGTGGCCAAGGAAGAGCCTAAACCTCCTGGGATATGCTTATCGTACTGCATCCTTCTGGCAGACTAAGGATGGGGTCTAAATCAGCCAGGCCCCCAGCTGGTGGAACCAAGAGTTTTTCTGTCCCTCCTTTCCCTACCCATGTACAGCTGCTGTTGGCAGAGACTTCCTTACACTGGAATGGCTTATTCATAATCACTAATAAAGCCAATTAAAAAATGCCCCGCAAAGTACATGGGAACAATGATTGCTTGGGTGACAATTTTAAATATTTGACCATTGGAAATCACCCGGAAATGGGGGCAGAGCCAAAAGATTTTTAAATACAAATAAATAAGAAACCAGTGTGCTGAGGTCATTGTACTCCCAGAAGAAAATTACTTTCAAATTACAACTACATAAAAGAAATAATTGAAAAGATTAATCACACTAAAATAATTGGTCTATTTTACAAGTAATTTGGAGCAATATTCAGTCATTGACGTAAATGTCTAGTAGTAAAATAGTAATGAATTTCATTCTCTGACTAATGTATTTATTTTATTAATGGTACTAGATGGTGTTGTTACTGCTTATAAATATTTCATAACTTTTAATTCATTAAAATGTTCAAGGAATTTCCAAAAGTATTTATTAGTCTTAAATCATCCTTGGTATTCCATATGCAATTGCCATTCTGCCTGGGTAATTTAAAAAATTATTGTTTGGGGTAATGGGAGTCTCTTCGAATGTGGAGGATTAAGCCCCAGTTATTAAGGAGACCAAAGCTCTGGCTGGTGATGAATGAGAGACTGGGTGAAGCTATGTTCCCTCCCCAGGTCTCTAAGGCCCCTCTGTAACCATTCCTTAAAATCTGTCCCTGTGAGGCAGACCCAAATAAATAAATTCCAGAGATAAGAGAAATGTCAGTTTGACACTGGTTTCAACCCACCACCTCTCCCACATCCTCTCCATCTTCCCAAAACAGCTGATAGCAGAATTCGTACATTCTGACCTCACCTCCTCTCTGTTTCTTTCATTCCTTGGTAGAGGCCATCAGGAGGGAAAAGGGCGAAAGATGCAACAGAAAAAAAAGCAAGGAACACTGCATCATGAACAGTGGAAAGGCGACAGGATTTGAATGAGAAAAACGTGGGTTTGGATCCTAACTGAGTTGTTTGGGTGTTACGTGTCCATCACACCCTGCGGCGCTAGATCATTAATGCGGGAAATGGCATTTGAAATATTGAAAACCTAATATTTGGTTAGTCTGGCTCTGACCTGGTATATTGAGTGAGCATATTCAGTGCTCATGGTAAGCACTGAATAAAGGTTTTCTGGTTACAATGTAGGTGTACCTGCTCCCCGTAAGGATTTCATCCATGTGAGGATTAAATATGAGTGTGCGCCTTATGTGACACAGTGCCTGCAGCCTAGTGGGAAATCAAACAGGGTTAGTCCCACCCCTCCCGAAGTCCAAAGAGTGTATCGTGATGATGTTGATCCAATGGCCTTGGCAACTCTTAGTTAACCGTGCTACAAATAATTGGTATGAGTCATCAAGATAAACTGGACCAACAGTGAACTGTACAATTTCAGGGGCTTGGTGAAGTCTAAGGACATCCCCTGGAGCAAGGACAGGATGGCTCCACTCTCAGTGCCCTGCCCCACAGGTCTGAGATCAGGCTTACTGCCCTGCCTCCCAAGCCCCGTCCACACAGGAAATGGCTAAAGGCATTTGGCTGTGAGCAAATTGGGAGGGGCCTGGATCCAACAAGTGGGTTGGGGTAAAGGGGCAAGTGTTTCTCACACTTCGATGCTTGGACCTTGAGGATACGTAGTAGTGTTCTGGGCATGTACAGTCCCACAGAATCAACATGGTACATTTTTCCAGAGCTTCAATTTTACCAAAATATTGGAATAGAGGGCTATTTTAATATTTAAATTAACATGGCTATATATTGGGCTTTGTGCAAACTACACACAAATTTTAAGATAAAACATGAGCTTTAAGACCTTTTCTGCTAGAAGTGATCCCCCAGACTCTGGGAGGTGACTTCACCCTTCTCTGCCATTTGGGGCATATCAGAGGGGAGGTTGGTGAAGCACAACTTTAAGAGGACAAAGGGACTAAGGCTAAGAAAAGGAGGTACAGCTAGACCTGGAGAGCTGGAGCCAAATGGAAGGTATCCTTTCAGTTGCAAGCCATAGGTGGGCAGGGTGACAGGCCGAATCCCAAGGTGATACCAGAGACCAGCAGGGGGGCCCTAACCTACCAAATCAGTCAGAGAAGGATTCCGTTCCTAAAATTTATGTACCAGGTCAGAGCCAGACTAACCAAATATTAGGTTTTCAAGTCCCCTGTGCATTGGTCTAAAGCTTATTTAATCTCCCGCAAGACAGAATGGATCTCAGAATTGGCTTTGTTTTGTTTTGAAAGGGATGCTAATTCTCTATCTGAAGAGCTGGGAGACATTTTACTTCCTCTCTGCCCAGACCCCTGGACAAAGCTCCTCAACACCAGGGACTATGGAAACCAAATGGCCAGGTCCTCCGGAGTGGAGTGTGAGAGCTCCCACTGCTAGGATGTGGTGCTTTTTCTTTTTACTCGTGGTTATTTTGAAGTTTTTGGCACTCTCTGTCTTCAGGTTATGCTGTGAGCATGGAACTTTAGTTTGCCTTTTTGGTTGTGATTTGTTTTGGGAGGAAACATGGGGAAATAGTTGCTTGGCGGGTGCCTAGAAAGCCCCACAATTCAGTTTGCAAATCACAGGGCAAATGGTCTCTGAATCCCTCCTTCCCTCCACTCCAACATTCTGGGATTCTATGAGCAGCATTTGGGTGGAGGTAAAGTTTTTTGGCTTTTGCTGCTTTTGCTTCTTCATTTAGCTCTTAGCCAGCATTTTTGTGTCTATAAAATACTTAACAACATTGACTAATTACCCCTCATTAATCATTCATGCAACTGGTAGACCAGGGGTCTTATTTCCTTCAAGAACACAGGTGCAATATCCTGTCTGGTTCCCAAGTCACACACAGGGGGGTGATGGGGCCATCATGGGATCCTCCCAAGCTCACTGGAGGAGCGGGCTGGAAGGTGGGCACAGACTCTGTGAGGCTACAACCCCTATTCTGCTTTAATGAACAGGAAGGATGAGCCACATTGCCGGCCAATGGCAGCTGAGAAGCAATAAGCCTTAATTAGAAGTTTCTTCCTGGAAATTCACATGGACATAATAACTTTGTTGTCTTAAAAGGCCCAGAGAGGTTGAATGCCTCAACTTTCTTGTGCTTTTATAAGCCGATCCTTTCAATCATTTGTGAAATGTAAATATAATTAAAACATTGGCACTGATTAGCTTCCCCATGCTACAGGGATAGGCAACTCAAGTCTAGATTCCGAGGCAGCCTGTCTACAGGTTTATGGTTCAGAAACATGGCTGAGGAAGCTGTCACAGCCGGGAAGAGCAGTGGAACGGACCCTAGGAGAAGGTCACACTTCTCCCAGAGGTCAAGGAGAGCCTGGGAGTAGCCCAAAGCCTTTGTCCTGCGGACTTGAGCTTATGAGTATGTAAACTAAGGTGACAGAATCACATTATGAGGTGACAGAAAGGAGAAGATGACAAGGAGAGATGTTCTCTGTTTTCCTTACCTTACCATCTCAGGACTGGCAACTTTCTTGTCAGTGTGCAAATACAAACCCTAGTTTGCTGCATTTCCCACTCTCTCTCACATATCCCATGCGCATGCTTGCATACCAATGCTAGAGAGCTTCCCATTCTTGGCCATTCTTCCCCTGGCACGGGCCTTCCCCCTTCCTTTCTCCCCCTTCCTCTCCTGTGGCTATTTGTAATGCCAAAGCATCTACTTGATTCAGAATCAAAGCATTTGCTTGCGCTGTATGATAATCAATATGTGAAGGCAGACAGATCATCACCCGTCTTGTTTGCTTTGGCATCTTGTGGACAGGCCCTTCCTACATCTCCTCGCCCTCAGCCTCCCTTCCCTCTGTCTCTCCCAGACTCTGAATGCCTTTGTCTTTCCACTTGTCTATTAATTCATTTTCACTTCTCAACTTTCTTCCTCTCTTTTTGTGCGGGGAGACTGGGCCATGGAGTCGACCATCTGATTGCTGGGGCACCTCAGTAATCAGTGAAGCCTAGTCTGCTTTTACTCCAGGCAAATGGACAGCAACTGAAATGGCCAGATTGGCTGCTCAGGGGTCAGATCTGGGGTGTGCACACAGGGAGTCTTCCTTACTTTTCTTCCTTATTCTAAGCATAGATTTTCTCCTCTCCTCCTTTTTCTCTTCCCCTGCTTTGCTTCCTTTCGCTTCATGTACCTGGCACCCTCTCATGAGGAGCCCTCACTCCGCATCCATACACATGTGCACATAGGCACATACATGTATATGAACAGTGAGGGGGTTTGTGGGGCATTTGGACATGGTGATCCTGAAGAAGGCCTCAGGAGCAAGACCACAGTCTTTAGTTGAGAGTGAGGTCTTCCTGGAGTCAATCACATGGCAAAGGCAAGGATCTAGATAGATACGAGGGTCCAGCATTTCCCTTTAGGGGTCAAGAAATTAAATTGGACTGAGCTCTTGGGTAATGGGAGCTGAGGTTGCAATCACAACAAGAGAAGACACTAGAAGCTAGGAAGGAGAATCTTGGGAAAACTCTTTCTCTTCTCTTCAGGGGTCAGCAAAGCATAGAGTCGAAGCTCATGGTATGCACTGGAGATTTTTTTTCCCCTTGTTTTTCCCAGTCTTTAGTAAAGTCATGTTGAACATTCCAGCTTACTTTAGTTGTACTGCAGGAGTTTTGTCTGGGCTTCGGCCAGGGTTTTAAAGGGTTTAAACATCACAGTTGTGATCCATAAGATTCTCCAGGGAAATAAGAGGGAGGAAGGAAGGGAAAAAAAGAAAGAGAGGTAGAAAAGGCTATGAGGTCTAGACACTCTACCCACCATAAAGTTCTCTTCTTGTACCAAACTAGGAAGTGCTGAGCTTGCATTGATTAAGGAAGGTGGAATCTTCCTACCTACTGACCTGGTATCTGTCCCAGTGAATAAACTGGGCTTTCCATTTCCCCATCACCTAGTAACTGGACTCCATACTTCCAGGCAAGGCTGGAGAGTTTATTAAATAACCCAAATTCCTTGGGATTTTTAAAAAATCATATTTGCATTTCCATGTTATATTATCTGGTGCAACTTCATCAGAAGCCCCACTAACATATGAGGCACTGCCTTCTTTCGTCATTGGTTGTTGCTTTTCAGAGATGAAAAATAGAAAAGAGTCACAGGTGCCCATTTGATGGGTTCTTTTGTCAGATATAGGACTCCTCCACCACACCCCTACCCCAGCCCTTGGTTCCAGCCACAGACAACCTCATTAAGTGCAGTATGAGGGGTAGCCCAGTGCTCTGTCCACAGAGCTCCAGCAAGGCTTCAGATGGCTAGAGTTGATCATCCAAGTACCACAGCCTGTTTGACTTCTGCTGTTATTTTTCCCTCCTGCTAAGTTGTGTGCTTTCCACCTCATCTCTGATCCCTAGCGCTTGGCTTAAAGCCTGGCACACGATAGGGGCTCCATGAGCTTTTGTAGAGTGTTGAATGAATGAATGTATAAATGAGTCAAGAGGGAGCAGTGTGAGAAAGTGTCTATGAATGCAAAGCAGAGTGGAAAATTGAGATCAGCAACAAGAAACTGTAAACAAGGCAAATATGTCAATATTTCAAATGGTTTCAGTTATCCACTTAACCATTGTAGGTGGGCATTCTACTTTGTAAGTATAGGCAAAGACAAATAGCCAGTAGCATACTTACATTCCAGATTCTCCCCTGCCAAAATAATAATACTAATATTAATAATAATGATTACAAGAGTGGGACCTCCGATATACAGCGACTAGCAACTCCTTCCCTAGGTCCTGAACACTGCTAGGGTGACCCAGATTGGTGATGAGTGACATCTTCACCCCCATGTGATTTGCTTGAGGTAAGACTTTGCCACTGCTCCAAAGACATTACAACAGAATCATACAGCAAAGGTACTTGTATTTGCTGTATTCTATTAACTCTTGCCTTCGGGGGTTTCAGTTAACTATACAATTCTTCACTTTTAAAAATCACAAGTGTCGTATAATTTAGCATCTGGGAAAGGCCTAAAGGAATTTTTTGTGCTCTCTTCTGTAATTTTACAGATTAGCAGACTGAGGCCCAAAGATGTCAAGATTCCATAATTACCAAATGGCCAAGTTGTGACTTTTTACCTCTTATTCTGTTTTTCCTTCAACATCTCCCTGCTATTTCTCAGCCTTGAAATGATTAGAAAGTGTCTTTAACATCTATGCATTTCTGTTCCCCACTCCATGGGAGCCTTGTCCCAGATCCTCACCATCAGCGTAGAGCCTGGCACAGACCAGATGCTCAGTCAGTGTTCTTAATTGAAATAAATGGCATACATGACATCCCGATAAAGTTTCAAATGAATGATAATTGTATTGGAACCTTGTTATCTCAGCTTGTATTTTCAGAGAGACGACCAGCCCATGCTCAACCAGGAAAAGGGTATGCTTAAGAAGAGAGCTATAGTAGGGCAGGAAGACCCAGACCAGTTGTCATATAAGAGAATCGGCCATTGGAAAGGATTTTAAACATCATATAGAGGATGTAAACTGTACAGTCTATATGCAAAAATTAAAAATGAAAATTAACTTGGCTCTTAGGAGAACCCCTCATTTCCATTGATGGCAAACAGCTTAATTTAAAGTCAAGAGTTGAAGTCAACTCTGAATGGGAATTTTTTTAAATCCCTTTTGGATAGATAATCAGACTGTTCTGAATTCTCCCCTTTTCCATTCTCCTTCCCATTCCTCTGGGAAGCAAGTAAAAATGGGGAGGTTTCTGTGTCATCTGGTAATGAAAGAACCATCCCCTCTGGACTGCCCTGAGAGATTCACTCCCTGTTGGTCTTTGGTCATTGGGCCAGCCCCATGAGTGTGACTGAAGGAGTCCTTGTTTGTAGGTCATCTGGTCCACCTAGATTACCCCAGCTCCATTCACAAGACCTCTACAGGTCGACCCACACTCTCTCAGCCACCTCTGGGCCCTTCTCGGGAAGACACTGAGACCCTCGACACTCTCCCATGCTGCTCTGGGTTCAGACCCTTTCTACCCACAACCTCCCAGCTGCTCCCCTCCACACTTCTGATTCCACTGAAACAGCCTAGAGCTAACCCAATGTTCATGTGCCTTTTTAAAAAAGTTTTTTTATTTAAATTCAATTTAGTTAACATATAGTATATTATTAGTTCCAGGGGTAGAATTTAGTGATTCATCAGTTGCATATAACACCCAGTGCTCAGTACATCAAGTGCCCTCCTTAATGCCCATCACCCAGGTACCCCATCCCCCCACGCATCTCCCCTCCAGCAACCCTCAGTTTGTTTCCTAGGGTTAAGAGTCTCTTATGGTTTGCCTCCCTCTCTGTTTTTATCTTATTTTATTTTTCATTCCTTTCACCTATGTTCATTTGTTTTGTTCCTTAAATTCTGCATATAAGTGAAATCATATGGTATTTGTCTTTCTCTGACTGACTTATTTCGCTTAGCATAATACCCTCTAGTTCTATCCACATCAATGCAAATGGCAAGATTTCATTATTTTTGATGACTAATATTTCATTGTATATCTATACCACATCTTCTTTATCCATTCATCTGTCAATGGACATCTGTGCTCGTCCATAATTTGACTATTGTGGACATTGCTGCTATAAACATTGGGGTGCATATGTCCCTTCAAATCAGTATTTTTGTATCCTTTGGATAAATACCTAGTAGTGCAATTGCTGGGTCATAGGGTAGTTCTATTTTTAACTTTCTGAGGAACCTCCATACTATTTTCCAGAGTGGCTGCACCAGTTTGCATTCCTATCAACAGTGTAAGAGGGTTCCCCTTTCTCCACATCCTTGCCAACATCTGTTGTTTCCTGAGTTGTTCATTTTAGCCATTCTGACCAGTTTGAGGGGGTATCTCACTGTGTTTTGCTTTGTATTTCCCTGATGCCGAGTGATGTTGAGCATTTTTTCATGTGTCTGTTAGCCATCTGTATGGCTTCTTTGGAGAAATGCTCATGTTTTCTGCCCATTTCTTGACTGGATTTTTTGTTTTGGGGGTATTGAGTTTAGTAAGTTCTTTATAGATTTTAGATACTAGCCCTTTATAAGATATGTCATTTGGGAATATCTTCTCCCATTCTGTCAATTGCCTTTTAGTTTTGTTGATTGTTTCCTTTGCTGTGCAAAAGCTTTTTATCCTGATGAAGTCCCAATAGTTCATTTTTGCTTTTGTTTCCCTTGCCTCTGGAGACGTGTCTACCAAGAAGTTGCTGTGGCCGAGGTCAAAGAAGTTGCTGCTTGTATTCTCCTCCAGGATTTTGATGGATTCCTGTCTCACATTTAGGTCTTTCATCCATTTTTGTGTAGCTCATGTGCCTTCTTGCTTACAAGTCTTCTCAAACCTTCTGGCCTTTATGTCCTTCCTACACCCCCGCCAGACAAGTCCCACCAAGTAGAGGCAATGCACAGACTTTGTTGTCCTAGCTCTCCTTTTCTAATTTTCTCTTTGTTCCCAATCTGTGGGGTCTATTCCACACCCTTTTATGTTGTGCCTCACTCTGTGTTTTTTACTTATAGGCCTGTTTGGGGGCCTCTCGATTCTTGGTTCCACATACTCAAGACTCGGTTTTTTTTTTTACTCCAAGATCTATTTCACTCTCAAAAAGTCTAGATCTTACTGTTGAAAATCTATATTTTCAAGTATATCTGTCCCTCCCCCCATCCAAGGCAGTGCAAGGAGAGAGTGATAGCAACTCTGAATGGAGGAAATTAGGAGTGGGTCACAAAGTTCAGCAAAAAGAAACTTCAGATGACTATCATATTTTGAATCATAATTATCATAATCATGATAATATTATTCTATTATCACACCCCCCCAACTCCGGTTGTCTAACTGTGCCTCCAGCTAAACAATCACCAGAGGAAACTATCGGGTACCCCTTTTCAGTGACTTCATGGAAGGAGTTTCCATAACAGTTTTGGTAGGAGACAAATAACTCAAAATATTTTAAATTCTAAGATGTTCCAGCAAACACTCACCCCTTCTAGGTATAAACTACAGTCCTGAGTCAGGCTCAGAGCTCCACAGAACTATATATGAATCTCTTTGGTTTATACCATATTTTCCCCTGGCAAAAAAGATCAAGACCTAAGGCAAAATCCCACTTGTGTTCTGTTATAGCCAGATTCATTTTTTGAAAGTACCTCTTACATCTTTCTTTTCTGCTCCAGATCGCTATCACCTGTAAAGTTCAAAAACCTTGAAGCCTTCTTTCTCTGGCCCCAATCTTCCTGCCTGGCCCTCTCTGTCTTGGCCTCTGACTAAATCCCACACTCCAGCCCACCAGATCAATAACCTGTCCTCTGAACAGGCCACGGATGGCTATTCCAGCTGTTCCAATCCCATCCATTCATCAAAGACCATCACGATGCTCATTTCATCCATGAACACTTCCCATGGCATCATCATTTAAACATCCCTTTTTGTCACTAACTAGCCTTAAGTCATTCGCTAGTCATGGCTTCTCATAAAAAGTTATTTCATTTTTGGCATTGGTCTATGTCTTATTTAGAGTCTACCAACTCTTTGTTCATGCAGCACACAAGAATGTGTGCCTGCCTACCTAGATGGTGAGCTCTCAGGACAGTGCACTACAGTGAAAAGATTTTGGAGCTACATGCAAACCTAACTCAACCCCTCTAAGCCCTGGTTATTTCCCACTATAAAATGAGAGTCATTGTAATGCCAACTTCACAGGGATGAGATTAGACTCAGTGAGACAACTTCACTGAGGTTGGCACAAGAGTCTTCAGAGGTGCCTGGGTAGCTCAGTTGGTTATGTCTCCGACTCTTGGTTTCAGCTCAGGTCATGATCTCAGTGTTGTGGGATCGAGCTCCCACATTGGGCTCTGCACTCAGCATGGAGTCTGCTTGTCCTTCTCCCTCTGCTCCTTCCCCTGCTTGCTCACTCCCTCTCTGTCTCTAGCTAATAAATAAATGAAAAAATCTTAAAAAAAAGAAATCTTCAAAAAAAGTTGGTTTTCTTCTTTCTTTCTCCTTAGAGTTCTACCTTTCCTCCCCCATCCCACCCCCACTTACCAAAATGGGTCCTATCAACTCACATGATGACCTGATACCTGAAGCTTAAGAAGTCCTCAGTAAGGATGTGCTAGATGGATGAAAGATAAATGGATGAATGAATTAATGAGAAGAAACGACATGTTAGGATTGCTCCATTACCCACACTTGCTCTCCATTCCACTTCCATCTTCACCAGAGCAACTTCGCCCAGCTTCTGGGAGGTCTCTGACCTCTGCCCCAAGCCCCAGGTCTCCTTTGTCTATTCTGCTAAGGGAGAGGTTAGCAAGGATCCATAGTGGGCCTTCAGTTTACTTAATAGTGAAAACCAGGGCACATGTAAGGAATGATAGCTGGCTCTTTCCTCAAGGACAGTGTGTCCTTCAGGAAGAACTGGCAGGATTTCTGTCAGAACCAGATTTTCTCTTAGTGCAAGTGTGCTAGGGGCTCCCAGCATTTTTAAGCAGCGGCATGAAGCCCATGTCAGGCCAACTTCATTGTCTGGCCCTTCCCCAGTTCAACAACTGCCCTGCATTTCAGAGAAGTCATCACAGCTCCTTGTACTGCTCCATTTCCCTTTCCAGAGTGAACAAGAGATGTACCCAAAACCAGAGCCTGGCAGCCAAGCCAGCTATTATCATTACCCAAGCTGGGCATTTCTTTTCCTGGTCTGAAAATGCCAGGTATCTGCCACAGAGGTAGGGTAGCTATATTTGGATAGAAAAACCTCCCGTTAATTAATCTCAAATCATTAAAGACTCCATTTCAAAGTAGAACATTAACTCAGTAGTATTTAGATTTTCCCCATTTTGAATTTGTGTTTATAGCTCATAATAATGAGGTCCTATGAGGTTGAGTGACATTTTTAAGGGTTTAGATTTATTTCAGCGACACCATTAGAGAGTTTCATAATCTCACTCCCAAAATGGGAGGAAGAAAGAGGTCTCTTGGAGGGTAGGTGCCGATTCACACCAGTGTTACTCAATGTTTCCAGCTAAGGTATTATATTCTGAATTCTCCTGAAGCTTTTCACAAACAGATTGCAGTCTGGTTTCCTCCAGACATTTCTTAATAACTTTTCCAAAGAGATGACTGAGTCTGAATTGTTGACTTAAATTATACCAGCTTTCCAAGAATCCTGCTCTCAGAGGTGGGAATGATGAATTGAGGAGTTATTTATTGTGATTTTTTGAATATGTCCATCACTGAGGTCCCTGGGCTTGTGTGCAAAGATCAAAAGACACAATTCCCTCAGAAAAATAGACGGAGTAACCTATGTGTAAGCCAGGCCAGCCACAGTACAGACAACCATGCAATCCAGGGGTGGTGGTGGTCCAGTGAGATATGTCCTGTAGAAGTGAAGGTTTCATGAGAGTGTGAGAGATAAGGCCACGTGACTTCGACCTATGCTTAAAAGCCATTATCCAACATTTTGGGGGCTGAGTGGTGTGAGCTCTGAGAAGCACCACCTCTCTGTGTGAAAGGCCATGCCTCCAGTTCCCTGGATATGCCGCTTTGCAAGAAATGCCCCAGCAGCTAGGGATGCCAGCCCCCCAGGAAGAAGGAAGCCAAAGTGGGGTCCATGTTCCCAGGAAAGAGATAATCCCAGGAGCCACCAGTCTACATGAGTGCACACCCCAGGCTCTGACTGAGGGGAGATCCCTGAAACCCCACACCCTTAAAAAAAAAGTTCTAGATGGTCAGTATGAAAGGAAAACTGAGGCTAACCCACTTCTACTCAGGACCCCTGAGGGGAGGAAGAGGCAGGTGCAAAAGGAAGAAGAAGGAAGGAAGAGGAAACGGGGAAGGGAAGGTGTGGATATTGATAAAAGCATTCAGAGAAACATCTTTCTCCAAAATGGTGGTGATGTGATGGAAATACTGGCCTGGGAGCTAGTCGCCATGGTAACCCACGGAGATGGGAACCAGTAGAAGGGTTGCTATGTGTGCCTAACCTTTCAGTGGGCTTTTGGTTCGGGTTTAGGTTTTTTTTGAATCTGCTATTTGCTGGCAATGTGTTAAGTCCTGGGCAATATAAATATAAAAGCAATTCAACCAAGTTTCCTAGCCTTCAAGAGCTCAGTCTAGTGAGTGAGAAAGATATGTAAGGAAGTGATTACAACACAGTGAGGTGAATGCAGATTTGCACAGTGCCATGGAAATACGGAGGACGGAGTAACTAACTCAGGACCCGTGTGAAGGAAGATAATTCAACAAAGCTATAGAGAGGGAGCTGTGTATTAGAACAGCACAGAAATCCTTCTCCTCTCATGAGACCCGTCCAGTTCCATGAAGCCTGCCTGACCCTCCTTCCCTTCCCACAGTAGAATCGATCCATACTCCTTGCTGCCTACACACCCCTCCTATGCTCGTGTTTCCACACCTTGTCACACATTAAACACTCTGCCTCCTTCTAATGTGCTGTAAACTCCTCACATGCACGACCATGTTTTATTCATGTTTGCATCTTTAGCACCTAGAATATTGATGTAGAATATTGTGTGTCAGATCGTGGCTTGCTAATTAGTGTTTGTGGGAAGGAAGGACGGAGGAAGGGAGGGTGGGTAGGGAGCAAGGAAACAAGGAGGAAGTAGGGAGGGAGGGAAAGAAGGAAGGAGGGAAATTAATTTCTCAAACATCCAGGGCTTATTTCCATAACCTCCTGTCATCTTCCTATATTTGGCCTCCTTCCAATAACTCCTGCTCAGAGTCTGTCCCTCTTTCCACCTATTCTCTTCTAATCCTTCCCTCCTCACCCACCCGTGCCTGGGCCCTCCCTCTCCCCTTCCTCAGCCCTGCTTCCTGTTTCTTGTCCATCTTCTGCCCCTTTCTCACTTCCTATCCTACCCCTGAACCTTTCTGTCCTTTCTCCATCCTTCTCTCCCTAACTTCCCATTACTTTAGTGAGGTCAGAAGCCTGATAGGGATCATGAAAAACGATGAAGTAAGGGAAAGGATGCGCAAAATATAATTTGTTTCAAAGGCAGCCAGTCTCCTTAGACCTCGGGTCAATGAGGAACAAAGAAGAACCTGGCCCAGTGTCTTCACAGCCCTTGCTCTCTGCAGTTGGTGGCAGTGAATAGGCCACAGTCTCCAAGGATCATGTGGCCAATCTGTTTTGAGTTTTCAGCCCAACACCAGAGTCAAAGAGAGTCCATGCTCTGCTGATAAAGAGCCCACATAGTGACCCCAAACGGCAGACGGCACCTATCCCAGGCTCCTCACAGCTTAGGAACCCCAGCCACCGGGGAAATTCATGACTTAGACAAGGTCACACAACAAGTCATCGCAGAGCCAAACCCAGAACCCCGTCTCCCGACAAGGAGTGCAGAATCTTTCCCACCGCAGTGCATCGCCTTTCGCTCCAGCGCTAGGTTTCCTCCACACCGGGATGGATGAGGCTGCCACGCACGCGCGCACACACACACACGCACACACACACGGGGACTCATTCTTCCTGCTGAGAAATGCACGCAGTGATGGGGAGGAAGGTGACAGCTGTATAATAGCAGCTCTGTGGGATGGTTCTGGACTTAGAGTGTGGGATATTATCTCCTGCTAATGCGTTAGAGGAGACGCAGGGAAACAGAATGTAATTACCCAAACGGCTGTTTTTCCCGGATACCAAAACTAATTCTCCAGCCTGGTGAATAATGCTGAGGGGTCTTTAACAATTGGTTTATTTCCCGTCTGAAAGCTGTCACCACTCCTAATAGCACAGGGACCCATTTTGCCAGTCAGAGGTATCAGTTTGAGACGATCTCAGAGATCAGCATGTGCGCTCATCAGTTTCCAGAGGGGCCCTGAGAGTCTCTCCAGCCAGGAGGACCCGGGGAGGCTACAGCTCGGCTTCTGACAGTGTGGCCTCCGGGGGCCCTCCCTCAGATATGCCTGTTCTTCTTCACTTCGTCTCCCACCAGCCCCTGGCAGCCCATGTGGCTCTAGGCCCCAGTACCAGGGAGTGCACACAGCGTGGGGATTTAGAGAAATACTCTATTCTTAGAAGAACCCAGAACGAGTGGGCTTCCTGCCACCCCTCTTTTTAAACAAACCTCATAGACAAGCATCTTGACTCTAAAGCACATAAATTAAGCATAATTAATTCACCTTGTCAAACCTAGAAATAACTCCTCCTCCTCTAAATGTCTGCAGGCTTTTATTTTTACCACCATGACGGTACTTAGGTTTTACCACAATTCCTAGCTGTTTGTGCTTCTGTCACATCTGCCCTAAGATGGCTGCTCTTTGAGGCTAAGAGTCAATGAATCATCGCTGTATTTCCTCAGCACCTGACACCTGCCACAGGAAAGATGTCCCATGAATAAAACCTTGGCGTGGAGCAACTGATGAAAACAGGCTTAATACGCGGCTTTAGAGAAAAGCCATGCAGGGGGGAGCCTTGTGTGGGGAGCTCTGGATAATGTGCGCCCTTTGTCCTTCCGGCTCTGCAGAGGCCAGAAGGCCTCACAGAAACTGGATCTGGGATAGGGCCGGGGTTGGCTGGCCATGTTCAGAACAATGTGCCAACCCCGAAACTCCATAGCAGCTCATTCATCAGAAAGGACGGAAACACAGCCCTCTCTGGCGAAAAGGAGCCCCCAGAACTGGAAGCTCCCTTGTCGCTATGTAGACTCCACCCAGCGAGGGAGGGTCAGGGCCGTGGAAGCCAGAGCTCTTTGAGACGGCAGGAATAGCCCCGACTCATGACTCCAGAGTCCGGTCAGGCTTTCAAACTGTGGACACTTACTGCCTTGGGTGTAAGAAGGGAGTTGAAATGCACATCTATTCCCCCCAAAAGTGATGAGGAAGCATTTGGACAAAGCCTTCGAAGATGCTGGCACCACTCACGGGCCAAGCTCCATAAGCTCTGCGTCAGGTAGACTGGTCTCCAAGGGGAGCAAGGAGGTGAGCAGGTGGTTAGACTACCTGACCAGACTGCTGGCTCAGAGTTTCAGTCTAGGGATGAGCTGGGTTATGCTGGCTGCCTTCCTGGAGGTGAGCTGGCTGATGCAGTCCACTAAATGATACACTGAATTGAGTCTCTGAAAGTCCAGCTGGAGAGTGTGTTGATCCCAAAGTCACCCTCAGGTGGAACAGCCATAAATTACCAGTCAGCCTTTATTATGTGAGAGACTTTCACATTCTAAGAGTTTGACTTTCTCCCTTTTATTATCCTAATGAAATACCATGACTTGGCCCAACCACAAGAAAGCATCCAGTGAAAAGGGAACAGGATTTCTGGGCTAATTGACTAAGCTCCTCACTGAGAACATCCGGACACCAACCCTGCCAGGAACCCTGCTGCGTATGGGGGACAATCTGAAAGCCCGAGGGCACAGATTCAGTAGCACTTGAAGATGATGGAAGTCTGGAATCAGGGTGCAGAGGAGTGCTAGGCCAGCCTCAGTAATCCCCTCTTCAGGGCTTGGGGAGCTGGCTGCAGTACAGATTCCGATTTGATGATCTAAGGACAACAGATCCACTTGGTATGTGTGTGGAGACTCCAGTGCAAGTTTTGAAAGGCTCCTTCTAAATTCTGCTGTGGCTCATCCTTCTAGATACACCTCGATCATCTTAATTGCTCATCCCTCAGTTGAAAAAGTCCTGTGCTGGAACCACTCATTTATTAATTTCCAACATTTATGAGTCATCTACATAGTAGGGAATCGCTGATCCTCCCAGAGCTGGTAGGGTAGTTAAGGAGAAGGATATATGACAGCTAATTATGATGGAGTGAAGTACCACCAGGGGGGAAGCTGTGGAAACAGGGAAATGAGCAGATGATTCCAAATGTGAGAGATGACATTGGTGCCTGCCTCTCACTGAGACCACACACAGTTTGTTTTATGGAGATGCAGATGAGGAGCTGTACCGAAAAGTGGGCATCCACGGGCAGAGGAAATCCATATGCAAGTAGGATTGGTGAACAATTGACTTCTCCCAACACTTGAGCAAACTGAAGATCAAAACGGTTCCTCGGGAGCCCTTGGAAGAATTCACTGTCAACCAGACAGCTTCCTGGGGGCCATATGCCAGAGACTTTTGTTCTTATTTGGAGACAAACAAGACTAAGAGCCTGAAATAGAAGCAGGCTGAATCCCTAACATTCTGTGTGAGACCACATATGCATCTGAGGAAGGTGTGTTCTCCAACTTTATCTTTCATCTAAGGCCAGGATGTTTATTTAAAATTACAGAATTTGGTCAGTCTATCAGTCCTCATTCAGAGATTCAAATTTCCAAATAATAAGATAAAATATCTTCTGAGGACAGCATTGCTTATTTCAAAGAACAGCACCTGTCTCAGTCAGCCATTGTTCTCTTTTGTCACATTTGCAAGTTTCCTTGCATAACTTGCTTATCACACACACACACACGCACATGCACACACACACACAACTTCAGGGGGATCCTGACAAACTCAATATGATATTGATTAAGAACTCTGGCTCTGGAGTCTGACGTTCTGGGTTCAAGTCTCCCACCTGCTGTTTCCCAGCAGTGTGAAACGGGGTCAGTTCCTCTTAACCTCAACTTATTCATCTGTAAAATAGTTATAATACTGCCTATCTCATAGAGGTGCTGAGGGAAGTAAATAAGATAGGTCATATTCTGTATTTGCCACAGTGATTAGTATATAGGGAGATTTGATAACTAGAAATTATTATCATTTAAGGGCCCAGGAAAGAGCCAAGCCAATGAGATATAATTAAACATCTCAGATATTGAAGGTGTAGTTTCTGAGATATACCCTCAAGCACCATATGCAAGAAGAGAATTCTCCCTACCTACCCCACCCCGCAGGAAGAGCCTGCTAAGTCAGCCCTGCAGATTCTGCAAGAGGGATGCTGACATGAAAGAATACATCGGATTGAATCCCAACTGGAGTTTGGTACTTGACATGGGGACCTTGAACACCCCAAAGGACAGGGCAACCAGGGGGTGTGCCATGGAACTCACCTATCATGAGGAGAGCAGAATGGGTAGCAAAGATGTCTGCCATGAAAACTTGCCAAGACCGCTCAGATTTTAGGACTAAAGCAACTGGTCTTTCTAGAATCTGGAAGCAGTGCTGTAACATTCTATGTGAAGGCAGAGAGGCTGTCTCTCCCTGAAAGAGCCACAGAAGTCTTCAAAGAACAGTATGAGCCAGGCCTTGCCATGGATGGGAGCTTGGACTGAGAGATGGGAAGGTGATCCAGGTGCAGGGGACAGTGAGAATGGTGGCAAGGAGGGGACGAGGGCAGAGCACTAACATCAACATCATCACCATTTGTCATTGCTGACCCATATTTCATCCTGGCCAGGTGCCACACTCTGTGCTGAGCACTTTAGATGGGTTATCCCCACCATAACCCACATGGTAGCTCATTATCCCAATTTTAGGCACAGAGGTTGCCACTAGAACTCATGTATCAGAACAAAGGTGACAGCCGTGGCCTGACTGGATCTTTTCATTCAATTCCATGGGGAAAAAGCCCAGGAGGGCTTGCTTAGGAAACCCTGAGAAGCATGGGGTGGCTAAAGGTCCAGAGGGGGGATTGGGAGTTTTGAGGAAAGGTAGACTTGGGGCAGTCCAGGCCGGGTTACAAATGGCAGGGAAAACTCTGGGCACTAATAGGTTTCAGCTCATACCCAGGAACCTGGAAAATTCTTTACCCTCAGCTCAACTCAGGTTTCTCCTTCTCTGCCCAAGACAGCCCGGAATAAATAGCACCCGCAGCTGTGTGGAGGGCCCAGATGGTGTGCTTGATTTTCTTTATTTATTTAGATGTCATTTTCAATGTGATTGAGCGATTCCACCACCCTCATGGGTCTGCTCAGTCTCCCGTCCCAAACTCAGACAGGAGGAGTAGAATGGTTTGGGGATTTCCAAAGTGTACTTATTGATTGGGCCGACTCCGAGCAAGCAGCTTTTGCTAAATTTTAGAACCAGAAGCAACAAAGTGCAGGAGGATAGAAGGGAATACCTATTCCTTCGATTCATACTTTAGTGAAAATGTTACTTGATTTTTCTAACTTTTTTTTTAACCTGGGAATTTTTTTTCCCAAGTTAAATTGGATGTGGAGAAGAAATAGAGCACAGAGATTGACAGTGTGGGGCTAAGAGTCAGCCTGCCTGAATTGAAAGCCTGGCGCCACCCTCACTAGCTGAGTGATCTGGGGTGAGTTACTTAACCTCTCTGAGCCTCAATGTTCTCATGTGCAAAAGGGCACTTAGTAAGACTGCCTACTCTTAGGGTCTTAAGGAGATAAAGCGAGTTAAGACTTGTAAAACCTCAGCACAGAACTTGACACACGTTCAGTGCTAAGTCAAGGTCAGCTACTGTTGTTCTGTGGGACAAAAACAGAGCTGTTGTATCGGGACAGAGAGGCCTGCAGTCTAGTGCCACCCACGCTCCCCCATGGAGGCTCTCATGCTACCTCTGGGGGCCCTGGGCAGTGGCGAGCTAACCGATATTTAACAACTGGCTCCCCAGAGGGTTAGGAGAGAAGGCTCTCTGATCGTGACATTTGCCAATTTCTGTTGTGTACGTACTCCCAATAATGGCTGATTTTTAGGCACCCCCATGAGGTCACTGAACACAAACATGGGAAGAGATGCACTCACACAGCTGACTCCAGCACATCACTGGCCCTAGCACTCTGGAAACCTAGTGTGGAAGCCAGAGAATCTGGGAGGTCCCTCCTAGTTCTGGTTTTGTATTCTTGGGTATTCTACCTCAGGGTAACCCAAACTTTGGAATTAAGCTTCCCCCAGAGGTGGGCAAATGGAAAGCAGTGGGCAGAGAGTAGGGAGCCAGAACAGTCTGGAGAGTTCAGGGTCTTGGTTTTATGCCTAATCCAAAAGGCAATGTGTCTGACAGTTCAGTGACTCTTAATTAGATGAGATTGAATCAGCACAACTGCTTTCTGTGGCTAAAACGCTTTCCCTTTGAGTGCAGCCATTCAATTACTTCTAGGGCCCATTGGGCAACAAGCCTCAGCTGAGGGATGGGAGTGTGGCATAATGATGTGCATCGCAGAGCCCTTCAAGGACAATGGGTGTATGTGTGTTTGTGTGTGTGTGTGTGTGTGTACGTGCTGGGGAAGCATAGGCCAGCATGGGCTGAGAGTCTTGGACTTACAAATTCAGGAGTTACCTACTAGAAGATGACCCAAGAACTAGAGAGATCCCATAGAAAAGCCCTGGACTGGGATCTAGGAGCCTGGATTTTAGGACCAGCACCGTTTAACTTTGTGTTCCCTTTGGAAAATATGAGAATTATGATGCCTGCCGTGCCTTTTCCACAGGAGTATTATAGGATCAAGGGAAATAATATCTGTGAAAGCTCTCTACAGAAGGACCAGATTAAACCCTACTCATCAGAGAAGTGGCAAAACACCCAGGGGTTGGCCAAAGGCCTCTGAAATCGGTCACTTGCTAGGCAGGTGTCAGATAGTCACTCGTGTTGCCACCAAGAAGGGTGGGATTGTAAGGGTACTCATGGCCTAGGACTGGAACCAGAAAGCTATAGGCACCTGGAAAGTGACTCTTCATTTTATTCCTCAAGGGAGAGGTGTGAGCATTTCATCTCTGTTCCTCTGTGTTAGGGATCATGAAAGCCTGAGTTTTAGCCTTTCTGTGTCTACCATTGGGTGAGGAGAGAGAATGCAGAGTAAGATGAAGAGTTAGTTGGCATGGTGTCCTTTGCATAGTATTTCTGCTTCTACTGGGGTACTGTTCTGCTTTCCTTATCTGCTAACCAACTTCTTCTTAACCTTAGCTGGAGAATGACCCAGAATGGCTGCCTTGGCCCCCAAATCCACTCTAGGACCTTTCAGCTGAACCATTATAGACAATAAGCACCACCTCGGTTTCCAGTTCTGAACAAAGACCCAGACTGACCTTTCAAGCAAAGCCATATAAATCATGGGTGGCTGGCCAGCCTGGGGAAAGACTGCCCTTAATTCGCAGCCAGGAAGGGGTCACACAGCACAGAGAGAACTTGGCCACTCAAGACAGGGCAGATTCCTTTAGGAGCCAGTGCAGAGAGCAGACCACACTTTGCCTCTCTGGAACATCCTATCTTTTTTGGATAGGTTTCCAGCCTTTTTATGGCCCCTTACACCCTCAGAAATAAAATTCTGAAGGACCTTGTGTCTGACACATGAAACCACCTGGAAGGTCATACCAAGGGTGCACGTGTTGGGAAGAGGGCTTGGGACATTTTAGCTGTAGTGAACGAAGTGCCTCTGTCTCAGAGTTAAGTCTCTCCTGTAAATAGGGACCAAAATGGCAGCCCGTTGTTGAAAGGTTCAGTATTCATCCATTTCTCTATCTTTGAGTTGCATTTCCCTAATCAGGCAAAGAGAAGGAAAGATGTTTTCCTGGTGGCGTGTTTATAAAGAATCTAGCAGCCTATGTATGTATTCAGTTGAATTGTATGAAATTGCCATGTTCATGGGTCCAGAATGGTCCAGTGTCTGCAATTTCAATCTAAAAAGTTTCAATAAATACTTTCCCTTCAGCCCCTCACTTCAACAGGACCCCCTCCCACCAGAAAATATTGGAAGGCCACACACTGCCTTCAGGTCATTTATAGCTCAATACAAGTGTGTAATGGACAGAGCACCTCTCCTGGGTGTGTAGACAGAGCGAACTTTAGCTCAGACAGCACCTTGTAAACCTCTGCCCTCTGCCCTCTAGAGATGGGGGCTTGCTGTGCATAGTGCCCAACCCAGACTTGGCAAGGAAACCAAAGCTCTGTGTTCTCAGGTTGGAAAACTTCAGAGATGAGTCTTCTGTTCAATTATGTTGGGATTTTTTTTCCTCTTTCCCCTGGGAATTGGGACAATTGCAAATGTAGATACACAGAAAGTGAAAAATTGATGGTTGATAGGGAAGAACAATGCGATCCAGCTCATTATTTTCCCCTAGAGCAGCACTCAGCCAGCCCTGCAGTTCTTGCACAGTCAGGGGCTAATGGAGGAGGTGGGCCACGGGGCCGTGGGGGGTAGCTGGGGCAGAAGCTGGAGGATGTAGGCCTGGGAGCCAAGTCAGCTGGTAACAGCTGGGGCTCAGGACTAGCCCCTCTCCCTTGCTGGGGCTCAGGTTTCTCATCTGCAAACTGAACTCTCAGTTAGGTGTACCTCACTCCCGTTCAGCAGCGACAGTCTCTGAGACAAGAGTGCACATGGTCAGGTAATCTGGAATGAGAGGGGGCGGCCACAGTGAGTCCTGTGCCAACTGTGAGTGAATGAGTGGTCCCTGCCCATCCACCGCCCCACACTTGATTCCCTTCTCATTCTGTGCCCTTCCCAGACACCCCTCCCAATGGGGCACTGTTGGGCTCTGCCCCCTTCCCACATCCTTCCTATTCCTCACTACCCACCCCACCCAGCCACCACCCTCTGGCCTTCCTTCCTCTTGCCCATCACAATCGAGGAACCTTGAGGTCATTACTCTATAGATGGATCTAGAAGTGCCTGACTTGCTAATTGCCAGTGAATTAGTCAACATCACAATGTCTCATAACTTCTCCAGGCCTCAGTTGTCCAATCTGACATTCTGTCCTCCGTGCCTTCACTTTAGCGTATTCAATACCACCAGACATGTGACATTTGGGGGACATATGGGAGACTGAGGCTTGGGTGGGCATGGAGCAGTGGCCTTCCTTCAGAACCACGTGGTCCATCTCAGCTGGAGACTGTCTCACATGGCTCCTGTGAGCAGCGGCAGCCCCCACATGGCCTTTAAAGGCACCTCTACCTTTCTTTTTTACCTACATTTCCATCGCTAATAACAGTAGTAAGTCTATGCTACCTGTGATAGTTTAAGGAGGGTTTTCATACACAGCGTCTCCTTTGCCCTTCCCTACAATCCTTATTGTCTCCAGGTTAGCAGTGGAGGAGGTGAGGGCACAGCAGAGACATAAAGTGGGTGGCCAACAGCACAACTGGAACCAGATTACTAGCTACTAGCCTGGGCCTGTCTCCATAATACTGCACCTCCCTGTTCTGAGACAGTCACCATTTCCAACTCCTTATGCCAAGGGAAGCTGGAAGAAGAGATGATGACTGCCAGTGTCAGAGTGATGATAGAGTTGGCTTCTCTGTGGCCAGGGTTAAGGAGGTTCTGGAATACCTGGGGCTGCAGGGACCTCAACAGGAACGTTCTTGGCTCTTAAAGCCAACATCTTGCCCTTCATGTGGATCAGCCCCAACTGAGCGTCAGTCCTCTCTCTGGCTCTTTTTCTTCCAATTAGAGCTCTCTACTTAAGGAATAAGTACTTGCATCCCCTACCCCACCCCTCCTTCCCACGGAGGTAACTGAATTGCTCCCAACCTACTCTGGCCGCTCCAGCCTTTTCAGCTGTCCAGTCCCCTCCAAGACTTTTCAGCTGCAACTGTCGCCATAAATCATCAGATCTTTCCATGTGTGTGGTCAGATTTCCCCAGCTGAGAATCTGATTCTCTAGCTTATTTCTTTAAGTCAAACCACATAAGTCACAGGTTATAGCCAACCTGGAAATCAGTTGCCCCTGGCTCCATCAGATGTGGATCGAGCCGGTGTTATGTGATACAGAGGATACCGGAACTTGGGACAATGAAGGCAGCAGGATGGACACATCCAGTGCAGATATATTACTCATGCCCTGATCTTTGCCTGGGATACCTTCTCTTTTGTCCTTATCAGGTGGTCCCTGATGATTCGTCATGGCCCAACCCAAATGTTACCTCCTTTATGAAGCCTTCTGTGAGAATGTCAACGCTCCTTCTAGATTTCCATACATCTCTCCTCAGTTTCACATATATCTTAACCCCTACAAGAATAGAAGATTCCGGGGGTGCCTGGGTGGTTCAGTTGGTTAAGCATCTGCCTTCGCTTCAGGTCATGATCTCAGGGTCCTTGGATTGAGCCCTGCATCGGGCTCCCTGCTCAGCAGGGAGCCTGCTTCTCCCTCTCCTTCTGCTCCTCACCCTGCTCGTGCTCTCTCTCTCATTCATGCTCTCTCAAATAAATAAATAAAATCTCTCAAATAAATAAAATTTCTCAAATAAATAAATGAAATCTCTCAAATAAAGATTCCAAGAGAATTAAAGTATTTTTCATCTATCTTTAATAATTCTATTTATTAATTTTTCTTAAAAAGTCCTAATGTAACTCAGTTTTTCCCAGCATTGTTTGGGTGAAAAAGTGCCGCATCTTCAAATACATGTAATGAATGTTGAGTTTTTTTTTTTTTTGTAGTTTTTAATTTTATTATGTTATGTTAGTCACCATACAATACATCATTAGTTTTTGATGTAGTGATCCACGATCCATTGTTTTCATATAACACCCAGGGCTCCATGCAGTACGTGCCCTCCTTAATACCTATCACTGGGCTAACCAATCCCCGCTCCCCCCTCCCCTCTAAAACCCTGTTTGTTTCTCAGGTCCATAGTCTCTCATGGTTCATCTCTCCCTCCAATTTCCCCCCCCCCTCATTTTTCCCTTCCTTCTCCTAGTGTCCTCCATGTTATTCCTTATGTTCCACAAATAAGTGAAACCATATGATAATTGACTTTCTCTGCTTGACTTATTTCACTTAGCATAATCTCCTCCAGTCCCATCCATGTTGATGTAAAAGTTGGGTATTCATCTTTTCTGATGGCTGAGTAATATTCCATTGTATATATGGACCACATCTTCTTTATCCATTCATCTGTTGAAGGGCATCTCGGCTCTTTCCACAGTTTGGCTATTGTGGACACTGCTGCTATGAACATTGGGGTGCATATGGCCCTTCTTTTCACTACATCTGTGTCTTTGGGGTAAATACCCAGGAGTGCAATTGCTGGGTCATACGGTAGCTCTATTTTGAAATTTTTGAGGAACCTCCACACTGTTCTCCAAAGTGGCTGTACCAACTTGCATTCCCACCAACAGTGTAAGAGGGTTCCCCTTTCTCCACAACCTCTCCGACACTTGTTGTTTCTTGCCCTGTCCATTTTTGCCATTCTAGCTGGTGTAAGGTGGTATCTCAGTGCGGTTTTGATTTGGATTTCCCTGATGGCTAATGATGATGAACATTTTTTCATGTGTCTGTTAGCCATTTGTATGTCTTCTTCAGAGAAGTGTCTTTTCATATCTTCTGCCCACTTTTTGACTTGATGATTCGTTTTTTGGGTGTTGAGTTTGAGAAGTTCTTTATAGATCTTGGATACCAGCCCTTTATCTGTAGTGTCATTTGCAAATATCTTCTCCCATTCTGTGGGTTGCCTCTTTGTTTTGTTGACTGTTTCCTTTGCTGTGCAGAAGCTTTTTATCTTGATCAAGTCCCAAAAGTTCATTTTTGCTTTTGTTTCACTAGCTTTTGGAGATGTATCTTGAAAGAAGTTGCTGTGGCATCCTGGGTTGTGCGCCCCTCCGCAGCGCTCCCAGTCCTGCCTCCAGGTCGGGGCATGTCTCTGCCCTTTGTGCTTCTAAAACTGCCAGCTGCTCCCAATACGCGCACGTGCGACTCCCCCGTTTGGGGTTCCGACCCGGGGCTGCAGTTCAAGTGCACGCGACTCCGCCGCTCGCCACTGGGGGATTCCACCCGGGGGTTGCAGTTCACCAGCGCCACCCCGGCGCACCGGGTTTCCCTCTCCGAGGCTGCAGTTCACGTGCGCGCGACCATCACTCCGGTTTCTGTCCGGGGGCCTGCAGTTCACGTGCGCGCGACCCCACCAGTCTGGTTTTCCACCCCGGGGGCTGCCCTAAAGTCCTTTCCCCGACGCTACCGGTCTGCAAGTCTGTGCCCCGTCCGCAGCACGCAAGGCTGTCACTCACCGGCGGTGCAGGATCCCCAGGTCCAGGCACCCTCCTGCCGCCGTTTATCCTCCGATATCTGCCCGCAGAATCACGGCTCTCCGCTTCATACCTCAAAACCAACTGCCTGCGATATTCTGTTTGTAGAGATCCAGATCTTACATCTCAGGCTGGTTTCGTGGGTGCTCAGAGTCGTCTGGTAGATATCCAGCTCAGTTCTGGGGACCTGTTGAAATAGGGTCCCCTACTCTTCCGCCATCTTTCCCCTCCCTCGAATGTTGAGTTTTAAATGTTGCCCAAATTTTTCTAGCACAGGACTTTAATTTGCTAATGTGCATTGTAAACTCCAATGGGAAAATAAAATATGTAACTTTCTTTTTCTTACTGCCATGACATTGCCTTTTCGGGAAGTACCAAAAACAACTCCCAGAACCAGTGTTTTCTACAGAAAACAGTTTGGGAGACATCAATGTAACAGAAGTTGCTTAGACTCAGGTGTGGACGAGTCATAGTTCAAATTTGGCTCTGTGACCTTGGACAAGTCACTTAACTTTCCTGGGCCTGGGTTTCTTCATCTGCTCAAAGATAATAACACCTACTCATAGGGTCGACGGGAGGATGAAGTGGCATATGGTGTATGCAGAGTGATTTGCACATTGACTGTTGCTGAACAGGTGCTCAATACATGGGCACTGTTAGTTTCTTTGTATTCCTCCACCGCTGAGTTTACTCTGGGGCGGGGGCTCAGGAGGTGCCCATTCCGAAGCATAGTGTCACAGAGAAATCTAGAAGACTCCTGATAGCTAACAGACACCCAGCAAGATGAGAGCCAGCTGCAGCCGTCCCTGTGGGAGACTCAGACACTCAGCTCAGGGCAGGGATCTTCCTGGGATTTCCACCTCTTCCCATCCCCTCACCAGAGCTAGAGATCTCTGATGGACTTCTAACTTCTTTCTGACCAAAAAATACCCCCTGGCTCTAGGCCACTCTCATCCAGCATACTAAATAAAATAATAAAGTTACTTACATTTGCATGGTGCCTTCAAGTTCACAAAGAGCTTTCCTTTAAGGCTTCTGTCTTATTACCTCAACCAGGTCCAATAGACCTCACATAGAATGCCTTGGAGTTGTGCAATTGAACAGTTCTGATCCCAGGATAGACAGGACAAGGATTATTTATGCCTATCAAAAAGCAAGACTTGGAAAAAATAAGCTAGTTGCCCAAGCCTTTGCCCTAAGATCAATAATTCATCAGCTTTGCCTACTGGACATGCTCTTACTGATTCTCAGTCACCCTCCAGAGTTCTGGGGCCTGCCTACTTCCATTCTGAGTATGTGATGTTCCCATCTCAATGATTCCTCCCTTGCCTAGGCCAAAATGCCCTCCTGACCAGCCCTGTCTGGTAGCCATGGTGACAGGGATCCTGTAGGCACTGGTCCTGTTTGTCCAGCCTAGAGCCTTCCCCGCAGGCCTCACCATATGCCCCAGGCTGCTCTCCGCTGGGCATGGCATATCCCCAGGTGTTGACTGTGTAAAACATGTCTCCATCCCTCCCTCTCCTTGCTCATGTGGTTCCTTGCCATGAGCTGTCACCTAGCCAACTTCTACATATCTTTCATGGCACTTGCAAGATGTTCCTCGAGAGCTGGAAATAAGGAAAAGAGAGGCCACAAGCCAGGGCATAGGCTGCAACCTATTTTTGCATTCAAAGGTTGAAAATAGCCTCGGTGTGGTAGAACCTTGCCTCCTGGATATGGAGTTGTTTTGTGTCTAAACCTCTCTCTTCGGCCACTGCCCCTGCCTTGGTGGGCTCCGCCATGCCAATTGTCTCCACATAATGTACTCTAATTTCCCCACTGTGCCTCATAATGGACTGTTAGGCCAGTGTTACCCCATGAATCTTAGACTGTGTGGCAGCAATCACAAGCAAGCAGTATGAAATGACTTTCCCTAGATTAGACTACAAACAGAAGCCAAAACCCAGGCTCAGACCTATTGTCAAGACACCAGTCAGAGCGGGGTCAAGAACGAAGGGGTAGGCTGTGCCACAGGCCAGGGAAACCACTACTTCCTGGTAATTAGGACCCAGCAAAACCTCATAGAAGAAGGCACACTGCACTGTCTTTTCCAAGCTGGCAGAGAGGGTGGCCCTGCAACCATTTCATCGGGGGAATGGTGGCGGGTGGCGATAGTAATAGAGCCACATGCAAGCTTTGTTCCAGGTCAGGCACCCTTGAGAGCGTTATGGACTCTGACTCTTCACAAAGACCCGATGAAGAAGGTACTCTCATTTATCCCCATTATACACTTGAGAAACTAACTGTTAGCAAGGATAAGCCACATGCCCAAGCTTACAGAGCAAATATGTAATAGAGCCAGAGTCAAGCTCAGGCAGCCTGTCTTCAGCACCCAGTTCAGGACCCACTGAGCTGTCCTGATTGAATTGGGGACCCTCTTATGGAGCATCTCAGTAGCCACTGTCTATCCTGACAGGAGGAGCTGTAAATAGGAGAAATGGGGCTGTCTTCAGCTCTGCCTTGTTCCTTCTACACAATCCCAAGCAAACCTCTTCGTGCTTTATCACTACCTCATACAATTGTAGATTGAATCTCATAATGTGTGTCAAAGTGCTTCGGAAACCATGATGTTGAGTGTGTGAACCATTAGGACTTGCTGTTGTAAGAAGAACCAGTAGATGAAGAAGTCTGCTACTAACTGGCTAACTGCAGTGGCTCAACGGGCTGTGCAAATGGTACATCTGAGCTTCAGCTCTCCAACCACAGAATGACATGATCGACACATGACCATCTTCTCCCCTGGCTTCCTAATGACCTAATTGTCCAAGTTGTAAAAATCCCAATGAGCTGTGGCCCTTGAGTTGAGTGCCCTGAGGACACATAGCCACCATATGAAAGGAAAGCATTTATTATGATGGTGATTGCACCAAGATGCCCTCTCCAGAGAGCTGCCAGTACTTAACCAACACGGTTCATTCATTCTTCTAAGCAGACCCAGATAGACTACCCTGAGGGACCATCTGGCTGGGTAGATGTGCCAAGTCAGCCTCAGAGAGATAGAGAGACTCTGGCTGAGTAGGGTGGGGGTGGAATCCTGGAACTCATGCTTTCAACCCCTGTTCCACCTGGCCCAGACTGTGGGGTTGCCCCTTAGAGAAAGGAGTAGACTCCTTCACTCCCAAATTTCCCCTTGTCCTTGAAGGGGCCCAGTTTGCCAGCCCACATCAAGTTATTGGGAAAGTCTTCAAGGTGACACAGCAGACCCTGACAGCAGTCCCTTGCAGACCAAACCCTTATAGCAGAGGTTCTCAAGGTGTGTCCCAGGACGAGCACCATTAGAATTTCTATAATTAGAAGTATAAGTTATCGGGCTCTACCTTAGACCTACTGAATGAGAAATTTGGAGGGTTTTAAGAAGCATGATTTTGATGCATGCTAAAGTCTGAGAGCCCACTTTCTTGGAGTACATCCCAGTTCCAGGTGGTTTATTTCTGGCTCATGGAAGGCACTGTCTGCAGATGTGCAGGGTTAGCTTTATGACGGCTCAGCTTCTGAGCAGTCATTCTTCCCAGGGCTGGAGCCTGAAAGCCCATGGAGGTTAAAGCCCCACCCCCACCAAGACCACCATTACCACCCCATTTGTCCCTCTTACTACTCAAGCATTCCCTGCATTTTAGGAGTGGATGGGACCACATTCCAGTTCTTTGATAATTAATAAGATGTAAAAAGAGAGAGGCTTCCCAAGTCCTTTTGCTTGGGGGTTGAGAATTTAGACCTAAATCTCTCTGTCCTCTGAAAAATGCACCAAGGTCTCAGCTGCAGGTAGACCTTAGCAGCTCAGAGCATCCGCCCTGTCACTTCCTCCCCATCCCATCCAAACCAAACGATTACCTCTAGTGGTTTTGTTCAGTATTTCTCCTAAGTGCTAATGGAACTGCTCCCATCTCTCATTGCTAAGTAGGGAACTCTGCTCTGACAGGTAGCTCCAGGTTAATTAATAATCCGGGTACGATCAGAAGCAAGCAGGCACACTTTCTCTTTTGTCTGGTATCCCTCAGCATATTGGCATATCTGACTTGGGTACCTCAGGAGTAAGAACCATGCAGTGTCTCATTTATCTCTGCAACCCGTATGAACATGTGAGGGGTGCTCTGTAGTTGTTTTGATTGGGGGAAATCTGCCCTGGGTTCCCCAGAGGGTTCCCTGCAAAGCCTGCATTGAAGGAACACAGAGTGTAGTACCCAGCTGTGACCCCATGGGTAGTAGACAGCAAACGTGGGGAGGGTTAGAGTTAGGTGGCATCAATGCCTGCAAAGATATGGATCTGACTCATGGTTCATGTCAGGGAAAGCTTGAGACTGGCCTGGGGTAAGAAGGAATTGCTGCCAAGGGAATGTTGGCATCAGCTATGGTAGAGAACTCAACGCCATCCCACTGTCTTCATCATCAAGGACCCCTGTGCCTATTAGGAGACAGGGGGCAAGGGAAGGAGCCTGGGTTCTGTAGCCAGAAAGACAACTCTAGAAATAAACAATTCGGTGATCTTTGACATGTTACTAGACTTTTGACAAGTGTTTCCCATCTAGAATATGGAGAGAGCAAACCCTGCGTTCCAGGGTTGCTGTGAGGATCAAGTGAGGTGTATCTGAAGCACCTTATCACACAGGGAATGTCTCTTCTCTCCACTCTTTCTTAGGACTCAATATTTTGAGGCAAGGACATAGGAATCTTGGAGCCCTAAAATTTGAGGAAAAAATGGAATGGTCTGGCCACAGCAATCTGGAGTTAGGTTTGAGCCCAAAAGCTGGTGGTGGCCACTGGCTAAGTGGGGTGGCCTGTCAGAAGTTTGACACGAGTTCCTCCACATGTAGACACTAACCTCAAACAGACACCTCCCCGTTGCTGTTCCCACCCAAGCCTCCAGGGTCTGGGCTCTGAGTAAATGGGTAGCAAGATCAAGAATGGAGAAGGAAACAGAGAAGAGCCATAAGCATATGGTTCCATGCATCTAAAATGCTAACTAATCTAGAGTGATAAAATGCAGACCAGGAGCCTCCTAGGGCTGGGATAGAGGGAAAGGATAGACAGCAAAGCGACATGAGGAATTTCTGGGGGTGATGGAGATGTTCTGAGTTTTTCGTTATGGTGATGGCTGCACAGGTATATATCAGTGTCATCGATTGGTACCCTCTAAATGGATGTGGTTTACTCTACGTAAAATGTTCCTTGATAACGTTGATAAAAAAGAAAAGGTGAGAGGCCTCAGGCCCCCCAAATTATCATGAGGCTGGTTCAGCAAATGAAGACTAGAAGCTTGTTCTGCCATTTTTATAAAGGAGAGGCAGGCCTCAAACAGATATCTGTGCCTGTTCAGAGCAGCATTATTCATAAGATCCAGAAGGCAGAAGAAGCCCATGTGTCCACCAGTGGATAAACAAAATGTGGTATATGCATACAGTGGGTCATTTGGATAATAAGGATGAATGCCTTAAAAGAAAAGGAAATTCTGTAATATGGTGCAACTCAGATGAACCCCAAAGACATTAGGCTAAGTGAAGAAAGACACTCACAAAAGGACACGTTTTGTGGTTCCGCTTACCTGAGGGACCTAGAATAGCCAAAGTCATAGACACAGTAATCAAGTCCATAGAGACAGAAGGCAGGAGGATAGTTTTCAGGGGTTTCAGGGAGGAGGGAGTGGTAACTTAGCATCTAATGGGCACAGCCTTTCAGCTTTTCACGATAGCCAGAGTTCTGTGGCTGGATAGTGGTGATCGTTGCACACCAGTGGCGATTTACTTAATGCCACTCAACTGTGCACTTAAAAACAGTTAAGATGGTAGGGGTGCCTGGGTGGCTCAGTCAGTTAAGTCTGCCTTCGGCTCAGGTCATGATCTCAGGTTCCTGGGATCGAGTCCTGCATCTGGCTCTTTGCTCAGTGGGGAGCCTTCTTCTCCCTCTGCCTGCAGCTCCCCCTGCTTGTGCTCTCTCTCTCTCTCACTTTCTCTGACAAATAAATAAATAAAATATTTTTAAAAAAACAGTTAAGTTGGTAAGTTTTTAGTTATGTATATTTTACCACAATTAAAAATTTTTTTAATATAAAAAAGTGAGGGGCCATCTGCTAGCTAGCTGGGAGTCACATTGCCTGGTCGGTGTGTCCTTCACCAGAACAGAAGTCTGCTTGGAAAACCAGGTTCTAGCAGAGGGAGGGTACTTGGGCTCCAGAGGAGTGGTCAGAGTCCTTCCTCTTCCTTCCAAGTCAGAGACCCCACCCTTAGAATGTTCTAAAAGGTGTCCAGACTGGCAACCAGGAGACCACAAGTCTAGTCCCTCTCTACCCTTACCACCTGTCTGACCTTGAACCAACTTCCTCATCTATAAGATGGAGGTGACAGTAACGTCACAGGGTTGTTGTCAGGATCAAATGAAATCATTTATGTTGTTGAACTTCAAAAAGTGGAGGGTGTGTGCATATGAAGGTCTTTATTGTTCTGAGCCACTGATCCTCAAGGGAGCCAAGTGAGGTCTGGGGAGCAGATGTAGAACAAGTGTGACGAGGTCAAGAAACTGTGAGTGAAATTAGCCCACTGATTGTAATGGAGCCCCAGGAAGTGTGCTGTAAAGTGAATAACCAGCTCTTGGGGGCTGTCTGGCCAGGTCAGCTGCCTCTGATTCATTCCTCCCATCCCTGTTCAGAGATCCTGACGGATGGAATTGCCTCCTCGTCCAGTGAGTGAAACGGACATGGTGAATAGTTTACAGTTGACCCCTGAGCCAGTAAATCCAAACTCCTCTGCACTGTATTGTGCCTGGAACACATTAATTCTGGCATAAGATGAGACATAAAATATATCGGAGTTTAGCTGATGTGTTAATTTAGCTGTCAATGGAAATCCAATGTTGAGATTCACTGCCGTGCGAAGTAGCAATTTGTGCCTCTGTCAGAAGTGTGGGTCTAAACCGCAATTTAGAAGCCTTGCCAGAGCACCGTGGGCGTCTCAGGGATGAGGTAGCCCCGAGAAGTGTCAACAGCTTGGTGGTCCAGCCGCGGGTGGGGTCCATCATCGTGTCTCTACCACTGTCCTCACCGTACCGTAGGAGGTTCTCAGGTGTGGGTCGGGGGTGTGTATTCCTAAAAATAAAGCAAAGACACCATTCAAATGGGACCTTCCTAGGGATCATTTTTTCCCTTCTACAAAAACTGCCCTGCCTGCCTTCTGGAGTGATGGTGAGAAACTAATGAGGTAATGGACATGAAAGTGCTTTGAAGACTCTCATCAATAGAAACTCAGGTGAATTGGTATCCTTAGGATGTAAGCATTGGACTAGGAAGAGAGAGAGAGGATTGACAAGCTCATGCTTCTTTTAGAGTAACTTTACTTCCTTTATTCTAATTATCATATTATGTTATTTTTATGTATGTCCTTTATAAATCACATAAATTCAGAAAGACATGAAAGAAAACTGAAAGCATCATAATCCTTCAGCTCAGAGGGAACTTGGGTTAACAATTTGATATTTCTTCCACTTTGTCTTTCTGTGCTATAAATGGGCCTTGCCATGCTGTTCTGACAGTCTTACCTACAGGTGGTAGGCATGGCAGGGTGGTGAATGGTCAGCACATTCAAATTCTACCCAGGCTTCAGTGCTTTTATTTTATTTTTTAGTTAATTTATCATGAAAATTTTCTCAGTTTAAAAGAAGTTCTTCAAAAACATCTTTGTGTGAGACAGGCGTGCCAGTTTCTATTAGCATTCCCCCATCATTAGGCTTCTTTCTTTCTTTTTACTTTTATGGTGTTCTAATCTGCCGTGAATACCTTTGTGTCTAACTATCTGTATAATGCTCTCTTTCCCCAAGGACATTTCCTACAAGTGGAACTTTGGGGTCTAAGAGTCCGGACAAAATTTTTTTAAGTTTCTTGGAACATATTGCCAAATATTTCTGGGAAAATTCTGTCAGCTCACATTCTCACCAGGGGTCTGTGAAAGTCCCTAACTCACTACATCCTTTCTAGTACTGAATACTTTTTTTATTTTTTTAATTTAAATTCAATTAATTAATGTATAGTGTATTATTAGTTTCAGAGGTAGAGTTCAGTGATTCATCAATTGCATATAACACCCAGTGCTCATTACATCACATGCCCTCCTTAATGCCTGTCACACAGTTACCCCATCCCCCACCCACCTCCCCTCCAGCAACCCTCAGTTTGTTTCCTATTGTTAAGAGTCTGGATCCCCAAACTTTTATTTTTTATTTATTTTTTTTAAGATTTTTTTTTTTTTTTTTTTTATTTGAGAGAGAGAATGAGAGAAAGAGAGCATGAGAGCGGGGAGGGTCAGAGGGAGAAGCAGGCTCCCCGCCAAGCAGGGAGCCCGATGCGGGACTCGATCCCGGGACTCCAGGATCATGACCTGAGCCGAAGGCAGTCGCTTAACCAACTGAGCCACCCAGGCGCCCCTGGATCCCCAAACTTTTAAATCTAACCCTCAGGTCAGTTAAGTGCTTCATCCCACTCTACAAAATGACTAAATGAACATGCTGTTGTATTGACTAATGCACACGCGGGTGAGGATGTTGTCATTTGTAACGCTCATGAGGACCCCCAAAACAATTTCTCTTGGAGCTCAGTGTTAGGAACAACATTCCTTTTCCTATGAACATTTTGAATCTTATCATTGATCCTGTTTCCCTTTTGGCTTTGGCTGCTACGAAGCACAGAAGTGTACTTTCGCTAAATTTTGGTTATCATGTAGAAATCTGAGGGCACCTTTGCACTAAGATAGATCGGCCTGATTCATTTATTCATATGCTTTTATTATATGTCATCACATGTCACCTCAGATCCTTTTTTGAACAATGCAGAAATAGTTTAAGTTTTTCATCTGTTACCTGCGAAGACTTGAGTTTCTTTATTCTCATTGAAGAGGGTAAATTTGCCATCAGTAAAATGGACTTTATGAGAAGTTCTGATGAGTGGTCCTCTTTTCCTTTCTGACACTTGAACCCAGAGAGATGAACGCTGAGGCCTCCAGCACCAATGTCTGGGTAGAATTGGAATGTGCTGAACTAGTCCACCACTCTGCCACACCTACCCTTTCCCTTTCTCTCCCTCCTCCTCCCTTCCATCGGCAGGAGGCCTCAGAGGTTTGACATGAACATTGCAGCAAGTAGGCTGCTTAGCTCAAAGATGCTCAGTGGCCAAGCATCTTCCTGAGGGTCTTTTTTGCTGAGCCAACTTTTGGCATAAGACATCCCAGAGCAGCAGATCTGGCCCGGTTAATGACTTGGTTTAGTTCCCGTCATCAACATTGTTGGTGCTGGTCCTTGGCCCAGAGTCTGCAATCGGCAAGAAGGCTGTGCTCTGCCAGCACGTTGGCAGTGTTCCAGGGGGGTCCAGAAATGGCTTCACATTCCAGGATCCAACTGCAGAGCTGCCCAAACCCCTGCATCTGAGCCAGCATCCTCCCTACACCCCTGGCACCCGCCTTCCCCCCTTTGCAGCACCAAGCACTTCAACAGAAAACCACAAGGGGAAGCAAACCCAGAGCAGCCCCCTCTGAAGCCAGGGCCTGCAGTCGTCCACCAAGAAGCAGGTGTATGCCGAGCAGAGGAGGCCGCTCTCATCTGCCCAGAGAGTTCAGCTGACAAGGTGGGCCAACGGCTGCCAATCTGAGCTCAGAACAGAGCTTTCTGCCCAGTCTCCTCAATGGTGAGATGGAGTCCCAGGTGGAAGGACTGGAGAGGGAAATGTTACAGGCCCGCCTCTCTCTGACTGCTTTCCTGTTTAGGAAACACAGCTTAATCCTTACAATGACCCTGCAAAGGATAGAAGATGTTGTCTCCATTTTACAGAAGAAGAAACTCCATGGCCCAGCCACGCTTAGGAATGGCTGGCTTCACCAACTGTTGGCATGCAGTGCAGGTGGTGTGAAGGAAGAGATGGACCCTTGGAGCAGAGGAGGGGAGGGAAGAAGGCATCCCTCCAACTTCAGGCCAGTCCCAGCTTCATGAAGAATCTACAACACATAACCCTTTGTGGTGACTGCAGGGTGGGGAGGGCCTGAAGAGCCATCTGTTCTCAGAGCCTCAAAGACTGGAAGGCAACAGGGAGGAGCTTATAGTGGGGGAGCCAAGGGAACGGGGACCAGAGCTGGCTGGGTCGGCCACGACTCACCCTTCTGCAGCAGTGTGCCTTCCCAGAATGCATCTTACCTCAGGACCATCTGGGACATGCTACCCCACACCCCAGTTAGAGTCCTCCCCGCGCTCCCCAATTCCCAGTGTAGCCCTGCCTCCTGGGCCTCCTTGACACCACAACAGCTGCCCTCTGAGGCCCTGGAGGCCCTGCAAGAGGACAGAGTAGGGGTGGTCCATGTCACTGCCCCTTGGCGCTGTCCCAGCTGGCAGCCACCTGCACCTCTCATCTGCCTCTGCAGATAAAGGTCCACCCAGATACCAAAGCCGCAATGCCATCCGCCACTTCCTCCACCATCCTATAGTCCTGATTCTACCTTGGAAATAGTTCTCACCAGCCCCCTCCTTTCCACCCATGGCCCTGTTCTGACCCAGGCCTCCCTGGACTCCTGCGATGGCCCTCTGACCACCAGCATCTCCAACCCCCTCCCCTCTCCACCCCACACCTTTCTCCAAACCCGTCTAGGACATGGAGTCCTGTCATCTGCTCTGGTCCTATCCCTTTCACAAGTGTTTTAGATATTCTTTTGTCATCTATGGGCTTGCAGTCCACAATCCTCCCTCTTGATTTATTCCTGAGTCTTCAAAAATGACCTCTTCCTCCCTGGTGGGTCTAGCACATTGATTAAGGACATGGGCTTCAGAGTTGGGCAGACCTGTCCAAATCCTGGCTCTGCCAATACTCTATGACCTCAGGAATGACTTTACAAATCCTTGGATCCCAGTTTCCTTCTCAGTAAAATGGAGACAACAGCTGCTTCAGGGAGTTGCTGAATGGTCTAAATAAGATAAAGCCTAAAGCCTGAACTCTTTGGTCTGCCATTCGAGGCTTTCATGAATTGCTTCCTGCATGTTTTTACAGATTGCCCCGTGGCCAGTTCATACTGGCGGTCACCCAGACATCCTGCTGTTTTCTGAGCACACCATCCTCTTCCTGGTGTCTCCTTGTCCTTTTTCCGTGTTTGATAAGCTCCTGTCCATTCTTTGAGCACAACTCAGTTGTCAGCTCTTTTGTTCTTGAGCCTTCCTGTGGCCCAGAGATAGACACCTCTCCTCTGTGTGCCTATCACTCATACATTTCAGTAATCTATTTCTGAGCAACAAATTCTCCTGAGTATAGCTGCTTAAAACTATTATATTTTGTGGGGCAATAATTCGGGCAGAGCTCGGCTAGGTAACTTTCTGTACCACGTGGCATGGCTGGAGGTGATGCAAGAGTCCTCAGCTGGCAGACCGACTGGTGTGCAGGGTTCAGGATGGCTTTGCTTACATATCTGCTGCATTTGCAAAAGTGGTTGGGAGGCTGGGCTCAGCTGGGACTGTCCCTCATGTGCCTACCTTTGACCTCTTTGGCATGGTAGCCTTGGGGGAGTCAAACTTCTTGCATGGAAGCTCCAGGCTCCAAGGTCACATGTCCAGGAGCTAAGTGGGAGGTCCATAGCTTTCTATGACTTCGCCTCAACAGTCACATGGTGGTTTCTATTCTGTGCTATGAGTCCAAGCTGTCATAAGCCTGCGTAGATTCAAGGGGAGGAGATAGAGATTTCCCACCCCTCAATAATCCTCTCAAGAAGATTATTAAAGAAATTGCAGATACGTTGTAAAACTATCACAACATATACCTATTTTAGCACTTTTATTATTATTATTATTATTATTATTAATATTATTTGCGCACATAGCTGCCCCAACATACAAGATGGCCTCAAGACTGGAGACTGTGTCTTCTCCATCATTCACTATTTATTGAGTACCTACTATGTACTTCTCACTGAGGCTTATCTGCAGTTTTTTTAAGCCTGGAAACAACCCCGTGAGATAAATGCTGAAGCTCAAGACAATGGAGTACTTGGCCCAAGACCACATGGTGGAGTCAGAATTCAATTTTGGTCCATCTGTATCCAAAATCAGTCCTATTTCCTTAGCTTCTGTGCATTCTCAGCAAACTACAAAGACCAATGGGGATTCAGGACACCCACACAACTAAAAAAATTTTCCATTGGACACCAAATTCTATGTAATTGGTCCTGTTTCCTTCTTTGCTTTTGTCACTAGGAAGCACAGAGACAATTGTTGCCAACCTCTAGCAACTATGCATGTGCATTTCTGTATACCAGTCTTACCATAAATTTATTATTGTCCTGCCTGTAGTTTCCCTTTGCCCTAATTTCTCTCATTTACTTATTTTAGTTACTTTTTATTGTATGTATTTTTTATTTAAATTCAATTAATTCACATAGTCTATTATTATTGTATGTATTTTTTTTTTAAGACTTTAGATTTATTTATTTGACAGAGAGAGAGAGAGACAGCGAGAGAGGGAACACAAGCAGGGGAGTGGGGGAGGGAGAAGCAGACTCCCCGCTGAGCAGGGAGCCCCATGTAGGACTCCATCCCAGGACACTGGGATCATGACCTGAGCTGAAGGCAGACGCTTAACTAACTGAGCCACCCAGGCATCCCTGCATGTATTTTTTTAAACCTACTCAAATCCTTGATACAAATAGGCAGAGTATATTAAATGCAATATATCCATTGTGATTCTAATTTATTTGGCAAGAATTTATTAAGTGCATTTTGTATTACCAGAACTATTGTAGGTACTGCATATTTGCTGAAACCCCCAAAATGAAAACATTAACATAATTATAGAAAAAAATTTTCCATGGGGCACCTGGGTGGCTCAGTCAGTTAAGTGTCTGCCTTCGGCTCAGGTCATGATCCTGGGGTCCTAGGATCGAGTCCTGCATCGGGCTCCCTGCTCAGCAGGGAGTCTACTTCTCCCTCTGCTCGTGCTTACAATCTCTCTCTCTCTCAAATAAATAAATAAAATCTTTAAAAAAAAAAAAAAAAACAACTTTCCATTGGGTCCATTTAAAACAGGCTATCCTGGTATTCCCAGGAGTTCCATGGAAGAACTGTTTTCCTCTGGGGACCCTTCCTGAACTGAGAGGATGTGTGTGTCTGTGCCCCTGTGATTTGGCAGGTCTGCCTGAGACCTGTGGGCACGAAGAACAACCCTGTAGGTGTCCTCACAGACGTGTCCCATCAAGTCCTCTCTCTTTGTCACCTATTTTCTCAAAATAAAACTGTAAACTCTATTCAGCAGCGGTTCACTCTTGGGCATACAGTACCTGGCAGAAGCCCCCCTGGGTGTTCGGGAAATACTCATAAAAGTGGAAATGGAGCCCTGTGTGAGGGGGGACCCTGCTGGGCCTGAAGCAGCCCTCTGTGTGACATGCCCCACATTTAATAGCAAGAGCGGGGACTGAGAGTATTCTAGCTGAGTTGGGAGTGTCCTCATAAGCTTTCCAAATTGTCATTCACATTTA
This sequence comes from Mirounga leonina, assembly GCF_011800145.1. Taxonomy (NCBI): domain Eukaryota; kingdom Metazoa; phylum Chordata; class Mammalia; order Carnivora; family Phocidae; genus Mirounga; species Mirounga leonina. The sequence continues at coordinate 16,235,271 of NW_023270305.1, read as the reverse complement.
TCACTATTACCAGACTGCCCTCCCCCACCCTGAACCCACCCTGCTGCTTCCTCCTATGTATGGAACTCTTCTCCCCTGTTCCCTGTTGTTAGCTGAGACCTCAACCCTCAGGAAAAGCAGAATCAAGGCCCCTTAGAGCTCAGCCATCATTTCCCAGCTAACCGGACTGAGGCCGAGAGAGCGCATGTGCCTGGTCCAGCATCACGCGCCGGGCACCTAGCAGTGTCCGCGCAGATCTGAGGCCTCCTCACCACCAGCCCAGCACACTCTGGCTGCATCCACGGCCTCACATACCAGTTTATCCCACTGGAAGCCAAACAGAAGGGGTATTTAAAGGAAGAAGAAAGAGAAGAAGAACCTGATCTCCTTGCAAGGCCCCAACAACAGGCTTTACCCACTAGGCCACACTGGTGTCCCCTTGCCCTGCCATTTTAGCTAGGGCCTAGTTTTAAGGCCAGCATAACCAGTCATCTTCTTGTTGTTTAATCGTTATAAAACATGTATAACATAAAATTCACCATCTTAACCATCTGTAAGTATATGGTTCAGTAGTGTTAAAAATATTCATGATGGGCGCCTGGGTGGCTCAGTTGGTTAAGCGACTGCCTTCGGCTCAGGTCATGATCCTGGAGTCCCGGGATCAAGTCCCACATCGGGCTCCCTGCTCAGCGGGGAGTCTGCTTCTCCCTCTGACCCTCCTCCCTCTCATGCTCTCTGTCTCTCATTGTCTCTCTCGCAAATAAATAAAATCTTAAAAAAAAAAAATATTCATGATGGGGCACCTGGATGCCTCAGTTGGTTGATGGTCCAACTCTTGATTTCGGCTCAGGTCATGATCTCAGGGTCATGGGATCCAGCCTGGCGTCGGCTCTGTGCTCGATGGGGAGTCTGCTTGAGATTCTCTCTTTCCTGCTCCCTCTGCCCTTCCCCAGCTTGCAGTCACATTGTCTATCTAAAATAAATAAATCTTTAAAAAAAAAATTCACGTTGTTCAACCAGTTTCCAGAACTTTGTGACCTTGCAAAATTGAAACTGTACTCATGAAACAATTCCCCATTTTCCCCTCCCCCCAGTTCCTGCCGACCAGTATTCCATGATCTATGAATTTGACTACACTAGTTAGCTCATGTAAGTGGGATCATACAGTATTTGTCTTTTTTTTCAAAGATTTGATTTATTTACTTGAGACAAAGAGAGAGCACAAGCAGGGGCAAGGAAGGGCAGAGGGAGAGGGAGAAGCAGGCTCACCACTGAGCAGGGAGCCCAACACAGGGGCCAATCCCAGGACCCCAACATCATGACCTGAGCTGAAGGCAGAAGGCACTCAGGCACCTCCAGTATTTGTCTTTTTGTGACTGGTTGATTTCACTTAGCATGATATTCTCAGGGTTCACCATGTTGTAGCAGGTGTCAGGAGCTCCTCCCTCCGGAAGGCTGAGTATCGTATTGTGTGTATATACAAAATACTTTGCTTATCCATTCATCTGCTGATGAACATTTGGGTTAGTTCCACCTTCTGGCTATTGTGACTAATGCTACTATGAACATGGGTGTACAAACATCTTTTTGAAACCCCGCTCCCAACTTTTTAGATATGTTTACCCAGAAGTGAATTGCTGAATCATACGATGATTTTATTTTTAATTTTTTTGAGGAACCACCATACTGTTTCCACAGCAGCTGCTCCATTTTCCATTCCTGCCAACAGAGTACAAGAGTTTCAATTTCTTCTCCACATCTTGCCACCATTTGATATTTTCCTTTTATTTTTTATAGTTACCATTCTTAATCTCTCACTTCTTGTGTATTTCAGTTATGTCCGTGTAAAGAATGAGGTGAGAGATCATACAAACAAAAAAGGCTGATACACAGTAGATACTCACTGCATAGTATTTCATCTTATAACTACTTCCCACCCTTCCTCCCTGCCAAGGTTTCCTCCCTCACTAGGTTTTTCTGTCACCAAGCTTTCCTCCTTCACTAGGTTTCTCTCGATTTTCTGGTTCTGAGGTCAGACTTTAAGATGAGAGTCTTACAAAAGAGCTAAAAACTAAAAAATGCAAAGAGAGTCTTGACTCCTAGCCAGAGCAAGTGACCTTGATCTTGTCATAGGAGATTTTATCCCCCTTCTAGATTCCTGCCTATCAAACTGAATAACACAGAAGCTCCTCACATTTCCTCCAAGGACACCGAGCTTCCTCTTGACTCTGCCTGGAAGTGGCCCATCCCCGGAACCCTGAGAGCTGGGGGCCTGGTCCCAGCCTCCCTCCTGGTTTGGAGTCTGGAACGGGAAGTGTACTTTCTGACAGTCTCACTCCTCACTAAGAATTGGCCAGCACTTCTCACCTCCGCGTGTGGTGCTCCCAGCAGCCTGTGCCTACCCCAGCTTCCTTATCTCCCCAGTTAGTGCACCTTCATGCTTACGCGTGTGCAGCCATCGTCTGAATGGCATGGCAGCATGTGAGCGAGGTCTTTAGAAACAGAGAGGGCCACAGCCACTGCCATGAGCCTCTACATGATTTGCTTTTTATATGGACAAATCCCAACTGTGTATGCATGGAGCCGTGGGAGGTGGGGCTACATGGAGGTCCTCTTCAGTGAAAGGTCTTTTCTCTGAAATACCAGTTGTAAACTGAATAAAACAGAAATCCCGCTTTGGAATCCATTGTCAAAAATTACTTATTAAAAACATCTATTTACCTGTTCTTTCAACAAACATTTATTGAGCACCCACTCTATGCTAGGCAGTGTTCTAGGAACTGGGGATTCCATCCCCTTAATGCCAGTGGGGGAGAGACAAGCAATAAGGGAGCTAATAAGGAAAGTGTATGTTGCCCAACTGTAAGTAGGAGAAACAACACAGCAGAAAAGGGACATAGGAAGTATCTAGGGTGGGGGGCAGGGGAGAGATTTTAAATAAGGTTACCAGGGAATGCCTCACTGAGAAGTTAACATTTCAGTAAAGACAGGGAGGTGAGAGAGTGAGCTCTTACAGTTTTGGTGAGATCCTGTATAAATGTCAGGTGGTTTAATAATAAAATAAAACCTTAATGATTTGCTAGTGGTTTACAAAGTACTTTTCCTTAGGTGTCTGATCCCAACCACCCCCAACAGAGATTTTTGCCTGGCCCAGGGGACAAGCTATGAATCCTGATATTCAGGTCCCATCTTCTTCCCCCATGCCTAGACCCTGGCTTATCACCTACCTGAGTATATCATCTCCCTAAAAGCATATTACCAGCCCTTTGAGGGACTAGAATCCAGCCCAGAATCCCAGCTAGCCTCTCTCTCTACCCCTCCACGGTTCTCTGAGACTGCAAGCTTGCTTGCCCAGCCTTGGTCTCCAGCCTGTTGCATGCATTCTCTCTCTGGTGCCCTACTTGATTGCAGTCCATGATCCTCCCTCTTGTGTATCAATGGGGCTTCTAACGTGGCCTCTCCACCTGGTGGGTCTAGCATACTGATTAAAAGCATGGGCTCTGGAGTCAAGTGGACGTAAAATCCTGCCTCTGTGACCTTGGGAATGTTTTTACAAATCCTTGGGTCCCGGTATATAAAGCCGTTAAGGCAGTCCCTAGGAGATGACAGGCATTCACTAAAGGGTGAGGGTGGTAGTTATTATTACCACGATTGCTCTCCATTCCAAGCAGCCTTCTCTGCCGCGCAATCTGCTTTGTGGTCTCGGTTGTCGCTATAATTTGTTTGTGATTAGTACTAATTCTCCAAGGTACGACGGGAATTGTTCATTGTTTACTGAACAAACAAGAGGAGAAAACGACATATTATATGGAGAGCTGTGGTGCAGAATGGTTAAATATCACTGCTTTTCAGGGAGATTAATGGTAAATGTGCACAGAGGTCATTTATAATATTAAAAATAAAATTTTTGCTGGGTCTTTTCAGCAAAGCAATGAAGATAAATGTCGCATAGAGAAACCTTGGGGAAAGGGCCATGCAAAAACATCAAGGGCCTGTTGAGACTACAGAGGGATGAGAAAATTTTTAATTTCTTAAGAGAGCTCAGCCATGAAAACAAAACACAGTCGGCTTTCCTACAGCTGGCCTACAGGAATCTTTGTGCCTCTTCCTGAGTTTATATGGAGACTGACTTTGTCTGAGGAATTGGGATTTTGAAGCTAACCCTCAGTAGCTCTGTCACGTCAGCTGGCTCTGTCACGTCACCATGGCTTCCTGTTGCCTCTCCAAGCCATTCTCTCTAAATTGCTAGGAATGATCTTTTAAGAAAATGAATCAAATTGTTTTCAAATAATTTGAGACTTGTCTAAACTCCCTAAGCAAAATCCACACCCTTCACAGCCTTCAAGGTCCTGCCTAATTGGGCCTCTGCCTTCCTCCTCATGGCCCTCTTGACCCTCTGTGACCCTTCCAGCCACACTGGCCTTTGCTCTGTTTCTAGATCACGCGCATCCTCGCTCACTCTGGGTGTTGCGGTTCCTGCTCCTCCAGAGCCTTTTTACATGGCTGACTCTCTCATATCCTTCAGGGTTGGCTCAAGTATCACCTCCCCAGAGAGAACTTATACAGCCCACCTGTCAAACTAGGTCACCCACGTTGCCCCCTAGTCACTACTCCTAACCCCAGTGCCAACCTTTCAAAAGAAGCTCTGAACATAGTTGTTCAATAAACCAAAGACAGAGTTGGGGGGCAGGGAGATGTCTACAGTGTAACCTAAAGAATTAGCAATTTCCAGAATGCAAGGAAATTCCACCTCACTCCATTCTTCTGCTCAAACTTGGTGATCTATTCTACGTTCCTTCCCCATATATTCATTAGTGCTTGCTATGTGCCAGGCACTCTCCAGGAGATCAAACAAGGAAGACAGACCCCCTGCCTCCAAGAATTTAGAATTTAGTGAGAGAAACTAACAATGTAGACATAATCGCCCAAGAGGGGAGGTGAGTGCACAGTTAAAGGTATGGAGCGATTGCCAGTGCACCCCAGAGGGAGGCACACATCTTTCTTCAAGGGAGAAGAACAAGCAATTGGGGAAAGTGATACCTGAGTTAGGAGGAATTGCTCAGATGGAGAAGATGATTCTAGACAACAGAATAGAGTTACACAGAGGCTGTAACCATGGCTGCCTGTTCCAGAAGCTGCTAGTCGTGGTGTTGAGCTAAAGATGTAAAGAACAGGGTGAAGCTGGGAATGGGGGCTGTCACGGCTGTGCAAAGCCTCAATTTGGTCCGAATGCCATGGAAACCAGCAAAGATGGAGGATTAAGACCTAAAGGAAGCCGGGCTCAGAAAGTTCACTCCAGTGGTGGGGTGACGCCAGAGACAAATCATCTTGAAAATTCATCACTGCCATTCTTTTTCATAGCTATGTTTGTGTTGTGGGTTACTATTGGGTTTGTTTCTATCATGCGTTGTAGATATTTGCCCCTACTGTGGGATGGGGGATTCCCAAAAGTGCTGTTTGACCCCAAGACTGGGACTGTTCAACCTCTTCATTGACCCCTTCCCACCCACCCTCCATAGCCAGTTCTCCCCAACTTCCTGGGATACTATCTGAACTTAGCTGATAATAAGCCCACATATTGGGGCACCTGGGTGGCTCAGTTGGTTAAGCGACTGCCTTCGGCTCAGGTCATGATCCTGGAGTCCCAGGATCGAGTCCCACATCGGGCTCCCTGCTCGGCAAGGAGCTTGCTTCTCCCTCTGACCCTCCCCCCTCTCATGTGCTCTCTCTCTCTCATTCTCTCTCTCAAATAAATAAATAAAATCTTTAAAAAAAAAATAAGCCCACATATTGTGTTATGGACACCATTTCATTCAGTCCCCAAAAAAACCCTGTGAATTAGATAGTATCCACAACTTACAGAAGGGAAAAGCCCTCTAAACTATGTCAGAGTTTGTACCGCTAGCTAGTGATGCATTGGGCCTGCTAAAATCAGAACAGAGACGGAATCTGGGTGTGAAGGGAACTCTGAGAACCCTGGACCAAGGAGGAAGTCATCATGGTGAGATAGTGGGTGGTGCCATGAGGCTCAGGATTCTTCCAAAGGGAGAAGGAACTGAAGATCCATTTATTTCTCCAACACAAGAGGTTCTCAGACTTTGGTGTACCAGTTGTCACCCAGGGAGCTTGTGGAAAATGCTGGTTCCAGAGTCTCACCCCCAGATATGCTGAATCTGTAGGTCTGCAGTAAGGCCTAGGAAATAAGATAGTTACCAAGCTCATATGACTTTGATGCAGCAGGGACATGCCATCAAGGCAGTAGCCTAAGCCCATGGTAAACACAAATGGCTGGCTGTAGAGGGTCTACAAACAAGGAAACTGAGGCCCAGAGAAGTGATATGCCCATGAAGTCCGAGGCCTAATGGCAGATCCAGGCCTCCAACCAGCTCTCCTGACTCCCAGCACAGTGCTTTCTTACCCAGCCCACTGGGGCCCTCCATACCCAGGCCCTCTCCTTGCCAGTTTGCATTTTGAGTAGGAACCCCAGATGCCAGTTCTTTAATGAGGTTGTCCAACTACAATTTACAAGGCCCAAAGTCCTCAACAGGACTGGTCTCTGCCAGGCTTAATTTACACAGTTCATAGGCCTTCCAACACCCCCATTAATGCCAGTGTGGTGGTGGCAGCTATTAGTCTATGCACAGTCTGACTACACCCTCACCATGCCACCATCCATTTGCACATCTCTGGGCTTCTTTTCCCTTGAGCACTTGATTCTCCTTGTCCTGGAAAACGTGAAGTTTCCACCAGGAGGTGGGAGCTGGGTACCACCTCTGGGCTCCAGCTGCAGCCTGGCTCCTGACTTCCCCACCCTCTGGAAGCCAGCCTCCTCCCACAAGCCAACTCCCCTTCTCTTTAATTTAAAAGCAAGACCCCCTTCTCGCTGACACAGCACTCAATTTTTCCCCTTTAACGAGTGGCATCTGTTAGGCAAGAGCAAGAGGTGGGAGAGGCCTGAAAGCTGATACAAATGTGCCTTTTTTAATGCCACATAAATCACCTTAATTAAAAATTAATTAAGCGCCCTAAAATTTGACATTCATTTAAAAAAGAAATTTGAGTTAAGAGAGTTGTGTCCATTTCAAAGCATCAAATCTCCAAGACACGACTGAAGGAGGAGAGCAGATGTGGGTTTCTGTTTTGAATGCACAATTAGGGAAAATGAGTCATTCCCGGGGAGCAAACTCCCCAAGTCCCCCGTGGGGCAGAAGAGCACCTCATGTAACCTGACCCGGGGCACACGTGTCTCCAGTGCAGATCCAAACTCATTTCTGCTGCATCCACAGAGGAGATAAATGGTCAAACAAATGTGACATGCTGTTTGTTGTTTCAGGAGAGATGTTCCAGGGTGCCGATGACAGATGACTGAGACAGGAAAAGCCAACATGAGGCAACTAAGGGAAGCTTGCTGGGCAAGTGAGTGGCTCAGTTAAGATGCATAGCAGGGTAGCAGGCTTCAGGGGAAAGTCATTAAGTGGTCAACATTAATAAAAATGGCACCAACTCTATCAAATCAACTTAGGAACATAGAGCCGCCGACAACCATTGCCAGAAGCCCAGAATCAGGACGTCAAGGATGGAAGGAGTCTTGGAGGTTGAAGTTACACTCTCACTTTACCAGGGGACCCTGGAGAACCATGGAGGTACAGGACCCACCTAAGACACACAGATCCTCCAGCCCTCCAAGGAAGTGGTTCTCAACCCTATGTCCATGAGAATCACCCAGGAAGCTTCTAAAAATCACCAGGGCCAAGGGCCCCTCCTCCAGAGGGACTGATTTCACTGATCCAGTCAGATCATCAACAGTATTTCTAACTTCCCAAGCGACTCCCATGGGCAGTCAGGGAGCTGCTCCAGCAGATGATGTAATTTGCGTCCTGGGAGAGGGATTCCACCTGGGACCATGTGACCCAGATCTGGGCCCTTCCCCTGTGATTTGCTAGCTGTTGAGACCTCCGGCAAGGCACCTTGCAAGGAGCTGGTTGCATTTTGTTGTGCCTTACTCTTTAAAAATCATTTCTCTCTACATTATTTAATCTCTCAAATCCTCGGTCTTTTGTTTAATCAGATGGGGATAAGAATAAATGTCCTACCAGTTGTTTCTGAGGTTCAAGCAAAGAAGGCTTAGGAAGGCACATGGTAAGGTGTTAAAATGCTCTCCAAGGGTAAGGAATGATGACAGTTTACTATCCCCAGTGCCTGAGATGTTATTCTGGGAAGAACTGCCTTTTTGAAGGTAATAAATAAATTCCCAGAGGAGAAGACCCTTATTAACGAAAGATCCTCGAGCACCAGCTCTCCCCAGAGTTGATCTCAGCTCTCCATAACCTTTCTGTGACTCGGGCATTTGGCATTTCAGTGGTTACCAGGAGTCACTGGCGCCATGGCCGGAAGTGATCGGGAAGTGCCAACAGAAGTGTCTTCCTCATGCTCTGGAGCAGGCTCTGACCATCCGGGACCTCGGGTTACCCTACCACACAAGCTGGAATAACCACTTGACAGCCACCGAGGGGATGCTGTTAGGAAACTCAGGCCCTTGATTAAAACCATTCCCCAAGGGTACTTTACTCCTTGGAATTTATGGGCCCCATAAAGAGAAGAACTTGGGAAGACAGAGCAGTTGTTTTCTGCTGCACCTCATTAGTTTTGAGTTTGGGCTGGCAGTAGAGATCAGAGTGCCGGGCGTCCATCTAATTGAATCTCTCACAGGCATAAAGTTCCCCGTGGTACAGGGGAGGAGGCAATGTCAGGGAGCCTGGAAGTCTCCAGCCAGGGGAGAGGGATGAGGAGGAGTTGGTAGAAGCAGGGGCTGAAGGAGAGAGCTTCTCTGGGCTGCAGCTGTGCAGCAGGGAGCTCCTGGGGATAAACTCTGTGGCCTCCAGAGAGTGAAAGCAGCCCTCCCTTCCAGCTACCAGACCCCTCCTTTGGTGAGGTTTATGGTCGCAGGGGAGGGATACTGACTTCCTGCCCTTCTGTACCCATTGTCACCGCTCCTGAGGACCCCCATCACCCAGGGGGATCCCACAGACAGACACAGTACAAAAGACAGAGAACAAGGTGTCAAAGCCCTGGGCAAGCCATGTAAGCACTCCGAACCTTTGTATTCTCCACTATAAAATGAACGCAAGATACCTCCCACCCATAATACATCGTTTCAGTTCAAATCCCCAATACCGGAGTGGGGAGATCTCTGTGGAAGGCGCTGTTGGAGACTCATGCAGATAAGACTTGATACCTCCCTTCAAGTCACTTAGTTTGCTGAGGAAGACAGGCATACAAACAGCTAGTTACATCAAGCAGAATGTCCGCCACATTCAAGCAAGAAGCCCAAGTGAAAGGACAGTTCATGGAAGGGAGAGAATGGGGCACTCCATGAAAATGTCACAGATGAGCTGGGGAGATCTAGATCCCCATTGCTGCAAAATGGGGAGTTGGCGGAAGATGTTCCCAAATGCCAAGGCAGCCTTAGCAATGGTGGGACAACCCTATGACTACCAAGGTTGACCCACGCACTGCCTACCAACCCCACATGGAAGAAACTCTGGACGCATAAAAGACAAGCAATCACCAAGTATGGATAGTTTTGGATGACATACACGTTTAGAACTCCTGTGTATCAAGATGCATTATAGACAGAATGAAAATACACACTGGGGGAAATTGTCAAACATATAACCAAATATTTCACATCCTTATCAATAATCTCATACACTTCAACAGGAAAACATGAAGAACCCAACAGATAAATTGGCAAAAGGAATTGGACAAGTCCCTAAAAGAGTACAATAAAGCTAGTAACATGCGGGAAAATATCCAGCCTCACTAACTATCAAAGAAATACAAATAAAACAGCAGGGAAATACTTTGAGTTAAAAACAAAAACCGTGATAATATTCAGGGTTGGCCAGGATGGCCAGGATGTAGCAAGAGGGGCGTGCGTGTATGAACGCAGCTGGTGAGTGTGTAAATTGGATTAACTTCTAGAAAGCAATTTGGCAATATGTATCAAGGGCCTTTAAAATGTTTATACTCTTTGATTCAGTAATTCCACTTCTGGGAATCTATCCTTTGAAAATAATCTGAAATGTGGGCAAAGGTTTATGCTCAAAGATATTCTTCAAAGTGTTATTATAAACAGCCTAACAATCCAGTCATTGAATAATGTTTAAATAAATGATGGTACGTATTACGAAGGATCGTAGCCATTAAAAAGTGTCCTTACGGGGAATTTTTTTTTCTTATGGGGAATTTTTAAAGCCTGGGAAAAGCTTGTGATACAACCCTAATTATTTTAAGGCCTATATACATATGACACAGCTATACACACTTGGAAAGCATCGGCCAAAAACATTAACGAGAAACCTACCAAGATGTTAAAAATGCTGGCCTCTGGGCAGTGGAATTCTGGGCATTGTTTTTGTTTCTTTTTACCCTGGTTTCAAGCTTTCAACAATAGGCCTATATTTTTCAAATGAAGGAAGGTAAAAGAAACTAGGAGACATATTCAGGGAATGACAAGTAACTGGTGCGTGAAGCACGCACACGCTCACGGTGAAACTTAAGGCCTAATCACAAGGTGTGAATCAAACATGACACGATTTTCATTTGTCCCACAGGTGAAGGAAGACTTCGCAGATTTTTTTATTTCCCTAATGTCTTTGGTAGTGCTGGGAGTGAGGGGAGTAAGGTCCTCATTATGTAATGGTCCCATAGAGGGCATAAGAAGAAAATGTTTGGGAAACTGGGAAATCACCAAACAAGATGAAGGAGAATTTTTATTATCCTAAATGTCCTTGTGCTGAAGGAGGGGCAGAGAGGACAGGCAGCATCGTCAGCAGGCAGGGCCCGCCGGCTACGGTGGACACACCAGTCTGCCCTCAGGAGCGGAGCCCATCTGGAGGCCACTTGCCTGCCACTGCCCTTCACCCTCCCTTAGTTGGGACTCCCCCCTCTTAAGGGGGAAACACAGAGCTGCCCTGTTCTGGTGGCTATAAGGTTTAGCGCACAAGCCGGTGAAATGCCTGGCGCTGTACTTGGCAGGGAGCTGGTGCGCCATATTGGATACCTGGTGTCCTTGCTGGGCCCCTGCTTCCAGGGACAAAGACCACAGCCGCGCCCAGCCAGTTGGCCTCCATCAGGGCTTCAGGGAGGACACCCCTCCTCCAGCTCTGCCAGGGGGGAGACTGCACTTTCTGGGGACCAGCACCTGTTCCTTAGAAGCACCGTGTTGCCCAGCTTCCGAGACGCCATGACGGACAAGTGGGAAATTCCTGTGCAGAGTTAAAGTGATAAAATGAATTTGGCATTTTACCTTTGAAAATGAGCATCGTGTCTCCTGTCGTTCCTTCTGTATTTTGATCCTGAGAGCTGAATATTTGGAACTGAGAGGGGCGGGCTGGCTTTCCATTGTGCAGTCCCCTGCACTTGGATCAGGAAAGGATTTGGAGGGAATATTGTCTCTGTGCTCAAGGAACAGAGATGGAGAGGGTAGTGTTTCTCCTTCTGTGTGAGGAGGAGAGGCAGAGATGTCTAGTCCAGGGAAGCAGGAAACACAAAACAAGCTAAGGAACAGAGTAGATGATCCAAAGCCATGCGGGGCCTCAGCTGACTGAGCCCATGACTGCATCTGGTGTCAGGGTTGGCCGGTGTATTCGCCCCCCGGGGCCACTATAACAGACCACCACAAACCTAGTGGCTTAAAACAACACCCATTTATTCTCTTCTGGTTCTGAAGGGCGGAAGCCCGGAATCAGTTTCACTGGGCTCAAGTCAAGTTAGAGGCAGGGCCGGCTCCTTCTGGAGGCTCCAAGGGAGCCTTTTCTGGCTTCTAGAAGCTGCCGGCATTCCCTGGCTCGTGACGCCTGCCTCACCTTTCTCCAGACTTGCTTCCATGATCACATCTCCGGCTTCTTTCTGTGACTTTCTTGCCACCTTCTTCTAAGAACCCTTGTGATCACACCTGGGTAATCCAGGTATTTTCCCCATCTACAGACCCTTAACTTAGTCACATCACCAAGTCCCTTTTGCCACATAAAGTAATATTCACAGGTTTTGGGGATTCGGGTATGGCTATCTGGGGAGCCATTATTCTGGGGGTTACTACAGGCAGGTAACCTAATGTGCAGGCTTTTCACGAACACTCCTGGGGCCAGGCACTGGTGAGGGCTGGAGGGACAACACAGAGACACTGCAATGATGTGGGGAAGAAGATGGGGCCATGCACACATGTTCTAGAGCTAGGGGGCATGGAACCATGGAACCAACACCCAATGAGGCTCGAGCAAAGGTCTGTCGGAGAGACAGAGCAAGGTGAGACAGGAAAGGAAATTGGGGTGCAGAGCACAGAGAACCTTGAAGAGCAGGTTGAAGAGTTTGGATGTGATCCCCTGAAGGAAGCAGGGCCTGTGTTTCCCATGCCCGGCAGTTACAGAGAACCCCCAGCCAGGCCGGGGGCCCATCTGACAACGGTGGTGGCCTGTGCTAGCCACTAACAAATTGAGCCTTATCTAGACTAGTCTGCAAAAGAGGCCCCAAGGCCACTTCCAGCGCTCCCCTTCTGTGACATGGAGAGAGCAGCTTTGCAGTCTGACAGGCTGGGCCTGCAACCCACTTACCAGCCTTAGAGAAGTCACTCCACCTCACTCACTCAGTTTCCCCACTCAGGAAATGGGCACTGATAAGACTTGCTTAGCCTCTTGACAGATGTGCTGAGGTATGCAGAGGATTCTAGAAGCAAACAACCTGGACTTGATGTTAGTTTCAGTGGGAACTGAAATGAACCAGAAAATCATGGCATTTCAGATAGTAAAGAAGATCTAACCTGCAGAGCCCACATCACAATCAGCTGGGAGGCTTTACTGAAATAAAATCTAATAAAGGGGAGTCTACTCTCACAGCCAGGGTTGGAGAAGTACACCCCTTATGTGAAAGCTCAGAGAGGCTGTGGGACTCGGCCAAGTGGGGGTCTTGGTTCACCCTCTCACCCACCCAGCTGAGCACTGAGAGGGTGGGATGGGGATGGGGAGACTGCGGAAGCACCAGCCATCATGGGGAGGGAGCTAGAAAAGAGGACAGAATGCAAAGCCACCAGACTTGGGGGGTTGACCCAGGTGGGCCCACCTGCTCACCTCCACAGGAGCCAAAGTTTCCCCCATCCAATACAAACCAAGAGCTAGAGGGCAGGAGTCACACTCAGAAACACAAACCAGGCCCTTGCTAGGTGAGCCCCAGGCAAAGGCCCCCATTTAGAAGGGCAGGCTGGTGCAGGCCAACTTAAGCCTGGCTCTCCGGGATCACAGGTTAATTCATTACCATAACCCATTTTTCTTGATACAGAAATAACTGCTGATATGTTCATTATAAACTGCTCCTTCTCCCTTCTGCCACTGGATAATATGTGAGATTTATGATTTATATAAAAATTCCAGAATGGACCTTAGAAATATCATCAGAATCCCTCCTTTCATAGATGGGGAGACAGGGGGCCAGAGAGAAAAGGGATAGGGTCAGCTTCACACAGCTGTCCAACACTAGAAAGTGTTGCATGTTTCTAGCATCATTCCAATGGTGAAGCTGGGGTCAAGAACATGTGGGAGATACATTGGACCAGATAGGCTTCAAATCTGACCTTGCAGGTCGAGCTGTCTCTACCCACAGGCTCTCTACCTGGCACATTGAAGCCAGGGGTTGAGGACCCCAGAGTGTTGAGGGAACATGGAGACCAAAACCTGGGGCCACTCTGCTAGTCACCATCACTAGAAAGTGAGGATTCCCCCAGGGGGCTAGGGGATGGGGTGTTAAGGCTGACATCCTCTCAGCCTCCTGGTGTTGGCCCTGCGTGTAACCAGATTGAGATGTGGGCATCCCAGTGGGATGCGACGGGGCAGAGCGATGCTGTTGCTGAGCCTTCCCACAGGGCCACCCAAACTGACCAAGGGCATGTGTCTCTGTGTGTTCTCCAGGAACATCCCCGGGCTCCAAGATGGCCTTGCAGAGTTCCTTCACCTGCTGGAACGGGACCGTCCTCCAGCTCGGGCAGGCCTGCGACTTCCACCAGGACTGTGCCCAGGGAGAAGATGAGGACCAGCTGTGCAGTGAGTAGATGGGGGAGTAGATGGGGTTGCACCGCCCGCCCCAGCCCTGCCCATGCCTTCAGCCCCCTGCCCCCATCACCCCAGGCACACGAGCTTGGACACCCTTCCTCACGTCCAGTGCCACTCGTGTCCTCTCAGTGGTGACTTCCAAAAGCTACACAGTCTTCAAGAGAAAGAGCTAAGTTAAGAACCAAACAAGGTCTTGTAAGTTATGCTGTCAGCATCCTCATGGCACAGAGAAGATGTGCAGGGTAAAGCCTCACACAGGAACATGACATTAGAAGCCCTCTGTGCCCACACTCCCCGCCCTCTTCAGGCCATCTCTTCGACCGCCCACCTGGCCCTGCCATCCGCCCCAGCTTCCATGTACCCCAGCCAGCTGGATCAGACCGCTTCTCTGTGGCTTTGCTCAGGCAGTACCCCTGACCCAGAAGGCCCTTTCCTTCTCCGGTCATGTCTGCTCCTCCAAGACTCACATCCAGGGCGCCTGGGTGGCTCAGTCAGTTAAGCATCTGCCTCAGGTCAGGTCATGATCCCAGGGTCCTGGGATCGCGCCCCACATCGGCTCCTGATCAGCGGGGAGTGAGCTTCTCCCTCTCCCTCTGCCCCTCCCCCTGCTCATGCTCTTTCTCTCTCACTCTCTCTCGCTCAAAGAAATAGAAAATAAAATCTTAAAAAAAGAAAAAGACTCACCTCCAGAGTCAGTCCTTCTGGAAAGACTCCTCTAATCATTCTCACAAGTATCACCCCAACAAGTACAGTCGGTTCTTCTTCCTCTGGACGTCCCCCCCATTTGGTGCATCCATCCATTATTTTTTAGTAACAGCTTTTTAGAAATATAACTCATATTCCATACAATTCACCCATTTAAAGTACACACTTCAGTGTTTTTGAGTGTGGTCACAGGACTGTGCCACCATCACCACAATCTGATTTTAGAACATTCTTATCACTCCAAAGGTAACCGCTAGCAACCTTTCTTCGTTTCCCTCCAATCTCGCCTCCCCTACTCCCCCCACGATCCACTAGCCCTAAGCACACCCTAATCTACTTTCTGTTTCTATAGATTTGCCTATTTGGGGCATTTCATATAAATGGAATCATACGATACGTATTCTTTTGTGGTTAACCTCTTACACTTGGCATAATGTTTTCAAGGCCCATCCCTGTTTGTCATGTGTAAGTACTTCATTCCTTTTTACTGCCAAATACTATTTCATTGTATGGCTAATAGCACATTTGTCCATCTGTTCATCAGTTGATGCACATTTGAGTTGTTTCTACTTTCTGGTTATTACAAATTATGCCGCTTTGAACATTCGTGTACCTGTTTTTGGATGGACGGATGTTTTCATTTCTCCTGGGCATCTACCTAGGAGTAAATTGCTGGGTCAGCTCTGTATTTGACACTTTTAAAAACTTCTAGGCTGTTTTCCAAAGTAGTTACACCACCTGACGTTCCACCGGTAATGTAAAAGCTTTGAGTTTCTGTACAAACTTGTCAACACTTATTGTGATGTCTATTGATTTTTGCCAGTCTAGTGGGTGTGCATCCACTCCATTTCATGAGGTGGTTTCCATGTCTGTCTCCCTGTCTGTGGGCTGACTGAATCTGGTACTCTCCCCCAGACCAGTATCTCCTGGCACAGCCTAGGGAGTCACTATTTGTTGACTTAAAATGACTAAATGTTGGGAAACTTGTCCCCATAGACAAAAACAAATTGCTGAGGTCTCAGTGGTAGTTGGGGACAGAGTTAGACTTCCAGGCTAGTGCTCACTCCACCTGAATCTCGTGTTCTTAGCAGCTGTCTGGCTCAGAGTATACACATGTATGCCAGGGGAACCACAAACACTTATAAAACCCATATATTATGAGCTAGAAAATGTACTAGAGCCTACAGCAGAGATGAATAACACAGCCTCTGTCTTCAGAGTGCTGAAAATCCAGCATAGGGGTAGGGAGTGAGACCACAGAGTCCCAGCAGGGACCAGATCTGGCAGATGTGTGCCTGGGGTGCTGTGGGGCCTAGACACAGAAGCAAATGCCTCAACCTCTCAGATACACTGGCCCTAAGACCTTGTGGCCTGCAAAATGGCTTTAAAAAGTTAACGGTAACCCCCACATCATCTGGAAGACAGATTTTTCCCTTGGGGGGTGAAAATGTTTTATTTATTCTCTTTTAAATGAAGCAATAAAGAAAATCCATTTTTCAATTTGAAAAACTTCCTTTTTATATAAAACTTTCCAGTGAACTTTTCCAATCATGATGGAATTGTGGTTGTTTTGATAAAACTCAGCAAAGACTTGCAGGTAAGCCCTTTGTTTATCCCACACTGTTTCCAGTCTTTCTCACAAAGCTCTCACTATACACGTGGACCAAAATGAAGCCAGCCCACCCATGTTGCCCCAGGCAGGGTTTTGGTGTGTCTCTGTAGTTATTGGTCCCTGCAGTATTTCCAGCAGTGCATATCAGCTGTGTGATTTTGTTTTTGCCTTTTTAAAGTTTTTTGATACCCACTTCCCAGCTTGGACACAGGTCAGGCTGGCCGTGCCCTGATTTACAATTGGGAAAATGAAAGCACAGAGAAGGTAATTGATTTGTTTGGGGTCACACAACATGTCAGGAACTGAGCCATGATTAGAACACTGAGTCTGTGGTATCCAGCCCATTACTGTGGGCTCAGGGCATTTTCTTACCATTCTGGGGCTGGCATTAATGGATTTCCAGGGCCAACTCCAAGCTTGAGGACAGCCTGTCTCCCATATAGAGGGCAGGTTCCAGGGGCCCAGAGGCCTTTCCAGCCACACTTGAAAAGCTGCTCTGACCAGCTCTCAGAATGACAGCTCCACCCTGGAGAATGCCTCCCCCACCCCACCCCCCCACCCCCACCCCGCTGAGTTCTTTGCTATAGAAATCAGTTGCTAGGAGGAGAAATTTAATTCAGGAGGAGGGTTAGAACAATCTTACTACTCTGATCTTGGCAGTACTCTTAGCAAATATCCTTTTCCTTTTTAGCATGCCCCATTCTGTCTAGCATCATTGCAGTTTTCCCTATCACACTGATGTTGATTCTAGAAAACATCCCCATAAAGAAGAAGATAATAATGACGATGATGATGATGATGATGATGGTTAACATTTACTGAGCATTTACTGTGTGCCAGGAACTGTCCAAATACTTTTCATGTATGAACTTATTTTGTCCTCAAAATAATCCTATGTGATGCTATTATACCCATATTAGAGATGAGGAACCTAAAGTCCATGAAACTGTTAACCAGTGGTTGAGCAGCAGTTCAGACCCAATCTGAACCACTGCAAGCCAGACTCACTTGTTATATCAGTTTCTAGTGGTTGGTTGTGCCAAGCACAACACTAGCTATGTATCTACCCAGGAGGAAGGGGAGGAAGGGAAAAGTCAAGGAAGGTCCAGAGCTCTGCCACAACATTCCTCTGGGGGTAGAAGGGGCTCAGATCATTTGTCTTCACCCTCTGGGCCTATTTCCTCACCTGTAATATAACCTATAACATGATGCCCACTGATACGTTGATGTTTGTGATGCATTTATGACAATGGTCTTGACATCACCTGGTCCTTCCCAGCTGGTCTGGAACCTGTTAGAATGTCTTCTCTGAGCAGGTGGTCACCCAAGCCTTGTTGGGAACGTCCAGTTCTAAGGAACCCCCATGAGTGAGGGTCACTAATCTCTGGCCAGGGTAGTCCACTAAGCCCTGCCATGGTTGGAATTTGGAGGGGAAAGTAGGTTATATCCCATCAACTCCCAGCCTTAACTCCCCATACTTGCTCCAGAATGAAGTCAACACACAACTTTATACAGATTATCAGACTCAATCCTGAGCACCATTCCAAGCCAGGACAAGTAGGGTACCTGAAATGGAGGTGGCATTGCCCTTGCCCTCCTGCATACAAGCATGAACGTGTCCATTCACATTGCGTCCTCCAAACCACACACCACACACCATCTTCCTTCCCTCTTTCCACTTAAACATTGCTGATCCCAGTGAGATATCCCAGAATGCTGGAGCCCATCAAAGGGTATTTTCACGGTTCCCTGTGTGTCAAGCCATGGCGTCAATGGCATGTGACTCCCCAGAAAATGGCCAGGTGTCTCCGCTTCCTCCCCTGATGGGTCATTGACTTACTGGGTAATCCAGGCAGCTTGCTTCCCCTCCCTGTACTCACTAATCTCATCTGTTTGGTGGAGACACTCTTCCTGCCAGGCAAAAACAAAAACAAAAACAAAGTTTTTTAAAGTTTATTTTTTTATTGTAAAATAAAACATATTGGCTGTAAAATATTTGGAAAATCTAGAACAGTACACAGGAGAAAATAACTATCACCCGTCATCCTCCCTCTCAGACATTCAGAGATAACCATAATATGGTGATGTATTTCTTCTAGCAATTTTTCCCATGACTCTATATTTTCAAGGAAATGTATAACACCTATTTATCAAAAATATTAACAGAGCTGTCACACAGGAAGGAAAAGAAGTAGTGTCATTTGGCCTGGAGTTTATACTTGGCAGCTTCCTGCAGCCCCTGCTGAGGCCACATCTTTGTGACTCTCCCAATTTGTCTCTCTTACAGTGGAATCAGGTGTCATAATTGCCAAATGTTGCAGAATTGGTTGACCCCCACGCAGGCTGATTTGGCCATCCAGCCAACGAAGTAAGAGGATCAGCTAGGACAATGTTTCTCGGTGGCCACTACCATGCATAGGAACCACCTGGAAAATGTTAGAAATGCAGATTCTCACTCAGCAGGTGGTTATGGGGGGGGGTGGCCTGAGAGTCTGCACTTCTAGCAGTTTCACTGGTGATGGTGAGGTGGGTGTGGCTAGTCCCTGCACCACATTTGGAGTAGCAAGGGGTTAGATGACTGAACCCACGCCTGTTTCATTCAGCAAATAAGTATTTCGGTCCTACAGCACGCTGAGCCCTGAGTAGGCTCTTGGGGTGAATGAGAGGAGAAAGGCATGATCACAGAAGGAGTTGAAACCACTGGACTCAACTCTGCACGCCAACGTTGTGCTCAGCCACTGGCCCTGGCAGCAGTGTCCCAAGCCCGGCCCTAATCCATCAAGGGTCTTTGTTAGGACACCCCCCACCCCACCAGCTTCCTTAGGAGTAGCTTCTCGTTGAGCACACACAGGCTGTGTTGGCAAGAGTAGCAGTCCTGTCCTCCTGCGCCCCCTCCCATCCTGCAAGGCTTTCAGGATCACATAAATTGTCCATTGACCAAACTAGTTTGCCTCTCTCCTCTCCCTTTATTTCAAGCAGCCAAAAAGAAAGGGCCTCCCAATCCCAGCTCACCCTGGATCTTAGGCAAAGCCAGCACAACGATGGGCTTCCAGAAGGTGGAGAACACCAATGGCTTTCCTCGTTCCTGTCCCAGGGGGAAGGCATGGGCAGAGCTACCACAGGCATTTCCAGAGAGGCAGCCGAGGGCTCTCTCTGCCCCAGGGCAGTGTTGACTGTTTCAGTTCATTCTCTGATGAGTCCCCTGCACCGGGAATGATCGATGATTCATAATGCCACCACCACCCTTTATTTCCCTCAACTCTGTCTGCTTACAAAACTCCACACTCTCTGCTGTATTTGACCCTCAAAACAGCCCTGTGAAATAGACACTAATATTGCCTCATTTTACAGATGACGGAGTTACGTCTCTGAGGAAAAGAAGTGACTTGCCTTCTGAGTCACACAGCAGGAAGCAGCAGGTTAGGGCTACCTCCAGGTGTCCAAATCCCAGGACTGTTGAGGCTAACTTCTCAGTCTTTGCCTCCTAAAAGGGGAAGGAGGGAGTGATAAGCTGTGAAGGCTTCAACCCAGCCCTGCCTCCTCCTTCTACCAGGAGCCATTGCCTGCTAGAATCTTCCATCATGGTCCCTGGTTTAAAGCACACCTGTAAAGGACGCTTTGCGGAAGGTCACTTCCAGCTACCAGTTAGTTTTTGCAAAAGAAGTGGATGTGGGGTCCCTTGAGGGGGCATAAAAAATAAAACAGAAAGATCTCCTTAGCTTTTGGATTTTTAATCAGAGGAACATGCGGGGCTTGGGGGGGAAATGATTTCTTCAGGGGGGTATAAATGGGAAGAGATGTTCAAAGTCAGTGACAGCCGGTTTTAATTTATAATTCCGCCTCTGTGTGAAATGCATAGAGAATCAGGGGGAAATGAGTAATAATTCACTAAGATGCTGTCACAGCCAGGAAGCGTTAGGACCCTCTTTGTCAGCCTGCCATTGCCCGAAAGGCTGAGACAGAGGAAGGACACAGAGAGTGGTGGGTCCAGCTAGAGCGCCTTTCCTCCTGCTCGGAGACATAGTCCTACTGCTTCTCCCCAGCCTGGCCTGGGGCTGTTGGTGCTGTCGGAATAGCCTGGAATGGCCCACTAGCTCCTCAGGGCTGGGTGCCTTCCCTGCAGCCATTCCCTGAGCAAACCACAGAGAGTGAGCTCTCTTGGACCCTCTTCTCCTTTCCTCCTCCTTCTGCAGGCACTTGGGAAATATGTGGTCATAAAGCTGACTGTGGCCTTTTCAATGGGACCCAAGGTCAGCCTGATGTAGAGAAAAGGGTAACGGGGCTCTTTATGCTGAGCCAACAGATGATATAAAGGGGCCCCGTGGCTAGCATTGCTCAGCCAGGATGAGGTAGAACAGTAATAAGCCATCCCCAAATTTCAGGGGCTTAATATAACATTTAGAGTACCTGCGCACCGAAGCGGGGGGGCGCCCACTGTCAGACAGCAGCCGTCTCAGGAACAGGAGCTCCCCTTGGCCGCTTCAGCAGGGAGAGAGAGACTGAAGAATTGCACAGGGGCTCTCTGCAGCCTCAATCCAGAAGCGACACACATCACTTCCACTCACATGGCTTCCCTTCACTGGAAGGGAGGTGGGAGATAAAGGGGGGCAAGTAGAAAGCTTGAGCAGTAGGTGTCTCTGCAGACAGGAGCGACTGAGGGATCCAACCGAGTCCCACCAGCACTACCACTGCCACCATCACGTTCTTGTCATTGTGTCAACCATCAGAAATGTATTCCAGGGCCTTCTCCTGGGGTCACATTCACAGTGGATCAGAATAAGGAGCACAGACTTAGAAGCAGAAGATCTGGGTTCAAGCCCGGCTGTGTTACCTACTGGCTGTGTAACCTTGGTCAGATTGCTTAACCTTCCTGAGCTCTCCTCTGTCACATATAAAACTGGGTTATTCCCCTGCTACCGCACTATTATTATTATTATGACTATTTTATTTTCTGAAGATCATGTGTACACGTTAGGGACCCGGGCTTCTTTTCATTATCATCAGTAACATTAGACATCAAGAGTCCAGCTGGGGAGCTGTAGTTGATGAGGATACTTGGGTCATGCCTGGGTAATGTTACTTGACATTGACATATTTTGCTTTTAGCGGTCCCAGAAATGACCATGCCCCTGTGCTTTCCCTGCAGGTAAACTCCCTGCTGGTTTTTACTGCAACTTCGAGGATGGCTTCTGTGGCTGGACCCAGGGCACACTCGCACCCCACAACCTCCGGTGGCAGGTCAGGACCCTGAAGGATGCCCGGGGCCAGGACCACCGAGGTACTGTTGCTCTCTTCCCTTCCCCCTGCTGCCCATCTGGCCAGACAAGAGACTTAGGCCCCTAGCCCAGAATAGCTAGACCTCCCCCTCCCTGCAGGGCAAGACCAGGGGACTACACAGAGCTTGCCCTGGGGTGCTCGCTCACAATTCCCTCTTCAGACTTCCTGGGCTTCAGAATGATTAAATCAGGCCAAGGTAGATGTCACCTCTGATTCCCTAAAATGAGAACCTGGATGAAGGATTAGCTAAAAGATAAGAAGAGTGGCAACAATAGTAATCATTCATTCATTCACTAAGTGTTTGTTGAGAACCAACTTTGTGTCTGGCACGTAACTCACTGAGAGGTAAGGAAAACCCTAGCTCTCTATGGGGAGGCTGATGCACAGGGAGGCCTTGTGTCATTGGGCCCAAGGTCGTGCCCTGGGAACCTAGCCCCACATCTGGTCCATTCCCTGGAGCCCAGCCTCCTCAGCGATATCTCCCATCCCTGCCCGGCTCAAGCTGGCAACTTCCACCTTCCCAGGGCCAGAGTCCATCGTCCCTCTGCTCCTGCTGGCCTGCCAGAGGAACAAGGGCCTCACACACTCAAGAGATGGCCACCCACACGTGGGTGAGCTGACGCCACTGGAGACATGGCTGGGGCATGGAATGAAGGAGGAAGGAGGCAGGGCCTGTGAGGCCAGCACAACTTCCAAATTTGGGCTGCTGGAGAGGCCGGACCACCCAGCCATGGGCCCAGCCTTGGGCTCTACCCAGTGGCTAGGCCTGGGCAGGCCCTGTAGCCCACCTCTCTGCAGGATAGAGCTGGTTTCAGCGGCGAGGGCTCTCTCCCCTTCTCTCCCCTGCATTTGTCTACTCTTTGTGGAGCTAGAGCCCCTTGTACCAAATCCCTCTCTTTCCAAGCAAAGATCATACAGCCTATGGATCCCTCTAAGAATTAATAATAATAGTAGTGATGATGATCAAAGTGTGAGAGAGGACAATGTCCAGATCCACCACTGGAGATCCCAGAGCCTGTGCAGTCCTGTCCTCGGCCCTCAGAGCTAACTGCACCTGAGTGAGCTGGCTTTGGCCCGTGAGGAAGCAGGCTGAGTTACTGCAGCCACAGGAGACTCTCAGCAGAGAGGAGGCCGCAGAGCTCCTGCTTCTCCTCCC
Organism: Mirounga leonina; assembly: GCF_011800145.1. Lineage (NCBI taxonomy): Eukaryota > Metazoa > Chordata > Mammalia > Carnivora > Phocidae > Mirounga > Mirounga leonina. Next base: position 16,212,440 of record NW_023270305.1, on the reverse strand, counting down.
GGCCTCCTCACCGTACTGCATCATCCTCAGCACCTTGTGGAGGAGAAGAGAACAGAAATGGGGCTCAAAGCAAGACATGATCTTCATGTCTCTGCTCTCAGTTCGGTGGCTTCCCATGGCACCCATAGCAAGTAAGCATCTGACCCTGGCCGAATACCTCTAGTGACAGGGCCCTCACGGCCTCCTAAAGTAGTCCCTTCCATTGATTGCTGCAACCAAAGACCAGTTTTCCTTTCCCAGAGATAAGCTCCACCTCTCCGTAAATTCTACTCATGGATCATACTTTCTGTCTCCCAGAGCCCCTTGGAACTCAACTATTCCCTCTCTCACCAAAGCAGCCCCTCAGATATTTGAAGACACCGTGTGAAGGACTTTCTCGCCCTAGTCACAGATTCTTCCTCAAGGACGGGCCACATGCTTTCTAGGCTTTCTGGCCTGTCTTGGTTACTCTGCTCTGGACCCACTTGAATTTGTTACTTGGTAGTAACCCCCAAACAGACTTTGCTAAGAGAGAAGAGCAGAAATGAAGGAGTGACATCCTCTGTGGGGTTCTGTGGCATACCTAAAAGGTTGCAGGAGCACCCTGGCACCTATCTCCATAGCCCTGACCACCTACAAAACACTCTAGTTCCTGGAGGTTTCCAGATTCTTCTTCCCCACCATGTGGGGTTAGGGGCTCATGTTCTCCCAGGTTTGCAGACAGATCGATGAGAAAACACAAGAAATAAGACTTCCTGGTCAGGTCATGGGGCACAGGATGACCTGGTAGAAGAGAGTGAAGGTCGTGGAGACCACTGGAGGGCAAAGGGCTGGCAGGACGGGAAATGGGGAGGGGTGGGGGAGTCCAGCATGCTTCAGGCTGCTCCTGGGCTATAGGCTAAAGCTGGTGACCTGGGGAGATGAGGGGTGCAGTAGCTCAGGATGTATGATGCTGGGATATTGCAGGGCATTTGGAAGGAAGATCTGTGCATGAGCCAAGTTTTGTTGACAGTGACAAGTAGACTGCCTTATCCATTGGACAGCAGAAAGCTGTGTCCTCAAAGATGTTCCAAGTCTAGAGAAGAATGATGCAGAGCCCATTAACCCTGCACCCCTAGTGCATGCAAATGGTGCATTTCTGACCCTTTTCCTTTCTGCCCCAGGCCACGCCCTGTTGCTCAGCACCACTGATGTCCCTACTTCTGAAAGTGCTACAGTGACCAGCGCTACGTTTCCCGCCCCGATGAAGAACTCTCCATGTGAGGCAAGTCTCAATGTTCCCTTAATTCTTGGACTGCTCATCCCACTCCTCACCTTGGGCACTTCCAGCCAAACCCAAACATAAGCAAAGTAGCCTGGGTAGTAGGGCTGCTTGTTCTCCTGGGGGGTGGGGGGAGGACAAGATGGCATTTTGGTCATCTTTTAGGCAGAGGGCATGCACCAACACGGTGAAGTTCCATCTGCAGAGGATCTTACCTTAAACACCCATACTCAGCTACACTGGACTCTTTGCAGTGGGGCCTCGATTGAAGCAAACCCAGAAAATATTTCCAAGGCACAACAGGGGAGGGTAACAGTGATCTACAAAAGACTTTTTATAAACATCCAGCTCTTGCAATACATTTCAAATTTTATAGAGCATCAAAAATTTGATCTACATAAATTTCACTAAGATATTGGTGGCATTCAGTAAGGTACCCCCAAAGCCACTTGCCTGGATGGTTCCTGTGGCTGTAACGTCTTTAGTGTGTGGACTGAGGGGCTTGCCATGTTTCTTAGCTTAAGGTCATAATGTCTAGAGAACAAGAAATGTGCTTAGACCTGAACGTGGCCCAGTGATTAAGCTCATGGACTCTGGAATCAATTGCCTGAGTCCAAGCTAGGTTCCACCACTGATTGGCTGTACAGTTTGTTTGGGAAGTTAATAACCTCTCAGGGCCTCAGTTTTCCCACCTGGAAAGTGGACACAATAGGAGTGCCTACCCCAAAGAGGAAAGGATTAAATAGGTTAATATGTACTCAGGCCTTATCACAGTTCCTGGCACAAAATAAGCGTGACAGTACTTAGCCAACAGTGCCTGGCACCCTGAGGAAACATAGGTAAGGAGAATGGGGAAGGAGGGAAAGGACATGAGCCAAAACCAGATTCCATGTTCTCCAAGAGCCCCACATGCCTCTGCTTCTTTGTGCCACCATCAACATCTTGCACTGAGTAGAAAGCCAACACAGGCTTTAGATTTGGCCAGTCCTCTCTTTCCGGAAACGCACAGGAGAAATCCCTTCCTGGCTTTGTTTCAGGAATGGCTACGTGCCCCCTGAGCAATTTGTTTCCTTCCAGGCTGTGGACTCGGTGAAACTGACCAGGCTCGCTTCCCCTGCGCTCCGTGGAGCCCCCAGGCCCTGGGGAGACAGGCTTCGGTGGCTCCGGGACACAGCTAAACTCAAGCTCTCCAGGCTTTTTGTGAGATACAAACTCACAGGCAAACACAAATAAGCATGGAAAAGATGTATCAATGAATTTTTTTTTAATCGGAAGAATGGTCAAATTAAATCTGAGGCTCCACTCTTAGTAAGCAAAGAGGGGTTCATGATGTGTAGCCCGTAGCAGCCTCACTCCCGGCTTGATTTTCTAAGCCAACGTTTGGCCAATTTCTCACCCTCTTCTAGTTCGTTTATGTTACCTTACTAGATATTACATATCTCTGTGAGCCACCTTAAGTCCTTTTTGGAAGAAGTCAGGGCACAAATGAATAGGTTCATTATGTGAAACTGTCTCTGAGAAACCCTGCTATCTGATGCAGGTGGTGGGTTACACAGTCATCGTTGACATTTCTGAGGTGCCTCCCAGCGGACTCCTGGGAGGGAAGGCTTCTTAAGAGGGAAATCTAAATGCGGAGAGGCGGTTGGCCTTCTTGAGAGGTCAGGGGGATCCTTAAAAGCATTTGATTTTTAAATGTATTCTTCACTTGATTTAACAGGAGCCTAATTTTAGAGTAAGAAATATCAAGGTTAAAAATGATATTGTTCTAATACTTCATCATTTCCCTGATAACCTTTGGTTGATCAATAGCTTAAACAGGTGTTTTGTTTTACTGGCCTGTTTTATTTTCCCTCCAGTCAAATTTGCTCTGGGCTATTTCTGCTATTTCCTGCCCTTTTCCAGAACTTGGCTCAGCAGGAGTAATGAAGGGAAGGCAGTGAGTCCATTCCTTTCTCAGCACACAGCTCGTTCGCATTCAGGTTTGCAGACCATTCATCTAGTGCTGATGGGTCTTGAATTCCCAGCGTTGGGGGAAATGTTTTCATCAGAAAAATAAATAACCAAAATAGAAATATGCACTTCCAGGTTTGTAAGCCCTGCCATTTATTTTATTCAGATCCTAAATGCAGAAGCTGCAAGTTGATTTCCTCCTCCCAGGTTGGCGAATGTCGGTGACAGGGGATGGTGAATTGCTGTGTGAACTGTGTGGGGTTACCTCGGGGCCTTCAAACCCCACCAACCTGAAAGGGGCCTTCATTGGCCTTGGGGACGGGTACAGGAAGGGAACACAAAGCAGAGATGGGTGAAAGTCTCTGATGAGGGTCAAGCCCACAGGGACCAAGAGGCTGGCCAAGCTCCAGGGCTGACACCCAGCACTGAGCATCTCCTCTTAACACAGACCAGTCCTGGGAGGCCTAGGGTCCCTCCAACTCTTGGGAGTTGAAGTAGTTGCAGAATATCTCAAAACGCTCGCTCAAGAAACCCCACAATTGTCATCGGATTCCCAAAAGGGAGCTGGCATCACCTTCTGTGCGTTTCCTTGAAAATCTAGATGCAGCCTGACCAGTAAGACTCTGTTTCTCCAGTTGCCGGCACTTAGAAAATGCAGTCAGTGGGGATTCCTAGGTCCCACCCCAGGCCTCCTGGATGACGCCCCAGAGCGGCAGGGCCTGGGAATCTGTATTTTTCAAACCCCACTCTCAGCGATTTGGATGCACATTGACACTTGAAAATACTTGGCCAGAGGTGCACCTGCCAGTTGTAATGGAAATTCTTTCTGAGTCGGTGCAGAGAGTCTTCCTCCACTACCTGTGATGTAACTTGCCTTTTAGAGAGATGAGTCAGAAGTGGTGAGAAATGACCCAGGCAGGGTTGGGGGGGTTGCATAGGCGGTGGAGACAGAAGGGGCCAGGAAAGCAGCACAGTCGAAGGCAGGTCAGATGCCCACAGATCGATCATGGAGACGTAGCCAGGATGCGCCTTTGTGCCAGGCAGCTTCCCGGGCATTCCAGAAGCCCGCCGGCTCCATCCCCCTGCCCCCCCCCCCAATGCCTGCAGTCCCCACCGCTGGCCCCGTGCCTCTCCCTGGCCAGCCTCGGCCTGCTCCTCCCTCGGGCCACACACTTGCGTACGGGGCATGAATATTTAAAGACCGATGCCTAGCCCAGCCACAAACAACAGAAAGAGTTTTTTTGTTTTTTTGGTTTTTTTTGGTTTTTTGCCTCCCCCAAGCTTTTCTCTGCGGGAAACTGGAGAGCCACTTACAATATTCAGATTTTATTTTATTTTTATTTTTATTTTGCGGAGCTCCAGTTCAAATAATTAAAGTTGCCACCAGGGAGGGGAGCCTTGCTGTGGCTTTCGTGTGCTCGCTCGCTCACTGTCAGCCCTGCTCTGTCCGCCTTGGCTGGGAGACACACTCGGATGTGTCTAGCATCGCAGCTGCTGGTAATAAAGAGGACGGGGAGAGTCAGGAGGGGGGGGGTCCGTCTCCGCCCCTCCCCCTGCCTTTCACACAGCCCAGAAGCCTGAATGTCTCAACAAGCCCCATGCGGTTTGAAATTCTATTTTATTTGAATAGCCTGCCTGTGACTAGAATATTTTAAACCGTGTTCTCAGGACAGAACAAGGCCTGGGAAGAGAAAAAGTGGGCTTCCCTCGTTCACTTTCCCTCTCTCCAAAGCATAAGCAGCTTTTCTTCTCCGAGCTGCAGGAACAAAAGGGGCCCAGGAAGTGGGATGTGACCCACTTGATGGGTGGCAACACCCAAGGGCAGGTGAGTTCCCAGCTGCTGGTTTTCTGACCTTGCCGCAGCCAAAGTCACCTCTGCCCTGCCCCCACACACATGTGCATGCACAGGGACATAACCCCTGGCACCCTGGAACACACCTGGGGCCTTTCTGCCCCTGATGTCAGCCCTGTGGTGATAAGGGGGTCAGCTTCGATTAGCCTGGGTCTCCTGAGATGAGGACAGAAGGCCACCAGCAGACCTCCTCAGGTCGGCAGGGGAACTGGCCTGCAGGGAAGGAGGTCTCCATTTGGTGTCATTAAAACCAGTAAATGTGGCCCAGAGGGACATGGGAGAGCAGCCTGGCATCTGAACTTGCCTTCTGCCATCTGTTAAGCCCTGCACAAAGCCCCACTGAGAAGGGCCCCCTAGGGCAGGCAGGGCCCTCAAGGCTGGAGGCCAGGGAATTTTTCAGCAAATTGCTCTCTGGTTGACTTGGTGAGACTTTTCAGGATGGCAGAGATCATTCCTGGACATGGGACCCATCCTTCCAAGGATCTGGCTGACAGGGTCTTCTCCAGCATCTCAGGATAACTCAAAAGCAAAGTAAGGTGAGCCATGGCTGGTGTTCTTTGGGTTTATGTAAACTGACCCCACTCTCTCCCCAGGGGGCAGACAAATAGCACTTTCAGACAAGATGAAGAGAAATTCTTTTCTGACTGTTTCGTTTTGAAAGTTTATTAAACTCAGTGGCAGAATCCTCCGTGGAAAGGCAAAAGACAAGGATGAGCAATCATAATTATTATAGGATGGCTTGAGGTAGAGGAGAAAACAGAAGGAGAAGGCTCTTCCTTTAGCAGCCCCCACTGATCCCTTGGCAAGGGCATTCTGCTCTGCTGGCTTTACGGAGCCGATCTGGGTGTGGGCGCACGCAGGGCTGCCCAGGGGGTGGGAGCAGCCCTTCTCAGCAAGGCAGGAGAGGAATGTACCCAGAGATGCATAGCCAGTAAATGCAAAATCAAAAGCAAACCCACACCTTTTAGTCCGAGCCTCATGCTCTTTCTGTCACACTGCCCTGCCCCCTGGGGGGGGGCAGGGGGGCAGGGGGGACAGTGGGACCTTCTCCACTTGTGGAGCGCTGCCGTGGGCCTGCATAGCCTCCCTGAGGACTGGCATTGCTCTTGCCTAACAGAGCCCCTGCCCACCCACCACAAACTCCTTGTCTCTGGAGGCAGGAAGGAGGCACCACCCCATTTTGTAGCAATCATGTTACCCACTTAGCCTCTCCCCAGGCTGAGACCAGTCGTTGGGCCTAATTCCTGAATGGCCAACGGGACATTGTTACTCACCGAGAGGACCCGAATGTGATGTGTGCATTGTGAGTGCCTTATTCTTTGCCCCATGTGGTCTCATTTGTTTTAGCAAATCAGGAAGGAAAAACTATTCCAAGAAGCCTCATGGTCTTGATTCTGAATAAGGTTGTCATTTCCTGGATCCATTCCACCTTCTATAGAACACGTGCCCATCTGGGGAGAAGGAGACCTTCTCCTCCCTCTCTTCATTCATCCTCCCCTGCATCCAGGCTGACTGCTGACCAGTGAAAGGACAAGCTGGTCCTTACCAGGCTCCACCTAGGACCAGCCTCTGCCCTTGTGTGGCCAGGCAATGCTGCCCAGACACCTTAGGGTGGCTATAGAAATCTTCTTTGTAAATAGGGACCAGAGCCACGCTAGGGGCATTCCAGGGTGACATCAACCCATCAGCTCCCACAAGCCCGAGCTCCTTGGGTCAGATATGTGGGAGCTGGAATCCAACCCCCGTCTCACCAAATGCCGTGACACCCACTGCAGTGACAGAATGCTCACGGGGAAGGCCAGCTCACCTTTGGACAGCTCCAGGCCTCAGTGCTTGCCAAATGAATTTGGTTGTTTTCCACTCTCTGTTCTCTCCCCAGTCCCCTTCACTCTTGGGAATCTTTGGGGAGCCAGGACAGGACTTGGAACGTGCTAGCTATGTAATATCCAGCTGGATCGCCCACTCTCTGCCCAGGGAGACATAATGCTGGGCCCCCCGCAGGAAGCACAGCGCCCCTTGGGCTCCCTCCTGCCCCGTGGCCCAACACACGTGACATCACCCATGTGCAAAGGAACCCAGCTGGTCACGCAGGGCCAGGACGAAGTGTAGTGTGGTGGGGAGAGCAGCTCCTTGAGGCTGCTAGGACCCTGGTGGGGTCCTGCCACTTTGTAGCGGGGGGATCTGGTGCAGATCACCTCAGTCTTCTCAGCTTCAGGAGCCTCTACAGGCCTGTCGGGAGAAACTGGTAGGTGGGCGTAAAAAGTGCCCAGCCTGGAGCTGGACACAGTGGATGCTTAATAAATGGGACGTGTGGTTTCTGCTTCTGTACCGCTACTGTTCCTATCATCACCGGCTCTGTGGCGATTCCACGATCAGAGGCTGGCGGCTGCCCTCTCTGAGGTCCTGCGTCTGGAGAATTTGCCGTCTGCTCTGCCCTGGATAACCTGGCAATAGAGGGGGTGGGGGATGTTGCCCAGCTCAGTGACTGGAGTCCAGGGAAGCTAATGCTCTCCCAGAGATAGACGGGTCCCTTACCCCTTCCACCATCCCACCAGCTCCTCTCCCCACCACCTCTTCCAATCTAGAGGGAAACAGCCTCTTCCAATCTAGCAAAAGTTCCTTTTCTCCACTTCCACCCTGGCAGCAGACACCCAGAGCTGATAATGTCACACTTTCACAAATGAGGAGGGAGCCGGCAGTGTGGCCACGTGGCCTTAAGACACAGTAGCATCGGGGCGCCTGGGTGGCTCAGTTGGTTAAGCGACTGCCTTCGGCTCAGGTCATGATCCTGGAGTCCCTGGATCGAGTCCCGCATCGGGCTCCCTGCTCGGCAGGGAGTCTGTTTCTCCCTCTCCCACTCCCCGTTTGTGTTCCCTCTCTCGCTGTGTCTTTCTCTGTCAAATAAATAAATAAAATCTTTAAAAAAAAAAAAAAAGACACAGTAGCATCTCCACTTTCCCCTGGGGGGACTCCTGGGAAAGGGACAGCTGCAGCATGTAGGGGGAATGACCTGAGAGAAAGAGAGGAAGACATGAAGGCACAGAGGGAGTCTGACGAAATGACCCGAAGCAGAACATCACATACCTGACTTTTAATATCTCTTTTTATAACTTGAGAACGAATGCCCGTTCTCTATCTTATTCTCTAACATTGCGTGTTTGTTTGGATTCAAAAACATGACTCACTACTTAATATGGAATGGCTAAGATTTTAGGAAGATACACCCTGTTTATCCTGTGGTTTTGGGGCCCCCCAGGAAGACCTGGGAGGCGTATGTCCCCTGGTTTAAGAAGCCCCAAGGAAGGGGCGCCTGGGTGGCTCAGTTGGTTAAGTGACTGCCTTCGGCTCGGGTCATGATCCTGGAGTCCCTGGATTGAGTCCCGCATCAGGCTCCCTGCTCAGTGGAGGGTCTGCTTCTCCCTCTGACCCTCCTCCCTCTCATGCTCTCTCTCTCATTCTCTCTCTCTCAAATAAATAAATAAATCTTTAAAAAAAAAAAAAAAGAAGAAGCCCCAAGGAAGAGCTCCCACCCCCACTGCCTTTCTCTGAAGTTCAAAGACCTCCTTCTCTTGTGTGACCTCACTCCTTCCCCCAGGGTCAGCATTAGGCCCGTAGATGGTGCGTTTTGAAGAGTATCTGTCCTGCCTCAGTCACCCCCAAAGTCCACCTCAACGATGCCTGTCCCCCACCCACTGGCTCATGAGTCACCCTGACTCTGACCTTGTGTCTGAAACTCTGGGAGGACCTCAGCTCTGGTAACCACTCACACCCGCTGTGATGCGGACACTATCGTAGGGCCTTAACCCGGGGCCTAAGCCTGTACCACTTTGCGTCGGAGAGGGAGGGGGTAGAGGGTAGAAGTGGTGCTGGAGGCATTTTCCAAACGGCTTTTGCACTGACCCTCTGGATGACTAAGATTTGAACCCCATTGTCAGTCTCTAAGGACCATCCTATATGCCTGTAATAACATTACACCCATACCCCGTATTAAGAACCCTCTATAATGTCAAAGACCACCGACCCTGCCCACCTCCACAGTCACCCTGTGAGGTGAATGAAACCTTGCCCATTCTACAGAGGAAAGGCCTCAGAGGGCTAGGAGACACCCCCAAGGTCACAGGCTACGGCATGCAGAAACCAGGACTCAAATACTAGTCTGCTAACTTCAAAGGTAGCTGCTCAACCGCTCCCCCACAAGGTAGTCAGGGGGTGGCCCCCTGAGCATGCAAAGGGTGGGCAGCTGCAGGGACAAGATCAGAGCCGTAGCTTGGAGCTTGGCTGGGATGGATGGGCACGCAGATGCCTGGCAGGAGTGAGGGAGGGAAGGTCACAGAGGTCTCTCAGTCAGGCAGTAAACCAGCAAGCACTCATTTCAAACCCACCATGTGGCCAGCCATGCTGGAGATAGACAGCAAGAAGCTGGGATCTCTTTGGAGTGTTTATTCGGCAGAAAAGTTAAAAATACTTTCAGGATGACCAGTCCTGGTCTCCAGGTAACTTAGGGATCACTCAGCTGCATTACATTAAAAAGCAAGCCAAAGTTCTTAACTAGAGCCCTCAAACACCCTAACTCTTTGTACTCTTGGGAAAAAGAAACCTTCCTTAGTCTGGGTCTGAGGTAGGGACCCTTCATAGCTGGTAAGCCAACTGAGGGAGCATTTTTTAAATATCAATCCCTTAGTGTGTGGCTAGGACTATGCTAAGAATGTCACTTGTTTTATCTCACCACCAAAACAGACTTGTGAGGCTTCATTACCCCCATTCACTGACGGAGACCCTGGGGCCTAGAGAAGTTAAGTGACTTGCCCCGGGTCGCCCTGCTAGTAAGAGGCGGAGCCAGGTTTTAGACGAACATCCGTCTCCCTTGAAGGTCACTGGACTTAATTTAGGTCACCTGAGTTTGAATCCCAGCTCTGCCCCTTATAATTCACGTGACCTCAACCAAGTCACTCTCCCCCTAACTGGGGATAAAAATAGCTGTTTCACTTGCTGCAAAGATCAAATGAAAAGTGAAAACTCTTTGTAATCCCGGCAGTGTTTTATGGATGGAAACAATGATTATTATCTCCTCTTTGCACAGGCAGGCAGAAGTCAGTCCACCATGAATTCAGACATCATGTGTGCTCTTGTTTCTCTTCTCGGTCAATAGCAACATGTGGGAAGATTGGGAGCATTATTTTGCACAGTGCCTAGGATTAGCACCAGAAGGACATGCCCCATGAATCCGCTTAATCGATCATTAATTACACAGCATAACCCTGGTCCAGGGTAAGCGCTAACAAGGAGACTCCTCCTTGATGCTCAAGGATCCAACAAACATGGCCCTACTGAGATCTCTGAGCCAAAATAATTCTCCCCTCAGGACCTAGAGCGGGGAAGCTGCTGGTGCCTAGCATGTTACCACCCCCTCCTATGATGCAGTTGATGCTGCCAGGACACATGCTAATGGCCCAAAGCAATCAACAGCAATTGTAATTGCAGTCGGACATAATTAATTTAATACCTTTGAGCCATTCAAAATTAATACTTCTCTATTACATGATGAAACTGAGGCATAGGGAGAATTACTGTCAAGGCTCATGGGTGTGAATAAAATCCTCCTGGGCACTTGGCAGAGATCCGGATCCAATTCAGAATCCACCTGCTAATCGTGGACCCTTGTGGCTCCTACTGGAGACCCTGATGACACATTCAAAAGGCCATATATAGGGGGGCACCCTGTTGAAAGCAGAGGCTCTCCCCAACTGTCAGAATAAATACTCCCCAAGTGGCCCTGGGCCCCTGCAGACACTCATGTGCCTGGGGTCCATTCTCTTTCCTCTGTCCACTTTCATTGCACAGAGTCAATGCCGTTCCCCAGCTAGAGGATTACAGAGCTGTCTCGCAGCATTGTCCCCATCACACACAGAGAGATGGAGGTACAGAGGAGGCTGTTAGCTTCAGATCATACCTTCGCAATGTAACTCAAAAGAAAATATCACCTTTTCTTCCTATAAGACGGGGAAGATAACTCTCTGGGGAAACTGGAAGAAAGAACACTGAACTGAAATTTTTAAATAGAGCTTCCTTCACGCTGTCCCTTTCTATTTTTTTTGTGAGCTGTTTATCTCTAACATGGTGTTCCCTGCCCGCCCTTTCCGATGCAGGAGGAGGGAAGTAACATTGATTGAGTGTATTTGGTAACTGGGCACTGGGCTCCTTAATGATCTTATGACAGTCCCCCAGCGACTCTCTGAGCAGAGTATGTTTGGCCCCATTTTACAGATGAAGACTGAGGCACCAATTATGCCACAAATAAAGACAGAACCTCTCTTTGATTTCAAAACTCGTGCTCTGTCCGCAGCCCTCATTCCCCAGAAGCGCCCACTTTCCCTGGTCTTCCCCAAAAAGCCCGCACGAGGCAGGCAAGAGAAACTCATTCTTCCCTAAGGGGGTGGAAAGAAAGTACTCTTTTTTCCCCACTTTCAAATGACATCAGAACCCTCCCTTGCTGCCATTTTTTAGTATAGTGTTTATTTTTTTTCTGATTACAAAAGTGCTCTCTGTTCATTGCAGAACACTAGGAAAATACGTGAAAGCATGAAGAAAACTGAAATCGCCCACAGTCTTACCCCCCATCGGTAACCCCACTTACCACGTTGGTACATTTCCTTCCAGACACATGGACGTCTATTTGAGCAGAGTGAAAAGGGTTTATACAAATTTGGCATCATACCATATAAGTATTTTATGTCTCCTTTCTTTACTTACTATTATATTTTCCTGTATCAGTGTTATTCTTCATAAACATCCTTTTAATAGCTGTGTACACTACATTTATTTTATTGTTTTTGTTCAGGTTATCAAAAAGTAGATGTTCATTGTAAAAAATTTAGGAGACCAAAGAAGGGAAAAAAAAATACCAGTAACTCCATAACCTCACCAGCCAGGGATCCCACAGTTATTATTTTTGTATATAACCTTCATGTTTTCTTGCTGTGTTTTCAACAAAGGGGGCATGTAGGTTTCCCTGGCTGGCTGTTTCTGGCTTCGAAGCGATGCCTCAGAAAGGAGGAGACATGGAGTGCTGTTTTCAGAAAGGATCTCAATCTTTTAAGTCCCCTACATGGCCAGGAATCCAGCATTTCTTAAGCCTCCATAATTGCAAGTATTTGCCAGCATATTTTATTTGCTTGTTATCAAAAAATCTGCATCTGGTCTGCTTCTTGCTGTGTTGGGTTGATTTTTCATTAGGCTATTTATAGCTAGGGAGTTGGTATTTAGTTTTCTTTCCAGGTGAATTAGGAGATGGAATACAAAAACACTGGGTTTTGCAGTGAGTCAATACTCTCAATTAAAGTTAATAAGAGACCACGTTGAAACCAAGGAGCTCTTAAAATTACCAGTTCACACCCGAATCACAGCCCCATGGCAGCTTAGGTTGGGAAGGAGCCTTAACCTCCATTCAAAGCTTGGATGTGTCTGACAACAACTCCAATCTCGGTTTCCCAGTCACTGCTGGATGACGGGGTCCAGGCTGGGGAATATGGGGGGAGCACACACCACCCCCAAGCAAGCTCATATTTGAGCCTCTCTCTCTGTTAAAAAGCATTTCCTTCCGTTGAAGTGAAATACACACTAGAGCATCCATCCCGGCTTTGTCTGTCCTGCAGGAATTCACACAGCCCTTCAGAAAAAGGAAGAAAGGTCGCACATTCCCCCTCACGGCATGACCTACATTTGGGGGTGCTGCATGCAGAATGGACATTTTTTGATACCACGGAGTCTCTTTTGTTCAACTTTAGCTTAAATTCCACGCTGATATTTTTTTAATATGTTCAAGAGATTGTTGTAAAGTTGCCCCGAGGTATGCATAGCAAACACGGGGTATATTCTCAACATAAAATTGCAATAATTACCTCTGGAGGAGGAAAGGGCCATGAGAGAAATAATAGCAATAGGCCTAGCCATAATGCTACTCTTGCCTTATGTACAGAATTTTAATTAATAAAATGACAAACACTGGTAGCACATAATTGGAAAGTCTATCAGGCCCCACCGAGGTGGGGGAGGTGGGGAGCAGGGAAGACCCTTGTGAAAGGGTCGGATGGAGCCAGGAAATATAATTACTGGTGGCACGTTCCTGGTGTTGTCTCTTCTCACTTGTCTCATTTGCTGTCTGCGTATCAGAGTTTATTAGTCAAAAGCTATCGTTCATAACCTGTATCTACCAGGACATGTCTAGAAGGATCAACATTTTTATTGTTACAGCCTCCAACAAGTGGTATTTCTCACAAACATTACTTAGGATTTGTAGATGTCTCATATTTGTGTGAATACATTTGTCATATATATGGACACACACACACACACATATGACGACTCATTGTCTGGCAGAGACAAAGGATGCAAATGGTTTAAAGCCCTCTATCTCCCTAATTCCTCTGTTATGAAGGTATTTCTGGGCTACAATCTTGTTAAAATATAAACTCTGACTTGGCAGCCCTGGGGTGGGATTTGAGACCCTACATTTCTGATGAGCTCCTGGGTCATGCCAATATTGCTGGTTTATAGACCACACTTGGAGCAACAAGGATCTAGACAGCCTTCACAATACACCCCCCAAAGATTTAAGTCTTACCATAACATGTTATGTGTATGTAGCGCTATTGATATTGTAGAAACAGCATAGACCATAGCGTGGAATCCAAGTCTGCAGCACATGGGCTCAGCGTTGATCATATCCACAGGAAGGAACATTGTGAACAGAAAATGAGACAGCATATGTACAAGTGCCTAGCGCAGCTCTCTGGTATTCAATAAATAGTCAACTAACAAACTATCCTCTAGGCCCCCAGATGGAAGCTGGTCTTAGTAAGATCTAATTCCAAGAGTGTTTTTTGCCCGCTCTGAGCACCTGATCCTTAACTGTCAGTATCAAGTGAGGTATCAGAGGGGTTCTTTTATCTGAGACTGTATTTATAAGGAAAATGGAAGTCTTGGAGAAGGCCTTGAGCCTGCAGTCTGCCCTAGAAACCACAAAGAGTCACTCTGTACACTTACATACAAATAATGAATGAGGGATATTCAGAAAGAATTGACGTCAGTCCTTGAAGTCTTCTAATTAAGAAATTGGTAAGAACCTGACCCTGTAGGTCCAAGAAGATGGTTCTGGTCCCATTTGCATCTTTAGGTTATCCCTGCTCACCCTCAGGGCTATCCTCAGTCTTGGCCCAGGGATGACATGGCAGCCACGCAAAGGCCCTCTGCTGGGGTCTGTGTCCTCCCCCTTGCAGGAAAGACACTCCTTGTACATCTTGGTGATGGTGGGTACGTGTTAAGCCATTTTTTAGTTATTAAGAATTACCTCTTACTCGAAGTCCAAGTGAGAATGGACCCCTCACCGAGAAGGCCAGGCTACTTCTAGCTCTAAGTAGCCCCTCTTCCCAGTGGTCTCCGCCTAGGATGTGCTTTAGAATCACCTGGAGAGATCTGAAAACTGCTGACACCCAGAACCTTCCCAAGACCAATTAAATCAGAATCTCTAGGGTGAGAACTCAGATACGAGTAGTTGTGAAGACTCCCCAGGTGATTCTAATTTGCAGCCCCGGTTGAAAGCCACTGGTATCACCATTTCATTCACAACATGTGGGCTCTACTTCCACATCCTTTATCTCAGTCTTACAACCACCTTTTAAGATGGGCAGGGAAAGTATGGCTATTATCACAGGTTCATCTATAAGGAAATAGAGGCTCAGAGGAGCTAAGTGGTTGGCTTAAAGTCACACAATTGATTCACTTGGATATTGGAGCACAAACCCCTGTTTATCCCATCGTCAATAGGCAAGAAACAAGGATAGTCTGATAAGCCACCCGAGAGTGAATGTTGATGCAAAGGGCAATTGCTTCCAAGGCATTCCAGAAAGGAAGCGGGATGAGTCATAGGAGCACAGGGGCAAGGCTGCTTCTCTGCAGATCGTGATGCAGTGAGTCCAGGATCAGGCCAGAGATGCTGCATCCAGGTAACACCCATGACACCATCCTGAACATCACACTCTGAGTAGCAAAGCACTGACTGACTTCTAGAGGTAAATCTGGAATGACTAGGGATAACTACAGGTGAGAAGTAGGCCAAGTGAAAGACCAGAGGTTCTAGACTGCTTATATCTGAGGAAGAACAGTATCACCTGAATATATCACCTTACTAAACACTCAGTGGATGAAAAAAAAAAAAAAAAAGGAATGGCCAGAAGACATACTTTGCTAGCCATTCACTGGCTGCCAGTTTGCAGTCTTATACCAAACCTTTTGCGTCTGTTTCTAGAAATAGACTTTGCCGAAACTTAGTGCATGCCTTGGCTTGAGTTGTAGCTGAGATACATGTTTTCTGCTATAAATATATGTGGTGGTATTGTAAGATGAAAGGAAAGTCAAATTTTTAACTCTCCTATGTCTTCACCATCAAGTGGCTCTGTTTACTCCCCCTTTTGGTACACTCAGCACAATTGCAGTTACTCATTTAAATTCAGACTTCCTGGCTACATGATAAGCTTCGTGAGAACAGGGAAGATACATATAATATGCAGTACAGAATAGGTATGTGGTAAATATTTATTGAATGAATGGATGATCATCTCAAAGACTGATACCAAGAGGGATCCTGGTAGACCTCCTCAAGAGCTAGGGAAGCCATCTCTTGGCAGCCAGTACCGTTCTCACTTTCCAGGCCCTATTGGCCTAAAATACAGTGCAGGCAGGTGGAGAAAGCTCAACAGTCAGCAAGCCAATGGCCCCACTGTCAGTATGACAGAACTCTACCTCACTGACATGCTCAGGTCACTGGCAGACTCTACTTCAGACTGAAAGTTTCCTAAGAACAGCTGAGAACTGGGCCATTTCAACTACAGCCAAGTTAGCTGCAAGATGCCTGGATCCCCTTCCCTTCCCTGGAACCCACCCCCTAGAACTCAACCCCTAGAATGCAGGAAAGTGCTAAGGAGCTTCACAGGTGCAAAGTTGGTTTCTGTCCCTGAGAGGGGACTGGGTAAAGACAGGAAGCTCTTCCTGGAAGTGTATAAATCTTTATATATTCTGACACTGATCAGCTCCTACCGTGTGCCCTCACTTGACAACGACTGTGAATACAAGATAAGACAGTCCCTGCCTTGAAGGAACTTGTGGTCCATGGAGGATGGAGGGAAGACAAGGCAGCAGAGCTGTGTCCTATGATGATCCCAATAGCCTCAACTGTTAGATTTCAGAGGAGGGGAAAGTCATTCTGAGACAGATGATAAGAAAAGTTTCCCTGAAAATTAAATAGATTGAATTTTTTTTAAGTGATGAGAAGGAAAGAAGAGGTAGAGAAAATGGAAGGATCAAAAGCACAGAAGCAGAAAAATGCATGTCAGGTGCAGAGCTGGTATGTAGACTGACGTGAGGGAGCCTAAGGACTAACATCTATTGGGCCCCCACGTTTGGACTACTGGGTGAAAACTACTTGTCTGGGTGCTCTAAGGTAATACAGTTTTTTAGTCACTGCAAAACACAAAGCAGGCTTATTTAGAAATCAAAATGCCCATCTGATCAGAACTTCAACCTCACTTTAAAGTTAGGGCTTCTTGGGGCACCTGGGTGGCTCAGTCAGTTAAAGGTCTGCCTTCAGCTCAGTTCATGATCCCAGGGGCCTGGGATCGAGCACTGCATCGGGCTCCCTGCTCAGCAGGGATTCTGCTTCTCCTTCTCCCTCTGTCCCTCACCCCTGCTCTGCTCTCTCTCTCTCTCAAATAAATAAATAAGATCTTTTAAAAATTATTTAAAAAATAAAAATAAAGTTAGGGCTTCTTTCCTCCCCTGCCCTGCCATGCTTGGCCCTACTGCAGAGGAGAAGCCTGAGATCAGGGAAAGGATCATTGATCTCTCTTCTTCTTCACTCAGCTCTCCTCCTTTTCAGTCTTCTGGCTTAATTGTGACCCTTCAAGGTCTTAAGTGCAGAGAAAAGAAAAGAGGTTAAGGGGAAAAAGAAAATCTCATTCCACCAGACCTGTTGTGGTGATCTGGCACTGGTATTCTCTGGATGTGACAAGGCTTACTGGTTTTCACAGGAGGGCACTTTGGTGGTTTCTTGGGAGATTTACCTTTCTCCTCACCCCCTCCACTATGGCTAGGAATCTTTCACCTTGACTAGGATATATGTATCATTCCAGGTAATCACTTACTCTTTCCTCTGTCCTTGGGCATCTTGAGATGCCTGCAGCTTCTTTCTTCTGAGTTCTATTTACCCCTTCAAGAAGCCCTCTTGGACAAGATCTAAAATGACCCACATGGGCTCCCGTGTACATGGCTCACTGTAGTCTATGTGTAATGCTCATGCGTGTTGTATACTGCCAGACTCTGGGAGTACAGGCCATTCAGTGCTTCCACCTTGCCTTTGTTCTGCCATTAGAGCAGCCAGTCAGCCCCTTGTTCATGCTTTGGATTTTCCAGGTAGGAGCTAGACAGTATTCTATTGAGCTCCCCAAACTGCAGGGGATTGATATCAGGTGCTCAAGGGGCTATCATTAAAACTGCTCTCTCTCTCTTGACTTGGGATGAAGAGGGAACCTTCTTTGCAGGAGAGTAAAGTGAGGTGGAACTCATGATATACAAAAAGCACATTCCAAAAACTCTCTCCTAGTAGTCAACCACCAACTTTTTAAAAAATCCAAAGTATGGATGAGAGATTAAGAACTGTGTAACCTGTTTTTATCCACCCCCTCATGAGAGTCCTGTATCACTGTGCTGTCAGACATCCTTTTGAAGTGTAGGATCTATTGTGTCAGTGCTTCAGCCGAAATGCCTTTTTTACCATTTTGTTACACTATTTGTTATCTCTCATTAAATTGTCACTATAATCCTATAAGGTAGATAAACCTATTCTCATATTAGAGAATACAGAACTGAGCTTCAAAAGGACCAAAGTGACAAGAACAGTTTTTGAATCCAGATCTCTCTAATGCAAACTCTTAGACCATTCTAGGGTGGAGGATACATGTGGCTCAGCATAAGTACTCAATAAATATTCATTGAATGCCTAAAAAGCTTATTTTCTTAGATTACAGAGGAACACGAATGCTTTGATATTAATTGATAGGGAGTGAGAAACCACTGAAGAGTCACAGATGGCAGGGGTAAACAGGAAGATGTGATCGAGATACACAAAAGAATTTAGAAGGGAGAAAGTAGAGAGGGAGAGGCACTTTAAGAGGCCATGGAGAGAGTTGAAAGAGTAAGTTATAAAGGACATTGTGACTGCTACTTTGTTAGAGTAATGAGAAGAGAAGCCAGGTTAAAAGAATTTAAAGAAAGAATGGGCAACAAGGAAATAAAAGCAGTTACATGCCAGTTATCCACGATGTTAACATCTGAATGGAGGTACAGAAATAGGTTGCAAGTCAGAGCAGCTAGCAGGATCAAATAAAGGATATTTTTCTGGCACAGGTGAAAGCCGATCTTATTTGTAGACAGGAGACCCAGAAGGCAGAAAGAGTCTGAAGGTGCTGGAAGTTTCTGAGAGAACAAGGACTAGGGGGTGGTAAAACATGAGGGATTAGCATAGAAGAAAATGAAGGATGCATCTTCCTCTAAGACAGGAAAAGAAGAAAGAAGGTGGATAAATAAACACCTATGTAAAGAAGAAGGATGAGGTGGAGGGGGAGAGGAGGAGGAAGAAGAAGAAGAAAGAGGGAGAGGAGAAGGGGGAGGAAGAGGAGGGAGAGGGGAAGGAAGAAAAAGAAAGGAAGGAAGGGAGGAAAGCAGAGAGGCTAAAGGAGATTTCACCTAATATAGTAAATCTTTATCAGTAAAGTAAGAATCAAAATAATGATCAAGAGAGTTAGGTACCAAGAGGTAATAGCATTAGTGTTTGAGGAAGAGTTTGGAACACCCATTGTGCTGTGGGTGTTCAGAAATCAACTATGGAAATCAACAGTGGATGAATAAGTACCACTAACCATCCAGGGCATTGAGGTTCAACATTCTGATTTCACAGAAGTCCAAATCAGCAATATTCTGTGGCCAAGGAGCAAAAGGAGAGAAAGGATGTGGCAAGCAATATCCCAAGCTAGGCACTGCAGGGCATGGGCTAAGGGCTGAGAGAGGTTAGTTGACAATGGTAGGATTAAAATTTCTAGTCATGGCATCCAGACTGCACAAGGAAGCAAGTGAGGTCAGGAAAAACAATTAACAGATTTGTTAAGTTATCCAGGGAGTGCTCATTGGTGACAAGTACTTTTGCTACACTGGATTTGGGAAAGGGGAAGGTATAAGGGAAGAAGTATAGTTATAGACCAGGCTTACCTGACTCAGGCTCTCAGAAGTAGAACAGCACTTGGGCATCCCAGTGCCAGGTGTGACCTCGTTAGTGAAGAGGTCATGTGCAACAAAGTGGAAAGTTCATGGTATGTGACCTCTTTGATCAAATTGTGAGGCAACCTTGAGCTCAGGGACTGGGAGAAAAAGGAATGGTCATTTACAGAAAAGCATGTCTTCAAACAATGAGAAACAAAGAAAAGGGGGCACCATAGCGGATGAAAACTCTTGTTTTCCAGAGGATATATTTTACCTTCTATTCTACAATAGCCATTTTTTTAATTACAGGATCTGAACGGGAATATTTGGGACAATTATATGCTCTGGTTGTCCTAAGTTTTAAATGTTGTTTATAGATTGTTTCTATAAAACACAAAGATCAGAGACCTCGTTATAGTATATACTGACTCAGGGCATGACTGCCCTTAAACTCTTTTAGAAATATTAGCTACAAGAGGGCACGTTCTGCATGGAGCACTGGGTGTTATGCACAAACAATGAATCATGGAACACTACATCAAAAACTAATGATGTAATGTATGGTGATTAACATAACAATAAAAAATTTTTTAAAAAAGAAATATTAGCTACAGTCCCTTTCATATGTCTAGGGAACAATGCCATAGGAACCTTTAATCAAGACACGATGAAAACATATGATTGTAGCTTCCTTTTGTCAAAATGGATGACAAGTATACTTGTATACTTGAAGTATCTCAATACGAGATTTTTGTCTCAACTTTGCCTACAAGTGCCCACAGGTATCAAGTCATAGAGTCTCCAGTTAGCTAATACAAGGTATAGTATCATTCAGATAAGATTATTAGAGTCTGGGGAGGGGAGAATAAAAATCTATGATACCTAAGGCATTAAAGAAATTGAGTCATAAAATCACTTGTCCAAGATCACAAAGTGAATTGGGGCCACAGACAAGAATCTTTGGATCCCCTTTAAGAAGTTCATTTACTATCCCATGGATCTCAATATCACCTCAGACACAGAATCTGGTGAAACTTAGGATCAACCTGAAAAAAATTCCAAAATTGTCCATCGTTGTTCCTGCCCAACTCCTTAAACCTTCATGAAAGCCATTTTGGGAGACTGAGCAAGATCAGGCAGCCACCAGCTTTCCTTCCTGGGCACCCTTGGCTGAGTCTCCAACAATATCTTTGAGAATTCCAGGAAGGGGACCTGAGGCTTCCTTTTAACATTAACACCTGTCCTCTGGCTCTTCTCTCCCTTGCAGCTCCGAATGTCCTGGCTCATCCGTGGAGTCTTGCGGGGAAATGTCTCTTTGGTGCTGGTGGAGAACAAAACTGGGAAGGAACAAAGCAGAATGGTCTGGCATGTTGCCACCAATGAAGGCTTGAGCCTGTGGCAGTGGACGGTGCTGCCTCTTCTCAATGTGGCTGACAGGTGGGCCTCCATCCATTCCTGTCACTCTCTTTTCCTCGATCAGCCAAAAGGCAGAAAGGGGTCATGTCTTCCCCCCACCAACACGTCTACCCAAGATACAGATCCCGATGAGCACATACATGTGCATACATACAAATATGTACATATACACACACACACACATATACATGCACACACACTTTCTGCAGACTTCTAGGGAGCACTGAGTTTCTCTGTGGGATTTCCATGCTAATGAGCCCTCATCTCTTGCATCTCTGGCCTGGCCTGATTGGCTGGCTCCAGTGTCTGTAGCAGGAAGAAATAAAACTGAACAACTCATCTTATTGCCAAATAATAATCAGGCTTTATACGTATATCACATTTTCTCTTAATTAATGCATTTTGCCTTACTTTCCCATTTGACATTTTATTTATCCCTTATTAACAGCAAAATTTGTGACATGGGTAATACAGATCTTATTATGTTCCCCATGCCTGCCCTTTCACAAGATTCTCATCGAGAACCAAAGAGTTACAGCACCAGCAAGTTGGCCTCAGAGTGAGGACTGGTACTCAGGTCAGTCCAAGTCCAGGGCTTTGTGGAGTCAGGTCCCTGAAGCAGGTAGATGAGGGAGACGACAAAGTCTTCAGTAAACAGAGGAGGACTTCTACCAGAGGCCCTGGGTCCTATTTGAATTCTATACCCAGTGGCTTTGTGACCTTGAACCTCTCTGGGTCTCAGTTTCCTCATCTTTATTTTATTTTTTTTTAATTTTATTATGTTATGTTAGTCACCATACAATACATCATTAGTTTTTGATGTAGTGATCCACAATCCATTGTTTTCGTATAACACCCAGTGCTCCATGCAGTACATGCCCTCCTTAATACCCATCACCGGGCTAACCTATCCCCCCCTTCCCCCTCCCCTCTAAAACCCTGTTTGTTTCTCAGAGTCCATAGTCTCTCATGGTTCATCTCTCCCTCCAATTTCCCCCCCCCTCATTTTTCCCTTCCTTCTCCTAGTGTCCTCCATGCTATTCCTTATGTTCCACAAATAAGTGAAACCATATGATAATTGACTTTCTCTGCTTGACTTATTTCACTTAGCATAATCTCCTTCACCTCCATCCATGTTGATGCAAATGGTGGGTATTCATCCTTTCTTGATGGCTGAGTAATATTCCATTGTATATATGGACCATATCTTCTTTATCCATTCATCTGTTGAAGGGCATCTCGGCTCTTTCCATAGTTTGGCTATTGCGGACATGGCTGCTATGAACATTGGGGTGCATATGGCCCTTCTTTTCACTACATCTGTGTCTTTGGGGTAAATACCCAGGAGTGCAATTGCTGGGTCATACGGTAGCTCTATTTTTAAATTTTTGAGGAACCTCCACACTGTTCTCCAAAGTGGCTGTACCAACTTGCATTCCCACCAACAGTGTAAGAGGGTTCCCCTTTCTCCACAACCTCTCCAACATTTCTTGTTTCTTTCCCTGTCCATTTTTGCCATTCTAGCTGGTATAAGGTGGTATCTCAGTGTGGTTTTGATTTGGATTTCCCTGATGGCTAATTGATGATGAACATTTTTTCATGTGTCTGTTAGCCATTTGTATGTCTTCTTCAGAGAAGTGTCTTTTCATATCTTCTGCCCACTTTTTGACTTGATTATTTGTTTTTTGGGTGTTGAGTTTGAGAAGTTCTTTATAGATCTTGGATACCAGCCCTTTATCTGTAGTGTCATTTGCAAATATCTTCTCCCATTCTGTGGGTTGCCTCTTTGTTTTGTTGACTATTTCCTTTGCTGTGCAGAAACTTTTTATCTTGATCAAGTCCCACAAGTTCATTTTTGCTTTTGTTTCACTAGCATTTGGAGATGTATCTTGAAAGAAATTGCTGTGGCCAATGTCAAAGAGGTTACTGCCTATGTTCTCCTCTAGGATTTTGATGGATTCCTGTCTCACACTGAGGTCTTTCATCCACTTTGAGTTTATCTTTGTGAATGGTGTTAGAGAATGGTCGAGTTTCATTCTGCATGTGGCTGTCCAATTTTCCCAGCACCATTTATTGAAGAGACTGTCTTTTTTTCCATTGCATGTTTTTTCCTGCTTTGTCAAAGATGATTTGACCATAGAGTTGAGGGTCCATATCTGGGTTCTCTATTCTGTTCCATTGGTCTGTATGTCTGTTTTTGTGCCAGTACCATGCTGTCTTGGTGATCACTGCTTTGTAATATAGCTTGAAATCGGGCAACGTGATGCCCCCAGCTTTGTTTTTCTTTTTCAACATCTCCTTGGTGATTCGGGGTCTTTTCTGATTCCATACAAATTTTAGGATTGTTTGTTCCAGCACTTTGAAAAATGGCATTGGAATTTTGATCGGGATGGCATTGAAGGTATAGATTGCTCTGGGTAGCATAGACATTTTAACAATGTTTATTCTTCTGATCCATGAGCATGGAATATTTTTCCATCTTTTTGTGTCTTCTTCAATTTCTTTCATGAGTGTTTTGTAGTTCCTAGAGTATAGATCCTTTACCGCTTTGGTTAGGTTTATTCCGAGGTATCGTACGGTCTTTGGTGCTATTGTAAATGGAATCGTTTCTCTAATTTCTCTTTCTACAGTTGCGTTGTTAGTGTATAAGAAAGCAACTGATTTCTGTGCATTGATTTTGTATCCTGCCACATTACTGAATTGCTGGATGAGTTCTAGTAATTTGGGGGTGGAGTCTTTTGGGTTTTCCACATAAAGTATCATGTCGTCTGCGAAAAGAGAGAGTTTAACTTCTTCTTTGCCTATTTGAATACCTTTAATTTCTTTTTGTTGTCTGATTGCTGTCGCTAGGACTTCTAGTACTATGTTGAACAACAGTGGTGAGAGTGGGCACCCTTGACGTGTTCCTGATCTTAAGGGAAAGGCTCTCAGCTTTTCCCCATTGAGGATGATATTCGCTGTGGGTTTTTCATAGATGGATTTTATGAGCTTGAGGGATGTTCCCTCTATCCCTATACTCTGAAGAGTTTTAATCAGGAAAGGATGTTGTATTTTGTCAAATGCTTTTTCTGCATCAATTGAGAGGACCCTATAGTTCTTCTCCCTCCTCTTATTAATGTGTTCTATCACATTGATTGATTTGCGAGTGTTGAACCACCCTTGCATCCCGGGGATAAATCCCACTTGGTCGTGGTGGATGATCCTTTTAATGTATTGTTGGATCCTATTAGCTAGGATTTTGTGGAGGATTTTGGAATCCATATTCATCAGGGATATTGGTCTGAAATTCTCCTTTTTGATGGGGTCTTTGCCTGGTTTGGGGATTAAGGTAATGCTGGCCTCATAGAATGAGTTTGGAACTTTTCCTTCTGTTTCTATTTTTTGAAACAGCTTCAGGAGAATAGGTATTATTTCTTCTTTGAATGTTTGATAGAATTCCCCAGGGAATCCATCAGGCCCTGGACTCTTGTTTTTTGGGAGGTTTTTGATCACTGCTTCAATCTCGTTACTGGTTATTGGCCTATTCAGGTTGTCAATTTCTTCCTGTTTCAGGCTTGGCAGCTTATAGGTTTCCAGGAAGGCCTCCATTTCATCCAGATTGCTCAGTTTATTGGCATAGAGTTGTTGATAATAATTTCTAATAATTGTTTCTATTTCCTTGGGGTTAGTCATGATCTCTCCCCTTTCATTCATAATTTTATTAATTTGGGTCCTTTCTCTCTTCTTTTGGATAAGTCTGGCCAGTGGTTTATCAATCTTATTAATTCTTTCAAAGAACCAACTTCTAGTTTCATTGATCTGATCTACTGTGTTTCTGGTTTCTAATTCATTGATTTCTGCTCTAATTTTAATTATTTCTCTTCTAATGCATGGCTTAGGCGTCGTTTGTTGCTTTTTCTCTAGTTCTTTAAGGTGTAGAGTTAGTTGGTGAATTCGGGATTTTTCTATTTTTTTGAGTGAGGCTTGGATGGCTGTGTATTTCCCCCTTTGGACCGCCTTTGCAGTATCCCATAGGCTTTGGACCGATGTATTTTCGTTCTCATTGATTTCCATGAATTGTTTAAGTTCTTCTTTGATTTCTTGGTTGACCCAAACATTCTTGAGCAGAGTGGTCTTTAGCTTCCAACTGTTTGAATTTCTGCCAAATTTTTTCTTCTGATTGAGTTCTAGTTTTAGAGCATTGTGGTCTGAGAATATGCATATATGAATAATCTCAATGTTTTGGTATCGGTTGAGACCTGATTTGTGACCCAGTATGTGGTCTATTCTGGAGAAAGTTCCATGTGTGCTCGAGAAGAATGAGTATTCTGTTGTTTTAGGGTGGAATGTTCTGTAAATATCTATGAGGTCCATCTGGTCCAATGTATCATTCAAAGCTCTTGTTTCCTTGTTGATTTTCTGCTTAGATGATCTGTCCATTGCTGAGAGTGGAGTATTGAGGTCTCCTACAATTAACGTATTGTTATCAATATGACTCTTTATTTTTGTTAACAGTTGGCTTATGTAGATGGCTGCTCCCATGTTGGGGGCATAGATATTTACAATTGTTAGATCTTCTTGTTGGATAGACCCTTTAAGAATGATATAGTGTCCTTCTGTGTCTCTTATTACAGACTTTAGTTTAAAATCTAATTTGTCTGATATAAGAATTGCTACCCCGGCTTTCTTTTGAGGTCCGCTGGCATGGAAGATGGATCTCCATCCCTTCACTTTCATCTGGATGTATCTTTGGGTTCAAAATGAGTCTCTTGTAGACAGCATATGGATGGGTCCTGTCTTTTTATCCAATCTGCAACCCTGTGCTGTTTTATGGGAGCGTTTAGGCCATTCACATTGAGAGTGATTATTGAAAGATATGAATTAATTGTCATCATGTTGCCTGTGAAGATGTTGTTTTTATAGATTGTCCCTGTAAATTTCTGTTGTAGATCACTCTTGGGGTCTTTCTCCTTAATATTTCTTGCAGGGCTGGCTTAGTGGTCACATATTCTTTTCAACTTCTGCCGGTCGTGGAAGCTCTGCATCTCTCCGTCCATTCTAAATGAAAGCCTTGCTGGATAAAGTATTCTTGGCTGCATGTTATTCTCATTTAGTACCCTGAATATGTCTTGCCAGGCCTTTCTGGCTTGCCAGGTCTCTGTGGATAGGTCTGACATTATTCTGATGTTCCTCCCTCTGTACGTAAGGAATCTCTTCCCCCAACTGCCCTTAAGATGGTTTCCTTGGTTCTAAGATTTGCAAGTTTTACTGTTACATGCCGGGGTGTTGGCCTGTTTTCCTTGATCTTAGGAGGGGTCCTCTCTGCCTCAAGGACTCGAATGTTTGTTTCATTACCCAGATTAGGGAAGTTCTCAGCTACGATTTGCTCAAATACATCTTCTAGTCCTCTCTCTCTCTCCACTCCCTCCGGGATTCCAATTATTCTGACATTGGAACGCTTCATGGTGTCACTTATTTCTCTGATTCTATTTTCATGGATTCTGAGTTGTTTTTCCCTGGCCTCCTCTTTTCCCTTTTTATCTGTTATATTGTCTTCCAGGTCACTTATTCTCTCTTCTGTCTCAGTTACCCTGGCTGTTAGATTATCTATATTGGATTGGATCTCACTGATAGCATTTTTAAGTTCTGCCAATTCACCTTTCATTTCTGCCCTTAGAGACTCTATGTTGCCATTAATTGATTTCTCCATTCTAGCCATTGTCTTCACAATTGCTAGCCTGAATTCCATCTCCGACATCTTGGTTGTATCTGCATCCATTTTTAAATCTGCAGCATAAGTCATAATCTCTGAGTCTTTTCTGTTTTGGGGGCTCCTTCTCCTAGTCATTCTGCTGTTGGGTGTTTGAGGGAATGTAGAGTCCAAATTATTGACCAGAACCCAAGCAAGATGCACCTGTTTTCTTGGGACCTTAGGGTTGCTGGCCTCTTGTTTTCCCAGCCTGTCTTCTGCGGGAGGGGCCTGCCGCGCTGTTACTCAGGCAACCCTGTTTGGGTGGAGTTGCCCTGCGCCCTGTGGCGGGGGATGGGCTCAGTGGGAATCAGGCTTTGGGGCTTTTGTTCTCTGGCGCCTTTCCCTGGTGGCTTTCCGCGTCTCTTCCGCAAGTCAGAGCAGAAGAGACTGTTTCCAACCCTCTGCCTCAGAGCAGAGAATCCGCAGTCTGTTTTTCAGTGAGCTCTCCAGGCCACACTGTCTCCATTTCTGTCCGTGCTGCTATAAACAGCAGCATCCTGGGTTGTGCGCCCCTCCGCAGCGCTCCCAGTCCTGCCTCCAGGTCGGGGCACGTCTCTGCCCTTTGTGCTTCCAAAACCGCCAGCCGCTCCCAGTTCCCGCGCGCGCGACTCCGCCGCTCTGGGTTTCCGTCCTGGGGGCTGCAGTTCGCGTGCGCGTGACCCCGCCGCTCTGGTTATCCACCCCGGGGGTGCCCTAAAGTCCTTTCCCAACGCTGCTGGTCTGCGAGTCTGTGCCCCGTCCGCAGCGCACAAGGCTGTCACTCACTGGCGGTGCAGGATCCCCATGGCCAGGCACCCTCCTGCTGCCATTTATCCTCCCATATCTGCCCACAGAATCACAGCTCTCCGCTTCGTACCTCAAAACCAACTGCCTGCGATATTCTGTTTGTAGAGATCCAGATCTTCTTACATCTCAGGCTGGTTTCGTGGGTGCTCAGAGTGGTCTGATAGATATCCAGCTCAATTCTGGGGACCAGCTGAAATAGGGTCCCCTACTCCTCCACCATCTTTCCCCCGCTCTCAGTTTCCTCATCTTTAAACTGAGAGGGTTGGACTAGAAGATCATTGACTCCATGTGGCTCTGAAATGGAGCCATACCACTGAGAACAGCTACCACTTGTATCCCCGGGATGGCACCTTCTGCCACCTGCAGTCGGCCGGGAGCAAGCAGTGCCTGGCCCAGCACAGCAGCTCACGTGACTCCCTGATGCATCGTACTGAGTCCTCCATGGTTGGTGCACTGATCTGTTCCAGACCAAAAAAGGGCAGAAGGCAGAGGGTGGGGGTTATTTCTATCAAGGGGGCAGATAAATGGGTCTGGAAGGGGAACCTTTAATAGGCTAAATGTCAAACCCAGCAATCCAGAGCAGCCTCTGCCTTTAGACTTTTTAAAAACCCATTCACATTACCATCCTGGTGGATCCACCTTTGAAAAATGAGGACAAAGAACTTAAGGCAAGGCAAGGGTATTGCCAGTTGCCTTGAAACTTTGTAAGTATAAAGTTAGGTCTCAAATTCGTCACCCAACTTCACAGAGTCTGCTATTTCCAAGAGCTCATAACTTGAGCTGTGCTGTCATGGGAAGAAGTGATTGTCCTCACTCTGAGCACCAGCTTCCCACTCCCTCAGATGTGTGTGGGTTAAAGATCAAAGCCCTTGGATATCATGAGGCACAGTGCTGCCCCCAGGACAAATGGATTTAATTAAAGTGGAAGAAGGGGCACTGTGGGCACTCCCTACCATAGACTGGTCTTTTGTCCTTCGGGATTATGGGCGTTGCATGCAGGGGATGGAGAACAGGGGGATGATGCCAGAGCCCTCCCTCCTGGGAGATGCTAAATTAATTCAGATGAATCAAAGCTTTTTTTTTCTCCTCAATCCAGCAAGTCCTCTCTCTTTCATAACCACTCCAGGGGACTTAGAGCAAGTAAGATGTTGACTCTGTTCACTCCCATCCGCTAGAGTTTCATTTGAAGGAGACTTTGTTCTCAGCCTCCATCCTCCCTGTTAAAGGCTGTTTACCAGACTGACATTTCCAATATTGATACTGAGACCAAACTGTCCAGTGGGAATTCAGACAAAGGCCAGCGTGGTTTGATGATGCTTTGTGACCTAATAAATGTGCAGTTACAGAACACATGAGTGCCTCCATTCACTGGGAGCCTGCACGCCACTGACATGTTCTGATGTGGGAAGCTACTCCCCCAACCCAGAGCTAGAGAAGATATAGAAGGCATCAAGACCCAGAGGAAAATGGAACTGCAGGAGAATGAGGCACGGCAGTTTTCAGTTGCTAAAATCACTTACCAGTAGATGTGACTAGCCCATAAAACTAAACAAAGCACTGTGGATGAAAGAGCATAGGCTTTAGTATCAGATAGTCCCAAGTTTAAAACTGTCTCAGCCACTCAGTAGTGGTGTGACCCCAACCAGTCACTGAACCCCCCTGGGCCTTAGTGTCCACATTTGTAAAGTAAGTATAGTACCAGTACAACTTCACAGTATTGTTATGAGACTAAATAAAACAATTGTTAAAAGCATCTATATATAGTAAGTATCAGTGAATTTTATTTCCCACATCCTCCATCCTCATTGCTCAGTTAGGTAGTCTCAGATAACTCATTGCAAAAAGAGCACAAGTCACAACCACTGATCTTCCACGTTAAGCCATGTTCTATAAAACAGACATAATAAAATTTACCTCTGAGGCTTAGGGAAGTAAAGTGCTTGGTAAACTGCCTGGCCCACAGTAGGTGCTCAGTCAGTAATAACACTAACTATAATATGATAATAATAATATCTCCCCACCTAATTCCTCAGAAGAGGCTGGATGGCCAATTTAGCAATAATAACCAATCATGCAACCCTAAGATAGAGGTGAGCATTCTTCTGAATTTGCTATCATCAATGCTGTGTAGACTCCTTATAAGGGGAAGTCACTGATGGAGGAGGAGCAAGAAACACATTCTTCCTTTTCCTCCCAGGGAGAGTGAGCTATAGCTGCCAGATTGCCAGAAAATGAAAATGGGAGGACGGAGAGGTAAAGGAAGGAAATATATAAGGGAAAGAGAAGGAAAATGGATGAAAGATAAAGACCAACTCTCTTTCTCCCCACCCTGAGGTAGGCATTAGCCCCTTGTACCACCTGCTTCCTTAGGCAGGTCCGGGCTTCAGCTATTCAGCACCCAAGTCCTGGACAGCTCCTCAACCATGAACCTTGAAGGAGCAGGAAATTTATTCCCAGTGCTGTCCCAAATCTCCTCTGTTTCTAGGTTCCCCAACATTACATTACATTGCATACATTACAAAGTTTTTTGAAGCAACTTTATTAGGGTTTACAAGTTAGCTCTAAACTGCTCCCAGGTTCTAGACACTTACTCCAATTCAGTTGTACCTTGCTAGATTCTTACTTACAGACTTTGGCACCTTCCGTTCTCTCCACCTGAAATGTTCTTCCTCTACCTTCCTTCTCCCTAACTACCACTCTTCCTTCACTTTTTAAAGACTTCTAGACTAAATAGTATACCTACAGTATTTTCTCGTAGCTCCTGAAATATCTCTATAATAACTTGTCACTCTTTTCTATCTGGGTTTTTTTTTCTTTTAAATACCTGAATATACACACTAATAAGACAGGGATCAAATCTATCTTATGTATCACTGTTCCTTGAGCATCTAGAACATGCCTAACACATCATATGCCCAATAAATATGTGTTTACAGAATTATGTGTTGAGAGAAATTGCATACATTTCCAAATCCCAGCTGAATTAACCGAGAATTTCACTTGGTGGAATCCATCTAACATTCTTCCTGTGTTCAATCTAACAAAACAGATAAAATCACATTACAATAAATACTGCTACAAAGTGTTCTATATATCAGAGCAACACCTATATCCCATCAGATGAACCCAAGCAGCATTTGTTACTCTTAAGACAAGGAATTTTCTTTAGGGACTTGCCTGGTACCTGTGCTTTCTTTATCTCTGGTCACTGTTCTGTCGGAATCACTTTATAAGAAAGACCTTGATCTTAATTGTGTGCCCTAATCCTTGTGAGTAGAGAGAGCTAGAGCTGAGCACTTGAGAGCAAAGAGCTATATTCATATTGCTGCCACCACATAGTAGTCTTTCTGTGAAGGCTCAGAGAATATGCCACTGGTATATGAAGGTTGATGATAGGGAGACATTGATCCATGGCATGGTATTTCTTCTGTCCATTTATAAACAGGCAAAGGGATAGAAATAATGTCACAGTCTGTCATCATTATGAAGTGATATTAACCAACTAGAATATCAAACCATACTATAAAGAGTTACAAGAAAAATCTCCACGAGTAGTGTCCATGATGTTTTGAGCAGTAGCAGCATCCTTTGAATACAGATATGTGCTTTCAAGGTAATTTTGAAAGACAGCACCAAGTCAAATACTGGCTTGATGTGTGCTTAAAAGTTATCTCATTACTTTAAATCCACCTCATATAACTAGTTTTCTTCATTCCCTCCCCATTCAACTGCCATTCTTTCTGTTGGAATTAATTCTACATTTTCTCAAAATGGAAGTAAGGCATGTTCTCTCCCCTTAACCTGTCAGTCTCTTATAGGGACATAGTTTTCCTTTTTATAATCATATATCCCAGTAAATTAAACACAATGTTCTGACACCATCTTAAGCTTTGACATGCTTACAGAGCAGAAGCAGGTGCTAAGTTTGACTCATTACAAGATGGATTTGGAAACACCATGGATCAAACCTTGTCCCACAAATCACTGCAGTCATACAGCCAGATAGAAAGTACATAACTTAATGTGTGTGTGGAGGCTCTCTTCCCTAACATTATCATTATAAAGGCTTTTAGCTGTACCCTATATACATAGTCTAACAAGAAAAAATGTTCCCTCTGAAGATATTTAGATTTCTGTTCTTTTTGTATCCTTTGTCCTAAATGACAAGTAGTGTGTTTGACAAATGCATCTTTCAAATGGGATCTGTTAAACTGAGAGTTATGTCTTCATGTACTGAGGCCAACCTCCACAGAGCCAAGATTTTTCTCATATCCCATTCCTGTTTCTCATCCACAGAACCTCCACTTTAGATGGGGTGCTGTCAGTAACAATACTCTCCCTTTGTGTAGCATCTTTCTGTGATGAAAAAGGCATTTTCATTACTTATTCTTACCTGAGTAGAGAAGTAGTAACTTCCAGGGAGAAGAAATCCAGAAATTTACAATGAACCTCAGTTTGCAGGTCTTGACACACTCCTAAGAAGCTGTGTTTAATTCAGACTTTTGTAAATTGAATCACAGCTTCCTGATAGAGCTATGAGCAGAGTTATAAATGATAATGACTGGACTAGCTTTCATTGAGTACTATTTCATGCCCGTCACTGTCACAAATACTTAACGTGCATTATCTCATTCAATCCTTATAACAGCCCTTGGGATAGACACTATAATTAATTCCCCCTTTTTATAAGAGGAATAGAAGTTCTAAAGAGATTAAATAACTTTCCCTTAACCCCTAGGCTAGTCTACTTCGTATGTACATGCCTGAGGAAATGAAAGCAGTGTTTGGCATGTAGTAGAAAACTTGATAAGTGATTGCCATCGCTATGAACAAAATATTTTGGTTTTGGATTTTTTAGACCACACCTCTTATTCATTTTGAGTTAGTTTATTGTCTTTCCTTTGCATCTTCTACCACAGAAACCTATCGTCTGCTTCCCCAGCCCAGCTTCTGCTGAAGACCACTCCCCACCCAGCCCTTGCCTGTTCTCCTTCTCTCACACCTCCAGCCTGGGCAGTACCACCAGCACAGGGAGAGTCTCTCCTTGCTCTCCTGGGACACAATGGCCCCTTCCCCATGTACCTTTTCAAGTCACCACTCTGGCATGTCTTTGACTATCTCCACTTCAGAACTAGAGCATAAGTCCAAATAGCCATTTTTCATTTGCAAATGTATTCATGTACCATGTCTAACAAAAGCATAAAAATAAAATATGTTTAGTTATACATTTAATGAATCACCCTCGAGTAGAGAATAAAGTTCACTTCCTTAAGGACCAACACAGAAAATCTAGGTCATACAATGGCTACACAGTCCCCAGGAGAAGCCAGCAGAGGGTCAGGCCCTGCCTGGGCTCTTCACCTTCTGCCTGCCTTCTCTTCTGCACAAGTTCCCATTTGCCTCCACCAGTCCCAGGAAGGAGAGATGCCTATGGAAGGAGTGGACGTCACCCCTGCAAGCCCCACAAACCAGTGTCTGCTGCCCCTCTACGGGACAGGCTGCATCAACTGTCACAGCAGCTCCTGGAATTCCGTATACTCTGCCCCATATTCCTTGCACCCACAGCAGCCATGCACCTGCCTCCAAGTGCTTTACCCCCTCACAACTCTCAGTGCCCACTCTGTCCCACACTTAGGGGTAGCTGGGGCAGATGTCGTCCCCCATTTTCAGGTGAGAAGATGGAGGCACAGAAGGGTTTAATCAAGGTACAGGTAGTTAAACATAGAGGCTCTTCCTCAGAGCTTCTTCCATCTCCTTTCAGTCCACCAGAGAATACCTGTGAATGCTCTAGTGTAAAATGGTATTAACCTCCAAAGTCATCCAGATATTATGTATGTATCCAGCCAACACTTACTGCCTACTTGGTGCCAGGTGACAGGCTTACCTGGACAAGCAATGTATTTCAGCCCTCTAGGAATATCATCTAAGGGGGAGCCTGATAGGAAACCAAGACCTTTGCATCAGAGGGCAGTCAAGGCCAGGGAAGAGGGAAGCACAGACAGAGAGAACAGCATGAAGCTCAATAAAGCCACAGCTGTTGGGGTTCCTTGCTTGCCAAACGGGCTCCTTTCTGGTAGCCAGTTTGGGGTTCTCCCTCTGCCAGATATGCCCATGCTAACAGAAGCAGAGAGCAATGACTGTCACCCTGGGTAGCCTGCATTTGTTCATTCATTCACTATCAACAGACGCACATCAGGGACTCACTCGGGAGTGCCCCCACAGGCTTCAAAGTCAGAGGTGGGGGCAATGGGAAGGGGAAAATCTCAAGGCTTTCGTTCTCAGGGGGCATCTACCCCTCCGGAGTGAGTCTGACTGCCCTGAGTCCATGTACGCAGGCAAAACCCAGCACTTCCAGGGCCCTCTCCCAGTGGGTAAAGAAAAAAAGATGCTCTCTGCCTCTAGCCAGCTGTGGTAATGCAAGTGTCCCTTTCTGAAGCTACAGGGGCCAGGGATCGCCACATGCTTATTAACATCAGCCTGAGTTAGTCCTCTGAGCCAGGAGAAAATGGTAGGCTCCAGGGCAATTTTAAGCCAAACAGGGTGAATAGCACTGACTAAACCCAGCAAGCTCAAAGCCCTTCATGGATAACTTGACTTTGCTCTCCTTACCTTCCCAAGAGAGATGAGGGACCTAACATCCCAGAGCACTAGACCACACTCCTTAAATCCATGTTGCCATACTCAGGCATGTCCCTAGTCCTGAAGAGGTGTAGAGTGTGCACTGGGGGATGGCTGGAGATGTGAGGGAAGGGTACTTCAGAGTCCTGCAGCCAGCCAAGGGCTAACTTTACCCATCATCCTACCCCCAGGAGGGAGTTAGTCATCAACCCAACCATGTCACGTACATGGAGAACACCTAAGTAACTAGGTTTGTGCTACATGATATGTTAGTTGGGTAATACTACCCAGAGTAACATTAAACCTCCAATCCTCAGGGATGTACAAAAAGAAATGTGTTTCTTACCCATGTGAAATCCAAAATGAGTGTGCTAGTTGGAGAGCGGCCTTCCACCTGGTCATCCAGGGGCCCAGCCTCCTCCCTGTGGCTCAATCCTTTTCTCCAGTTTTGGAATCCTTTGCATTAAGACAGCCAGTGGAGAAAGCACGGAGGAAAGGGGGAAGAAATCTCACATAGGAAGATTTTTGTGATTCATTGCTTCAGCTCACTTTCCGATGGCTAGAACTCAGTCACATGGTATGCTTACCTGCAAGGGATGATGAGGAATGTAGTCTAGCTGTGTGTCCAGAAGAAGGGAAAATGGGTTTGATGGGGGAAAAAATAAAAGATATGTTTGTCATGGAATTAGCCAAGAAATATAGCCCCTATCTCTGGGCATCTATCAAAGTGTCACTTGAGAATACCAATTCCTTATTTAGCTACTCTGAGCATTGATCAGTCTTTTCCTAGAACCTTCATAATTCAAGGCTGAAATCAATTCCAGGATCTATTCTAAAACATGAATGTTTCATTCCAAAAATTTTATGATGTAGCAAAACCTTACTTTCTCACAGAAATCACCCAGAATTTCCCTCACTGAATTTTTCCTTTCTAAAACCAAAACACAAATCAAACAAATAAAAGGTATTTTTGAGAAGGCTTAAAACTAGCAAGATACCATAGGACAATTGTTGAAAAACTTGGCTAAACATTATTCAAATTCATTTTTTTAATTTTATTTTTAAAAAATTTTTATTATGTTCAACGATTCATTAGTTGCATATAACACCCAGAGCTCATCACAACACACACCCTCCATAATACCCATCACCCGGCTACCCCATCCCCGCCCCCCCTTTTGTAATCCTCAGTTTTTTCCCAGATCCAGAGTCTCTCATGGTTTGTCTCCCTCTCTGATTTCTTCCCCTTCTATTTTTCCTCGCTTCCCCTATGGTCCTCCATGCAATTCCTTATGTTCCACATATGAGTGATACCATATGATAACTGTCTTTATCTGCTTGGCTTATTTCACTTAGCATAATCCCTCCAGTTCCATCCATGTTGATGCAAATAGTAGGTATTCATCTTTTCTGATGGCTGAGTAATATTCCATTGTATATATGAACCATATCTTCGTTTTTTTAATTTTTATTCTTTTATTCTTATGTTAATCCCCATACATTACATCATTAGTTTTAGATGTAGTGTTCCATGATTCATTGTTTGTGTATAACACCCAGTGCTCCATGCAGAATGTGCCCTCCTCAATACCCACCACCAGGCTAACCCATCCTCCCACCCCCCTCCCCTCTAGAACCCTCAGTTTGTTTTTCAGAGTCCATCGTCTCTCATGGTTCGTCTACCCCTCCGATTTCCCCCCCTTCATTCTTCCCCTCCTGCTACCTTCTTCTTCTTCTTGTTTTTTTCCTAACATATATTGCATTATTTGTTTCAGAGGTACAGATCTGAGATTCAATAGTCTTGCACAATTCACAGTGCTTACCAGAGCACATACTCTCCCCAGTGTCTATCACCCAGTCACCCCATCCCCCCCCCCCCCCCCCCCACCCCCAGTTTGTTTCCTGCGATTAAGAATTCCTCATATCAGTGAGGTCATATGATACGTGTCTTTCTCTGTTTGACTTATTTCACTCAACATAATACCCTCCAGTTCCATCCACGTCATTGCAAATGGCAAGATCTCATTCCTTTTGATGGCTGCATAATATTCCATTGTATATATATACCAAATCTTCTTTATCCATTCATCTGTCGATGGACATCTTGGCTCTTTCCACAGTTTGGCTATTGTGGACATTGCTGCTATAAACATCGGGGTGCACGTACCCCTTCGGATCCCTACTTTTGTATCTTTGGGGTAAATACACAGTAGTGCAATTGCTGGATCATATGGTAGCTCTATTTTCAACTTTTTGAGGAACCTCCATACTGTTTTCCAGAGTGGCTGCACCAGCTTGCATTCCCACCAACAGTGTAGGAGGGTTCCCCTTTCTCCGCATCCCCGCCAACATCTGTCGTTTCCTGACTTGTTAATTTTAGCCATTCTGACTGGTGTGAGGTGGTATCTCATTGAGGTTTTGATTTGGATTTCCCCGACGCCGAGCGATATTGAGCACTTTTTCATGTGTCTGTTGGCCATTTGGATGTCTTTTTTGGAAAAATGTCTGTTCATGTCTTCTGCCCATTTCTTGATTGGATTCTTTGTTCTTTGGGTGTTGAGTTTGATGAGTTCTTTATAGATTTTGGATACTAGCCCTTTATCTGATATGTCATTTGCAAATATCTTCTGCCATTCTGTTGGTTGTCTTTTGGTTTTGTTGACTGTTTCTTTTGCTTTGCAAAAGCTTTTTATCTTGATGAAGTCCCAATAGTTCATTTTTGCCCTTGCTTCCCTTGCCTTTGACGATGTTTCTAGGAAGAAGTTGCTTCGGCTGAGGTCAAAGAGGTTGCTGCCTGTGTTCTCCTTTAGGATTTTGATGGACTCCTGTCTCACATTGAGGTCTTTCAACCATTTGGAGTCTATTTTTGTGTGTGGTGTAAGAAAATGGTCCAGTTTCATTCTTCTGCATGTGGCTATCCAATTTTCCCAACACCATTTGTTGAAGAGACTGTCTTTTTTCCACTGGACATTCTTTCCTGCTTTGTCAAAGATGAGTTGACCATAGAGTTGAGGGTCCATTTCTGGGCTCTCTATTCTGTTCCATTGATCTATGTGTCTGTTTTTGTGCCAGTACCATACTGTCTTGATGGTGACAGCTTTGTAATAGAGCTGGAAGTCCGGAATTGTGATGCTACCAGCTTTGCTTTTCTTTTTCAACATTCCTCTGGCTATACGGGGTCTTTTCTGGTTCCATACAAATTTTAGGATTATTTGTTCCATTTCTTTGAAAAAAGTGGATGGTATTTTGATGGGGATTGCATTGAATGTGTAGATTGCTCTAGGTAGCATTGACATCTTCACAATATTTGTTCTTCCAATCCATGAGCATGGGATGTTTTTCCATTTCATTGTATCTTCCTCAATTTCTTTCATGAGTATTTTATAGTTTTCTGAGTACAGATCCTTTGTCTCTTTGGTTAGATTTATTCCTAGGTATCTTATGGTTTTGGGTGCAATTGTAAATGGGATCGACTCCTTAATTTCTCTTTCTTCTGTCTTGTTGTTGGTGTATAGGAATGCCACTGACTTCTGTGCATTGATTTTATATCCTGCCACTTTACTGAATTCCTGTATAAGTTCTAGCAGTTTTGGGGTGGAGTCTTTGGGGTTTTCCACATAAAGTATCATATCATCTGCAAAGAGTGAGAGTTTGACTTCTTCTTTGCTGATTTGGATGCCTTTTATTTCTTTTTGTTGTCTGATTGCTGTGGCTAGGACTTCCAATACTATGTTGAATAGCAGTGGTGATAGTGGACATCCCTGCCGCGTTCCTGACCTTAGAGGGAAAGCTCTCAGTTTTTCCCCATTGAGAATGATATTCGCTGTAGGTTTTTCATAGATGGCTTTTATGATATTGAGGTATGTACCCTCTATGCCTATACTCTGAAGAGTTTTGATCAAGAAAGGATGCTGTACTTTGTCAAAAGCTTTTTCTGCATCTATTGAGAGGATCATATGATTCTTATTCTTTCTTTTGTTAATGTATTGTATCACATTGATTGATTTGCAGATGTTGAACCAACCTTGCAGCCCAGGGATAAATCCCACTTGGTCGTGGTGAATAATCCTTTTAATGTACTGTTGGATCCTATTGGCTAGTATTTTGGTGAGAATTTTTGCATCCATGTTCATCAGGGATATTGGTCTGTAATTCTCATTTTTGATGGGGTCTTTGTCTGGTTTTGGGATCAAGGTAATGCTGGCCTCATAAAATGAGTTTGGAAGTTTTCCTTCCATTTCTATTTTTTGGAACAGTTTCAGAAGAATAGGTATTAATTCTTCTTGAAATGTTTGGTAGAATTCCCCTGGGAAGCCATCTAGCCCTGGGCTCTTGTTTATTGGGAGATTTTTGATAACTGGTTCAATTTCCTTAGTGGTTATAGGTCTGTTCAGGTTTTCTGTTTCTTCCTGGTTCAGTTTTGGTAGTTGATACATCTCTAGGAATGCATCCATTTCTTCCAGGTTATCGAATTTGCTGGCATAGAGTTGCTCATAATATGTTCTTATAATTGTTTGTATTTCTTTGGTGTTGGTTGTGATCTCTCCTCTTTCATTCATGATTTTGTTGATTTGGGTCATTTCTCTTTTCTTTTTGGTAAGTCTGGCCAGGGGTTTATCAATCTTGTTAATTCTTTCAAAGAACCAGCTCCTGGTTTCGTTGATCTGTTCTACTGTTCTTTTAGTTTCTATTTCATTGATTTCTGCTCTGATCGTTATTATTTCTCTTCTCCTGTTGGGTTTAGGCTTTATTTGCTGTTCTTTCTTCAGCTCCTTTAGGTGTAGGGTTAGGTTGTGTACTTGAGACCTTTCCTGTTCCTTGAGAAAGGCTTGTATTGCTATATACTTTCCTCTTAGGAGTGCCTTTGCTGCATCCCAAAGATTTTGAATAGTTGTGTTTTCATTTTCATTGGTTTCCATGTATTTTTTTAATTCTTTAATTTCCTGGTTGACCCATTCATTCTTCAGTAGGATGCTCTTTAGCCTCCATGTATTTGAGTTCTTTCCAACTTTCCTCTTGTGATTGAGTTCTAGTTTCAAAGCATTGTGGTCTGAAAATAGGCAGGGAATGATCCCAATCTTTTGGTACCGGTTGAGACCTGATTTATGACCTAGGATGTGATCTATTCTGGAGAATGTTCCATGGGGACTAGAGAAGAATGTGTATTCCATTGCTTTGGGATGGAATGTTCTGAATAGGTCTGTGAAGTCCATTTGGTCCAGTGTGTCATTTAAAGTCTTTATTTCCTTGTTAATCTTTTGCTTAGACGATCTGTCCATTTCAGTGAGGGGGGTGTTAAAGTCCCCCACTATTATTGTATTGTTGTCAATGTGTTTCTTTGCTTTTGTTATTAATTGCCTTATATAAGTGGCTGCTCCCATGTTAGGGGCATAGATATTTACAATTGTCAGATCTTCTTGTTGGATAGACCCTTTAAGTAGGATATAATGTCCTTCTTCATCTCTTATTACAGTCTTTGGTTTAAAATCTAATTTGTCTGATATAAGGATTGCCACCCCAGCTTTCTTTTCATGTCCATTAGCATGGTAAATGGTTTTCC
Organism: Mirounga leonina; assembly: GCF_011800145.1. Lineage (NCBI taxonomy): Eukaryota > Metazoa > Chordata > Mammalia > Carnivora > Phocidae > Mirounga > Mirounga leonina. Next base: position 16,172,983 of record NW_023270305.1, on the reverse strand, counting down.
ACCCCCTCACTTTCAATCTGGGGGTGTCTTTGGTTCTAAAATGAGTCTCTTGCAGATAGCATATCGATGGGTCTTGTTTTTTAATCCAGTCTGAAAGCCTGTGTCTTTTGATTGGGGCATTTAGCCCATTTACATTCAGGGTAACTATTGAAAGATAGGAATTTAGTGCCATTGTATTGCCTGTAAGGTGACTGTTACCGTATATTGTCTGTGTTCCTTTCTGGTCTATGTTGCTTTTAGGGTCTCTCTTTGCTTAGAGGACCCCTTTCAAGATTTCTTGTAGGGCTGGTTTTGTGTTTGCAAATTCCTTTAGTTTTTGTTTGTCCTGGAAGCTTTTTATCTCTCCTTCAATTTTCAATGACAGCCTAGCTGGATATAGTATTCTTGGCTGCATATTTTTCTCATTTAGTGCTCTGAATATATCCTGCCAGTCCTTTCTGGCCTGCCAGGTCTCTGTGGATAGGTCTGTTGCCAGTCTAATGTTTCTACCATTGTAGGTTACATATCTCTTCTCCCGAGCTGCTTTCAGGATTTTCTCTTTGTCTATGAGACTCGTAAGTTTTACTATTAGGTGTCAGGGTGTTGACCTATTTTTATTGATTTTGAGAGGGGTTCTCTGTGCTTCCTGGATTTTGATGCCTGTTTCCTTCCCCAAATTAGGGAAGTTCTCTGCTATAATTTGCTCCATTATACCTTCTGCCCCTCTCTCTCTTTCTTCTTCTTCTGGGATCCCAATTATTCTAATGTTGTTTCATCTTACAGTATCGCTTATCTCTCGAATTCTGCCCTCGTGATCCAATAGTTGTTTATCTCTCTTTTTCTCAGCTTCTTTATTTTCCATCATTTGGTCTTCTATATCACTGATTCTCTTCTGCCTCATTTATCCTAGCAGTTAGCGCCCACATATTTGATTGCACCTCATTAATAGCCTTTTTGATTTCTACTTGGTTAGATTTTAGTTCTTTTACTTCTCCAGAAAGGGTTTCTCTAATAACTTCCATATTTTTTTCAAGCCCAGCTAGTATCTTTAAAGTGATGATTCTGAACTCTAGATCTGACATCGTACTAATGTCCGTATTGAGTAGGTCCCTGGCAGTCGGTACTACCTCTTGTTCTTTTTGTTGAGGTGATTTTTTCCGTCTTGTCATTTTGTGCAGAGGAGAATAGATTAATGAGAGAACAAAGTGCTAGCAGGGTAACAACATCCCCAGAAAATATACTCTAAACAAATCAGAAAAGACCTGAAGCAGTGGGAAAAGAAAGGGAAAGAGAGAAAAAAGAAAAAGCAAAAAAAAGAAAAAGAAAAAGATAAAGATAAAAACAAACAAAACAAAACAACAACAACAAAAAAAACCAGAATGTGATCAAATATGATCAAGCTGGTATATAGATCAGTGCCACACACTAGATTTTGGGTGTATTTTGGTCTGTTAGAAGAAAGTGCCTCCCAAAATTTTAAAGAAAGCAAAACTTATATATGTACAAAAATAAGGGTTGATATGATGAAGGGATGGAATATGACTGTAAAGATGAAAATTATAAAAAATTTTATAAAAGGAATTGATAAGAATTTGTTTGAAAAAAGAAAGAAGAGGATTTAAAAAAAGAAAAAAGAAAAAAAAGGGAGAGAATGTGATCAGGCAGGGGAGTAGAAAAAACCATATACTAGAGATTTAGGGTATATTTTGATCTGTTAGAAGAAACTATCTCAAAATTTTAAAGAGAGAACAACTTATATATATATGCCAAAAATACGGGTAACTACTATGAAGGGATAGAATACGACTCTAAAAATGAAAAATAAAAATGTTTTTTTTTTAAAAAAGGGATTGATAAGATGTTGGTTGAAAAAGGGAAAAAGAAAAATTCAAAAAAAAAGAAAAGAAAAAAGAAAAAAAGACAGTTAAAAAAAAAAAACTTAACTTTGAAAGACTAAAGAATCATGGTAAAAAAGCCATGAATTCTATGTGCAGTATTCCCCTAGCGCTGGCGTTCTGGCGTTCTCATTGATCGGTAAACTTGGTCTTGGCTGGCTGTTCTCGCTGATCTTCTGGGGGAGGGGCCTGTTGCCCTGGTTTCCAAATGTCTCTGCTGGAGGCAGAATTGCCCCGCCCTTGCCCCCTCCCAGCGAAGTCATCCGCTCGGGTTTGCTCTCCGGGGCTTTTGTTCCCTGCGAGCTTTCCGTACAGCTTTGGAGGCGGAGAGTGAAGATGGCGGCCTCCCAATCTCCGCTCCGGAGGAGCCGAGAACTCGGGCCCGCTCCTCAGTGAGCCCCCAGAGAAAAGCCGCCAGTCACTCCCGTCTCCCCGGTCTCCGGCCGCACTCCGTGCTCGCCCAGCCTGTGACCGCGCGTTTCTGTCTCTGGCACCCAACCCCGGGTGGAGTCTCCAAACCCAGCAGATCCCTGCGGTGCACTCCCGCGTGGCTCCTCCCGGGGAAGGAAGGTGAGTCTCCCCGGATCTGCCGCTTGTTGGGTCCCTGCTGGAGGAGCAGGGGCCCGACTGTGCCGCGGATCACGGTTTATGGCCACCGCGAGCTGAGAGCCCGCGCCTGGGCTCCGCCTCTGCAGCCCACTTCCCCGCTCCGATACCTGGGAGCTCTGCCGCACTCAGGCACCCTCGGTCTTTCTGTGACCCCGAGGGTCCTGAGACCACACTGTCCCGGAGGGTTCCACCCCCCCGCTTAGCCACCAGAGTGATGTCCCTCAGCGGAGCAGACTCTTAAAAGTTCCGATTTTGTGCTCCGCGGCTCTATCACTTGCCAGAAGCGGCCGACAGAGGCCCCTCCCCCGCCATCTATCCTCCCGAATATCGCCTCAGATTCACTTTTCCACACGTCCTACCTTCCAGAAAGTAGTCGCTTTTCTGATGAGAGAGTTGTTGCTATTCTTTTCTTCGATCTCCTGTTGAGTTTGTCGGTGTTCAGAATGGTTTGATCCCTATCCAGCTGAATTCCTGAGACCAGACGAAATCCAGGTCTCCTACTCCTCCACCATCTTGCTCTGCCCTCGAACCATATCTTCTTTATCCATTCATCTGTCGAAGGACATCTTGGCTCCTTCCACAGTCTGGCTATTGTGAACATTGCTGCTATGAACATTGGGGTGCATGTGCCCCTTCTTTTCACTACATCTGTATCTTTGGCGTAAATACTTCGTGGTGCAATTGCTGGGTTGTAGGGTTGCTCTATTTTTAACATCTTGAGGAACCTCCATACTGTTTTCCAGAGTGGCTGTACCAGCTTGCATTCCCACCAATAGTGTAAGAGGGTTCCCCTTTCTCCACATCCTCGTCAACATTTGTTATTTCCTGCCTTGTTAATATTTGCCATTCTAACTGGTGTAAGGTGGTATCCCATTGTGGTTTTGATTTGTATTTCGCTGATAGTTAGTGATGTTGAACATTTTTTCATGTGTCTGTTAGCCATTTGTATGTCTTCTTTGGAGAAGTGTCTGTTCATGTCTTCTGCCCATTTTTTGACTGGATTATTTGTTTTTTGGGTGTTGAGTTTGAGAAGTTCTTTATAGATCTTGGATACCAGTCCTTTTTCTTATCACTTGCAAATATCTTCTCCCATTCTGTGGGTTGCCTCTTAGTTTTATTGACTGTTTCCTTTGCAGTACAGAAGCTTTTTATCTTGATGAAGTCCCAGAAGTTCATTTTTGCTTTTGTTTCCCTTGCCTTTGGAGATGTGTCTTAAAAGAAGTTGCTATCGGCGATGTCGAAGAGGTTACTGCCTATGTTCTCCTCTAGGATTTTGATGGATTCCTGTCTCACATTGAGGTCTTTCATCCATTTTGAGTTTATCTTTGTGTATGGTATAAGAGAATGGTCCAGTTTCATTCTTCCACATGTGGCTGTCCAGTTTTCCCAGCACCATTTACTGAAGAGACTGTCTTTTTTCCATTGGGTATTTTTTCCTGATTTATTGAAGATTAGTTAACCATAGAGTTGAGGGTCCATTTCTGGAGTCTCTGTTCTGTTCCATTGATCTATGTGTCTGTTTTTGTGCCAGCACCATACTGTCTTGATGATCACAGCTTTGTAATAGAGCTTGAAGTCAGGTATCGTGATGCCCCCAGCTTTAGTTGTCTTTTTCAACATTCTCTTGGAGATTCAGGGTCTTTTCTGGTCCCATACAAAATTTAAGATTATTTGTTCCAGCTCTGTGAAAAATGTCAATGGTATTTTGATAGGGATTGCATTGAAAGTGTAGATCAAATTCATTTTTTTAATAATTGCAGAGCCCCAGGCTCCAGACACAGAGATTTGAACTCAGGAGGTCACATATTAGGCCAAGGATACATTTTTTTTTTAAGTTTCATAAGTGACTTTGATGTTTGACCACATTTGGAAGTCACCAGCATAAAATGTCAGATTCAGATTTCTTGTGGGCAAGACAGAGAAATGACTGACTAGGGAAGGATCACTGTCACATTGTCATCAAACATATATTAAGCCCCCATCAAGCACAGAGGATGGAAAGGGGTGTGTGACCCAGCCTCTTGCCAGTCACAGGGCCTGCATGCTGAGAGGCAAACAGCAACACGTGGTATTGTGCAGAGTCCAACAGCATGGCCAATGTTCAGATGGCGTGGTGACCTCCCTGTCAGGGGGGATGTCATGGAGAACATGGATTATTATAAGATGGACCTTGAGGAAAATTTAGATCTTCCAGAAATGGGACAGGGACAAGAGCATTCCAAAGAAGGCCATCAGGATGAATGGAGGCTTATAGGCAGGAATGTTTTATGTGGGTTCAAGAATAGCCAACTAGGTTGTGTCAGAGAATCCTGAGCAATCTCCTTGGCAGAAGGTGAGCATGAATATTGGGCCACATATTTTGGACTCCGCACTGTAGAGGATGGGAAACCAGAGCAAGGAGACTGTTGAAAGCTCTGTGAGGGACCAAATGTGAAATGCTCTGTGCCTGGAAATAGAGCTCAGAAGGGGGGAAGAGGGGCTGGAGGAGAAGAGTCTCTTCTGCTGCCACCTTCTAAATGGCACCATTGGCCCAGGACAGCCATGGATCAGCCCTCCAAGAGGAAGGGGATAGATGTGGCTGGTGGCTCAGCAATGCAATGTGCAGCCAGGCATAGATACATACAAATCAAACATTCATAACTCTGAAAGTATCTGGCCCTGTTTCTTTCTCAGAAAATATCCCAGATCACTGGAGCAAGGAGTAGATTAGCAATTCTGAGCTTTAAATACTATTTCTAACACTGATTTACTGTGACGTTTGGGACAAGTTGTTGTTTTTGATTGCTGAGTTTCCACAATCAAGAGTGCAAAGCAGTGAGACAGATCCTGCCTGTGAGCCTGGTTTTAAGAAGTAGTCACGCAAAATGGCAATAAGTGAACCCCTTTCGAATAACAGGATGTTCAGATCTTCTCAAGATTTCCTTGGTAATATCCACAGCTCAATTTACAAGTCAACGGATGCGCATGTTTTTCATAATTCTTAATGCCCCTCAAAATGTAGACCTAAGTTCTCCGCCCTTCTCTCCCCAAGCACAGAGTTTGGAACTTAGGGGGAAACTGAACTGCTGATATTTGAAACAAAGCAGAATCCAGTTCTATACGTGCTGTTCTCTAGGATCTCCTCAGTGTACACCACTTCTACCCTCACCTCTGTGAGGTGACGCATAGTCTTCATCTCATCTGAGTCCCATACCTGGGTTAACAGCTGCCTGATTTGCATCCTGCCCACACCTTCAGTATGCCCCCTAACACCCCGCCCCTATGTGATTCTTCTGTCCATAGCCCTACCATTGTCTGAGACCTTCAGTTCTTCAGAGTCTTTCTTGACTTCTCTCTCACTGCCCAGATTCAGTGTTTTTCCAGGTTGTACATTCTAGCTCTATGGGGGCAGAACTAAAAAGGTGTATAGAAATCTCCTAGTCACTGAATAATATGAATCACAAGTCCTCTGAATTCCTCAAGGTCAGGGTCGATATCTTGTGCATCTCTATACTCCCAGCTACAGACATGGTGCCTGACTCAGAGTAAGAGCTCAAATAATCTTTGCTCAAAGGCAGAGGGGGAGATATGGAACTTATAACACTCCTGAGGAAGCACAGATTTCTAATAAAAATATAAAACAGGAACAACAAACTAGAATCTCCCATGCTAAAGAAAAGCTTCCACTATAAAAAAAAAAAAAAATACCCATATTACATAGATGAATTTTTTTTTAAACTAAGATGGTGCTTAACAAATTTCAGTGACTTGCCCAGGGTCCTACCAAGTACGTAGCCCAGTCCTCACGCCACTCTGCCTTTTGAAACTCGGCCCTCACCAAGCAGAGAAAGCTGCTAATTCACCCTCATAAAGATATTTCTGTCAGGAGAGAAGGGAACCAGCAACCACCCTTTTCCTGGGTCTTCTCACCGTGGAGAATGCCTCCGCCTCTGGCGCCATCTCAGCTCTCAAAGCCATAAGCACACACAACAGCCAAGAGTAGAGGAAGAAGCTAGTGTTGGAAAGGTGTCCTGAGAAAGGTGCAGTGGACATCCCCGTCTCTTGAGCAGAATGGATGTCGGTGCTGTCTAGTTCTGGACAGCCTTCCAAAGACCCCCAGTTGTTCCAAGGGATCCCTGGGGCAAGTGCATGACTTCTCCTCCCTCGGGGCACTTGACACCTTTGAGCCTATTGAGCAGGTGTATTCGTGCACCCATACCTCCCCTGCTGGGCCAGGGCTCCTGGAAGCAAGATCTGCCCTTCACCATTCCCTGCAAACCTAAGGCCCAGGGAGAGCTCAATATACATGGTGCAGAATGAGAAAATGAAAGAGCAAAGTGGGAACTTGCCAGAGAAGGGCTTCTTCCCGCCCTGCAGTCTGGTGGAGCACCCTGGTGGCAGGCCTTGCCGATTGGTGGCATGCCATGGCAAATGTGGGAACCAGAACCATTAGTCACACACAGCCAGTGCCTGGAAGCCTGGGACTGAGACTGTGGAAGAGTGTGAGTGATTCTCTGTGCTTGCTCAGCTTGGCTGAAAACTCATTTTCTCCCCTATTCCACCCCAAAGGGCTCCCTCACAGAAGCCAATTCATTGTGAAAGATCTCTATGGCCCTTGGAAACCTGGGAATCACTCTGTAGTGACTCCCCCCTCACTGCTATGGGGGTCATGATGGCCAGAGGGGAAACCAAGTCAGAGCATGGTAAATTCCTTCTGAGAGTTGGGACTGAGCAGGAAGAGAGGGTGCTTCCAACTAGTGAGTCTGGCCTTTAATGTCCAGACCTACTTTACTGTCACAGAGCCAGACTTCTAGAGTCAGGCAGGGCACACATGTCCAGCCCTGGCCATAGTGATCTGAGCCAGGCTGGTCCCGGGAACCCAAAGCTGGCCATCAGCCACTCCTCTTCAACTGGTAACTGAAGTCAGTTATGCAGATAATAGGATGAATGTAGTGGGGCTTTTTCATCACATACATTATTCTAATAGAAATGCATACCGTGACCCGAGCTTTGTGACAGTCCATTTTAGAAGACTTCTGCGGAGCAAATCAAGTGCACAGTGAGAAATTGGAAAAAGCATTTTTCCTTAGCAGTATCTGCCAGCTCTATCCTAAGCAGCCAGAACCCAGACAAGCCTCAGCTGCGAGAAGGGATGCAGAACACTCCCCCCACCTTCTGAGCCCACTAAATGGCCCAGAGGAATCTGAGATGTGGTTAGTGCGCATCCGTTAAATAAATACCTTTTACCCAGGCTGGCCATTCTTTCTTGCTCTCTGTCTAAAGCATTGCTATTCCCTCAGTCCACATTCAGACACACACCTTTTTGTCAGCTACTTAAAATCATTAAGTGAACTTAATTAGGTTTGTCAATCCCTAAGGCTGCCAGGGTGGCAAATAAGGCATTATATTCACTGTCCATTAACAGTCTGTTGCCTGAACCAGACTGTGCATTTTCGGAGCTGTGCATGAGTAGCATCAGCATTTCCTGCACAGAGATCTGCTCAGTGAGTCTGGGAGACACTCAATTTCAAGGCTGTCCCCTCTAAACCTGGCCCACTGCCCCAGTGGCCACCTCCCCGAATCCCCCAGGCCAATTTTCAGCAGGCCTCTCTGAGCAAGAACAGAGTCAAAGGGTATGTTCTTTGTGTGAAGACAGGCTCCAACCAAGATCTCAAGCCAAGTCTGTTTTATCCACAAGTTTCAAACCCCACCAGCTGGAAAAAAGAGAAAAAGCAACAATAATCCATGCAATCAAAAGTGTCTTATTTGGAAAAACTGAAAGAGCTGAGCAGGTGTGAACTATTGAGGGGCAGGGAGTGAAATCAATTGCTAAAGGCTAGAAAGAGCTCAGCTGCCATGTTCTTAAATAGCACAGAAGAGTGAGGGAGCTGGAGGAACCCCGAAGAGTTCGCTCTTCCCTTCTCCTTGACCAGGCTGCCCACAGAGAGGGAGGGCTAGGTTCTTCTAGCCCTGGGGGCTCGGATTTCTTTCTCTTTATCTTTGGGATAAAGAACAGTGAAGTAACCAAATGTTTGTTAGAACCTGACCTCCGTAATCCTGGCAGTAATGTGGCATGGACCTTGCCTTTCCTTAGACCCAGAGAAGTCCACCTGGTACATGCTAGAACTTTCCAGTCTCAGAGCACTCCACCTGGTACATGCTACTAGACCTTTCCCTCAATCCTAGAGCAGTCTAACTGGTGCATGCTAGAACTTTCTCTCAGTCTCAGAGCACTCTATCTGGTACATGCTACTAGACCTTTCCCTCAATCCTAGAGCAGTCTAACTGGTACATGCTAGAACTTTCTCTCAGTCTCAGAGCACTCCACCTGGTACATTGCTAGAATGTTCCCTCAATCCTAGAGCAGTCCAACTGGTGGATGCTAGAACTTTCATTCTCAGAGCACTCCACCTGGTACATGCTAGAACTTTCCCTCAATCCTAGAGCAGTCTAACTGGTACAAGAGCTAGAGCTTTTAGTCTCAGTGCACTCCATCTGGTACATGCTAGAACGTTCCCTCAATCCTAGAGCAGTCTAACTGGTACAAGCTAGAACTTTTAGTCTCAGCGCACTCCATCTGGTACATGCTAGAACTTTCCCTCAATCCTAGAGCAGTCTAACTCGTACATGCTAGAACTTTCAGTCTCAGAGCACTCCATCTGGTTCATGCTAGAACTTTCCCTCATTCCTACAGCAGTCTAACTTGTGCATGCTGGAACTTCCTGTCAACCTCAGAGCACTCCACCTGGTACATGCTAGAACTTTCCCTCAATCCCAAAGCACTCCACCTGATATATGCTAGAACCCAAGACCTGAGGCCACGGCTCACCCTGGAGAGTGACCTGGTATCTGTACTTTTGCGGGGGGGGGGGGGGGGGGGGGGGCAAGAGGAAAGACAGGTTGCACCAGAAAAACTGAGAGCCTTGAGGAAGTCTCACCCATCTTCAGCAAGGAGGGGGAAGCAGAGCCAGGAGCAATCTCTTCTTCCCCTGGGGTTCAGCTGAAGACGCACAACCAGGTACCATCCAAAGCAGAGAATCCTGAATCTCCTGAATCTGGGTGGCCCCAATGGCCACCCAGCCTCTCGGCTAGTGCCCCCACAGAACAGAAACGCCCAGATGGGTCCTGCTGTCTCCTCCCTGCCCCAGCACCTACCATCCCCAGACCCCATTCCCAGAATGCCTTTGCTCCACCCCTGCCGTCCCCACACCCCAGCATGACCCACCTTAATCCCCCCACACCACCCGCCCCGTCCCCTCCCTGCAGCCTCTGGAGTCTGGAGCACTTGGGGCAGGGTCGGCAGGGTGGCCTTGTGGGTGGACGGAGGCCACATTGCATGTTTACATCTGATTCGACATCTGATTGAGTCTTCCCTGATTGTTAGGAGTGTTCCTGACTCCAACTATGTGCAATTCCCCGTGTCAATCAAACTCTTTTAAACAGCAGCTGCCACTGTTGTTGCCTTGCAGAGCACTTTAGAAACTCTTCTATTTAGAGACCATGCCAGCCCCAGCCTGCATCACGCCATCCATGCTAAGAGGCCCAGTGGCGGCTTGAGAACCTTGCAGCCCTAATCTCTCAGTAATGAAGAAGGAGGGCAGAGAGAAGGGAGGGAGAGCAGAGAGGGGTGGGGAGCCATGCAGTCTCCCAGGAAGGGCCCCGTTAGGGCAAAATGGGTTTTGTCCCTCTCCCCCATGCTCAGCGGGCACACACAGGTAATTCACTCGCTCCGGGCCCAGGCCGCCTGCAAGGTACGCCCGTGACACTCAGCACCTGGCCTGGCCCCTCAGCCTGTGGATAACAGATGAGGAGGTGGTAACCTAGAGTGGAGAAATGGGAAAGGTGCGCTGTGGGGCCTTACCCACTGCTCTTCCACCCAGGGATGTGATTCTTTCTAGTCTCCATCCCCAAGTGGCTCCGTGCACCTGTTCTCTTGCTGCCTGTGAGTAGCATCTCTCTCACCCTGGCAACTGCTATAAACAGAACAAGACGACAGTGTTAGGGCCTCTGTTTGCCCCCTGAGGATCCCAGGCCTGGCTGTGTCCCAGGTGACACGGGCTGGAGCTGGGAGCTCATCCGCCGACAGAGTCCCCCGGGAAATCTAAGGAAACCGTGACCTTGCCGTGGCTCATGGAGAAGCCTGATGCTGTGCATGATACACACATGCCGCTCACTATCTTTGCGTCTTTCCACACCCCTCACCCACGAGCCACGGGGGCCCGGCCATGCGCTGAGCCATCCCTCACTCCAGTTCCTCCGCCACAGATGTCCTCCCCTCACGGTTCCCTAGCCCCACATCCACACCTCTGAGTCCTCGCCTTCCTTCAAAACCAACTTAAAGGCTGCCTTCTCTGTGAAGAAACCTCAGTAGGTTTACTGTTAATACTTACAGTCTGCTCTGTGTTGGTTACAAACACTCCCAGGGATCAGCGTCAAATTATTTAATATTTAACAACGGGTCAGGCACCACACAGAGCAGCCCCAGTGGAGACTGACACTGGATAAGACACCAGATCCTTGAGATCCTTCCCCTACCCCGCTGTGCAGGGGGTTAACTTTTCAGTTGCTGAATAATGGGGAAAACTAGGGGTACCAGGAAAGGAGCCAGGGGACACTTGGGGGACAGTGGCTCTTTATCAGATGGTACAGAAATATTTTAATAATGACTTGGGCTCCACCAGGGAGTACCCACTGAATATCAAGCCTACCCATTTCTACCCACCCTCCACACCCAAAAAGTGAAAGAGGTCTCCTCGGAGCTTCAGGGAGTACTGGAACCTTCAAGCCCCAAACTCCAGGATGGATTAACCTATGGAACAATCCCTCAGCAAGGAAGTAGGGGGAGCCGTGGACTGTTCCCCTCTCACAACTGCTCTGTGATTAGGGGAGGCTCACACGAAGGACCGCTATGAGCCAGGCATCGGCACACATCGGCCAGATGCTGAGTCCTGCCAGGTGACTGACCCACGCCGTTTCTCACACACGCTCCTCTTAACACCTACAGGTTCTGGCTGCAGATTGTTGTGTGGTGGGGGCAAGGATCCAGAGCCACCGTGGCTTTTGACAATATCTCCATCAGCCTGGACTGCTACCTCACCAGTGAGTTCACCCTGTCCCTGGCACTTGTCCCCAACCCAGACAACCCCGGGCCTCACTCTCCCTCCTTAACCTGAACCCACCTGCCTCTCCCACCTTCCCCGGGGGCATACTCTGCTCTCTCCCTTAAATCAAGCCTCACTTAACTCAGTGCACGGGGTCTTCTCTATTCTAGTCAGTGGGGAGGACAAGATACCACAGGATATGGCACCCAAATCAAGAAATCTATTTGAGAGAAACCCAAACAAGGAGCCAAAAGCCTGGGAAAGTACAGGAGAGATCCCTGTCTTTGACCCCACAGGTAAGGGTTCAACTTACAAATTGGAGCAAAGTCATTTTCTGTTGTTGTTGCAAAAGGCAGAAGGAAGAAACGGGTTGTGATGGCAGTGGGGAGCTGTGTTTAAAGAATAAAATAGTCAGCCTTTAAAAGGACCATCACCTATTCCCTGGCTATGGGGCTCTAAGAGGAGGTTGTTTGGGTCTCTTGTTGCCTGGCTGAATGGAGCGTCCGGAAGTTGAGCAAAGGAGCAACTCTCCTCTGTGCCTGGGGAATACCCAGGCACCAACACGAGAGAACCAAGCTGATCGTTCCTCAAACTCAGTCCCTTGAAACCAGTCCCCATTTACTGAACAAAGGAAACCTTACATTAGACTTCTTGTAAGGGGGTTGGGCCCCAAACCAACGTTATTTGGTGCACAAAGCCAGGCTAGCCCATCACGGGTAAAGGCCCCAAAGCTTCAGGCTCAACACATTTCCCCAAACCTTGGTTCCCTTCCAAAGCTGTCTGCTTCAGCATCTTCCGGGCTGAAGGACTTCTCATGGGGACTCTTGCTGCTTCAGACACAGGCTTCTTCAGCCTCTGGCCCTAAACCATGGGGTGACTTCTCAGCTATTCTTTGTACAAGGAGGAAATCTCCTAGAATCAGTCTCCAGAGCCAGTATGATGGTCCTGGGCAGTTGTTAGGCCTGTGAGCCTCGCCCCAGAGAAGCTGGGGCCCGACACCAGCAGGTCAAGGGGTTCCCCCGGGTGGGCTGGGTGCCTGGGCGTGGGAGTGAAGTGAGTAACCTGGAGAAGCACGTGTACAGCACTGTCCACCCATACTCTTTTTCCAATAAAAGATCACTTTATTAAAATAACAATAGATAAATGATAAATTTCTACTTGCAATGTAAAATCCTTGTTTAGTGCAAAGTACAAAGAAAAAAACAAGTGGAGACTTACACCTTCACACTAAATTCATTGACTCTCAACTTATTATGTAAATATCAGCTTTGCTTTGTCTTCTACGAAAGAAACCCCTCCTTTGTCTGGCTGAAAAGCCACCCTGGGTGTAGCTCTCTCTGTCTCCGATTCCTACCTGATCTAACCCAGCGGCCAGACCAGGGGGAAAGAGTTCATTGCTTTTCCCCCTCACCTCTCCCCTCTCCTCCCTTCACCTTTAACTAAATCCTCAAAACACTTTTTCATTTGTCTACATGAAGGGGAACCTGCCACCTCTATTTCCCTACTCTGCCTCATCATTCATGAAAACGGCTAAGGTGAGGGCTGCAGCCTTCTGTCCATTGTTTGCCGCCCCTCCCCACCCCAGGGACGGACCTCCAGGACTCCCCGGGCCCTGGTCAGTGACTGCCTCCCTGCGATGCATTCAGGACATGTTCGGCAAACCTCGTGGCAGGCTCCGGCCCTGCCTCACCACCAACACTGATTACATAGCAGGAGCTCCGGAAAAACTTACCGACTGACGGACTGATGGGGTGATGGGGTGGGTTGGGGTGGGTGGCCCTTGAGGCTTGAGATCAGTTCTTGGATGTTGGCAGCCAGCACTTAGGAGCAGCCATCCACCCCTCCTGACTCCCCAGTTTATTGCCATATAACTCCCACTGTCCTTAAAAGGCTCATCAATGAGGGTCCACACAGTGGCCACTCAGACTAATGAAATCATGCGGCGGCTGGAAAGCGGCAATGCTCCCCCACCACCTCCAAATAAAATCGGAAGCGAGTGGCTGCCTGAGAGGCTGGAGCTTCCTCTGCTGCCCAACCCAGCCTCAGAGCAGGAGGCAGGTGGCTTTGGGACAGTGTTCTGTCTCCATGCCCCCTTCTGGAATGACCCTACCTCTAAGGGAAGAGGACACTGAGGCAGATACATCCCCAAGCAGCCTTAGTGGGTTCCTTGGAAAGGCTTTAGAAAACTGAATACAGAGACAATGATTTGCCAGGAACCCGCTCTTGCATAGGGGAGCTCGAGGGCAGGGAGAAACTGAGGCAGGCTCCCAGCCCCTGCCCCTGCTGACAGATGTCCCAGCCCCACCATGCTGCCCCCCACCCAGCACCCTCTGATTCATCAGGAGAAGGAGGAGCAGGGTCGCCTTTCCCCGACCCCCATAGGCAAAGCCCAATACGCCCCCTGAGGTGCCACTTGGCCAGGACCCAGCCTCAGGGTCAAGGAGAACAGGCCACCCTGGGTCTATGCCGTGGCCCTCCCTCACCTGGCTTTCATCTAGACCTACACACAGTTCCTACACACTTCCTCTGGGGCCAGTTACATGCTCAGAGATGCTGAACCAAGCAAGACCCAGGTCAGGCGGTCAAGAACTGCCAGTATACAAGAGGAGAGCACAGGTAGAGGGGGAGGGGCGGCCTGCGAGCCAGCAGGTCATGGCCAGCAAGGGGAAGCTGAGCCCAGCTCAGAGCTTCTGCCTTCGAGGGCCTCTAGAGAAGAAGGAAGGGCTGCAGTGGGAGGGAAAGGGGAGGGGAGGAGCGATTGAGGGGTCTGCCTGCCTGACACCAACCTATCCAGACCTCACTCTGGCTGGGGAGAGTTGGTGTCATTCCCAACACCAACTGGGTGGGATGAGAAGATGGTCTAGAGGGATGAGTCCCCCCGCTGGTAGGGAATGGAGCCAAGATGTGACCCTGAAGTCTACATTCTTTCAGCCAACTAAGCCACTCCAGGTAGCCAAGTCCAGAGATAAACACTGAACATGGGAAAGAGCAGGAGAGCATCCCTACAAAAGGCCTCATGTCCAGTAAACACGTCAGCTCCCGGCCTTCAACAAAGGATGGGGGACACCAAATAACAAGATTTCCTTCCCAAAGTTCAGCGCTGTCAGCTTCTGCTGGGCTGGAACAAGGTCGGCTGGTGGCATTTCAGCTCTCCTCCTGGCAGGAGTTAGACCAGCTCCTGGAAACACAAAGGGTACACAGGGGCTTTTGAAAACAGTCACTCACAACACATCCAGGTCTCCCTAAATACTCTGCACGTCCCCAAAGTCAGCCCCATGACGAGGCCCTTAGCTCCAGGTCTGGGGGTTCCCTCACCCCAAAGCCCACAGGGCAGAGCTGAGGCACTGGAGCATCGAGGCAGGGAAAAGCCTGTCCAGGTGCTTCATGAAGCATTCTCGGAAGCCTGAGTCACTTTAGCTAATCAGATGAAGAAACTGAGAGAGAAAATGGGGCAAGTATTAAGTCTGGGAAAATTACATTTGTCAGCTTTGCACATACAATTACGCTAACCAACTGCTTGGGATAATGCAATCACGGGGCTGCAGAGTTCTCTCTCTCTCTCTCTCTCTCTCTCTTTCGGCAGTAATGAAAGTACAAGCAGGCTCTGCCACCCCCCCCCAAAGCCCAGATAAGGACAGGCAGGACCCCCAAGGCCCATGACCCTGCCTCAGCTTCCTTACCCCTCTCTCCTGTGAGCTCACATGTTGTATAGGGAGAGCAGGAGGGAATCAGCTCAGAAAACCTACGTAAGAACCAGCCCAAACCTTGGGCCCAACCCACAAGTATCAGTAACTCATGGAGCCCTGGCATCAAACCACACTCTCGCCTCCGAGGTGCTTAGTGATGGTTGGCTTACTGTTTTCTGAGTAGACATCTCTTGCTGAAGGGCAGGGGGGCAATTAAAACTGTGTAGGATCACGAAAAGAGCACTAGACCGGGAGTCAGCAGCTCTGTGCGCAGTCTTGGCAGGCCTGCACTAGCAGGCTGTGGTCCTGGGGTGGCTCCTGCCTCTGCACAGCCTTCTCTGTCCTCATCTAACAGCTGGGGCATGTCAGCAAACCCCCACGTAGCAGAGCTCAGAGGAGAGGCGCCAAAGGCCACACAGGCAAAGGCAAGCAGACTGCTTCTTTTAATAGTCCAGGCTTAAAGTAGACAGTCTCCAGGTCCCTCCCCATCACCGACCCCGAGGTTTTAAGGGCTGAAGGGATAAGGGTGTAAGGGACCCAGAGCTTTCTTGGCCATCTCTCTAATTAACCCATGGCACTGCTAATGTGCCCAGAAGAAAGGGTGACAGACTGTCCATTTCCCCGCACGCTCCTATGATTCAAGAACAGATGCCAATTTCAATGAGAAAGTTTTATGTGTTTCATATAAATTGATTGAGTCTATTTCTGCTAAATGCATTATCCATTCACCACAGAACAACTCTTAGAGTTAATAGAATTTGTAGCTAGAGCCATTATGGTCCAAGCGTGCTCTTCTGGGGATGACAGCATTATTGCAAGGCAGGCTTGCCAGGGCCCGGCCCCCTCGCTCAGAACCTGTCTTCTCGTTTCCACCAGAGCCTTCTGCGCTCGGGCGCTGCAGGCCCAGCCAAGTTCATTTCGGCAGCGTACCCAAACAGTGAGGAGTCACTGAGTTCCTGAACAAAGAAATGTATTCTAATCCAATCCCAAACAAATCATAGCATCCTATCATCTGTTGGCACCGCAGACAGCTACCTACAAGCTGGAGGGAGCTGGGGTCCCTGCTTTCGCCGTAGCTCTTTACTGTGTGCCTGTCTGGGAGGCAGGAGGCCCCCAGGCACGGGGAGGACAGGAAACAAGTAAGGATAGAAGTGCAGGAGAGCCCCACTCATCCTGGCGGTGGGGGGGTGGGAGGACTCTGATTGGACTCTCGGCTCCATTGCATCATTGACAGCCTTCCCCAGAGGTGCCCAGTGACAGAAGCTGGGACTTCCTGAGTGCAGCAGGGACCCAGATCCACCCCAGGCTTTCTTCAAGTGTCTCTTCACACCACCTGCTTCGGATCACCTTGTGAGGGGAGGGAGGACCCAGAAGTGCTGCTCATTCAAAATGAAGCTTCCTGGTCCCCACGGACCTGTGGAATCTGAATGTCTAGGAAGAGGAGGTCACACTCTGCATTTTTAACAAACTCTCAAGGAAAGCCTGGTTTGAAATAAAGTTCCGCAACCCCAAAGGACAGCCTGACCTCTTGAAAACAGATGAGGAGGAGCCTAGGCCTGGGGAAGGTGAGGGGCTGGCTCAGAGTCCCACGGCATACTTTTAAGTTTTTATCTCTCAGACAGCAAAGCATTTTGTCATCTCCTCTTACACACCTAAAAACCACGAGTCACTGGGTGGTGCTGGATGTAAGCAACTGTCCTGGGCTCTTCTGTATGCGTTATCTCACTAGTTGGTACTCTAATGTAATCCCCCTTTTACAGATGAGGAAACAGGGTAAGTAACTTGCCTTAACTTATACAACTTGTATAAGAAGCTAAAAAAACATGGTCCTTTTAAAAAGTGTATAGAAAAACTAAGTTTTCTAAGCCAGGTAACATTTGGAAGGGCAAGTTGTCATAAATCTTAAAGGAATTCTACCGTTGACTAGTCTTCTAGAGGAATCTCTTCTCTGAAAAAAACAAAACAAAACAAAAAAACTCTGTCTAAAGTTTTTGCTTAGAGCACATCTGCATCTTCATTGATCCTCCAAACAGCACCCTCAGCACACGATATACCCACACACATGTAAGAAAGCTGATAATTGCAACTAATTGGCACCTCTGTGTGCACCCCAGTCCTCACTGGTGCACATGGAACATACTTTTGTCAGCAGCCATTCCACTGGGGGGAGCAGTTCCTTACGACTTGGGCAGGCATGGGCCATAGATAGAATCGTGGGGACTTGTTTGGGTGGCTGGCCATGTTCCTGTTCAGCTGGTCTGCTTCTTTACCGAATATTGTGGATTATCACCTATTTATAACAAGGGAACTCGTGAGGACGCATGAAGCACCAGCCTTAACAAGGCTTGTGGGCCCCCGGTCCCCACGACAGGTTCAGTGCCCACCCAGTTGCCATGTCACTCTTCATCTGAGAGCAGCTCCCTTCCCTGGGAGCTAACAGGGCCAGGCTCCGGGAAGACAGGCGGCATGAACTAATTTGTGAATGCATGATGCCCGTGACTGACGTGCAAGAGTCTCTTCCAGTGCAAGAGGTTTTGTGTGTTAGGAGACCCCGTCAGCATCCCCAAGAGGTGGCCTGCGTGGTTGCTGAGGGAGAGAAAGCCCTGCCACAGGGATCTGGTGACAGTGCAGGGCGGAGGGGAGGGCTGAGCAGGAGGCTTGCTCCCCGCCTCCCCCCGACAGAGCCCCCCTACCAGCAACAGCTTCCGGGGCCAATAGTCCACCATTGCAGGCTGCCGCCTTGGATCTGTACCCGGTTACTAAGCATGTTCAGCTTCTTTCCTTTGGTCCTTACTGCCCCCCAGGCTCCCCAAGGATAGACATCACTATCAGAAAGCAGGATGGCATCGCTGTTGGTTTTTTGTTTGTTTGTTAGTTATTGAAGTATAGTTGACATACAACTTCACATTCGTTTCAGGCGTACTACACAGTGATTCGGCAAATCTATACATTATGCTGTGTGCTCCCCACCAGTGTAGCTTCCGTCTGGCACCACACAGCACCATTGGAATACCATTGACTAGACTCCCTATGCTGTACCTCTCATTCCTGTGACTTAACACATTCCATGACCGGAAGCCTGAACCTCCCACGCCGCTTCACCCATTCTGAGTTGAGCATACTTTCCAAGAGCTCAGACCACCTGTGTTCAAGTCCCAGCTATGCCACTTACTTTAAGCTATTTCCTTCTCCTTTTTGCGCCTTTGTTTCCCCACATCAAAAAAAAAAAAAAAAATGGTGCTTTTCTCACTAGTGCTTCCATTTCATAAGCTCTATAAAAGGATTAGGTGAGTGCATGCCTGTCCCAGGCTGAAAGAGGAGCAGGACATGAAGTGAGCTGATTGAGTCATTGCTGTGTTCCTCATTTCAGAAGTGAGGAGACAGCATCAGAAAGGTTGTGTAGCTTGTCCCCCCAGTCAAAGTGCAGAGCCAGGATCCAGACTCAAGCTGGCTCACTCCAAAGTCTTCCCGCTCTAACACTATGCCCACTGGGAGCAATCCGAAATACCACCCAGCTGCTGAAAAGGGAAAAGCTCTTGCTGCATCCAGATCGACTGGTTTTCTCTTTCCAACTCAGGAAATTCAGCTCAGCATTCAACACAGAAAGCATCATTGCTTTCTAGTCAGTGTGTTCTTAGAATTCCCTGAATCCCAATCCTTTAAAAAAAAAAAAAAATTCATGCAGGGCTGAGTTCAATTCAACAAGCTTAACAAGCATGTGCTGTATGCCTGGTCTGTGCCAAGCCCTGTGCTGGGTGCCCCAGGGCCTACAGCTGGGAAGGAGACAAAGCGCCAATCTTGAAAAATGCACCACCCAGAGCTGGGTCCACATAAGCCTGAGATGAAACCACTGATACCTCAGCACAAGGGAGATCCTGGCTCCCTTTCCATTTTCTAATTCTGATCGCATCTGGAATTTGGACGAGTTTCCCCCCCCACCCCCACTCCATGGCTCTGACTTCACCCTGTCCTGGATGATGAGGAGGTCTTCATCCAAGATGGGTGCATTGCAAATTCTACTGAACTGATCATCATTTTTGAAAAGAAATCGAGTGTCCTTTGAGAAAGGAAAGAATCTATGCTGTTACTTCAGAACTTCCCAACCCTGGGTCCCAATGGAGAAACAGCACAGCATCATCCAGCTCTGACAGACTCGAAAACACCTCATGAACCCCCAGTCTAAGGCTACATGGTGGTTGGAATCATGGCCAAGCTACAGACAAAATGCCTTAACACCAGGCCATAGCTCCTGTTAGCAGAAGAGATGATTCACTGCCTTTCTCTCCTTTGGATGGCCTCAGAAAACATGTTGCTTTTACCCATTTGTTTCAGTGAAAGGCTGCATAAGTGGGAGACAACAAATGATCCAGGAACTCTGGTCTCAGCACAGCTTGATTAAGATCATTTAGCTCCAAGACCAGCAGAACACAAAAGGCCCCTCCATCAGTGCAAATGCATTAAGCACTTGTGGGGAAGACCACTTTTAATTATCACCCTACTCCCAGACTTGCTGGTTCAGCCTGCAGAACAAACCTGCACCCCCTTGGAGCCTATTCAGTTTTCTGCTTGTTGCAGCAAAGCTTCAGTGGTCTTGGACAGAGAGATGTTTTGTTTTGTTTTGTTTTGTTTTGTTTTAATTCATCTGGGCCCAGAGCTGAACAGAGGAACTAAGAGGAGAAAGACTGAAATACTAACTCTAGATCACATAAGGGGATCCTCCCCACTTGCTCCTCCACTGGCAAGAGGAAAAGGGACAAGAGGTGGAGTCACCCTGGCCATCACTGAGTTGAGGAGGAGAGAGAAGACACCCAGGAGAATGCAGCCTAGCCAGGGCCCTCCACACTGGGTGCTTACACAGAAGACATGGAAGCCAGTGAATGTGCTGGTGTGGAGTTTGGGGGTGGCTAGATAGTGATCTATTGCTTTATAACAAGTTACCATAAATGCAGTAGCTTAAAACAACACACATTTGTTATATTCGTTTCTGCAGGTCAGAAAACTAAGCACAGTTCAGCTGCGTTTTCTCCTTCATCATTTCTCATACAGTTGCAGTCAAGGTGTTAGCTAAGGCTGGGTCTCATCTGAAAGCTCAACCAGGGAAGGTGTCACTCCCAAGTTCACATGATTGTTGGCAGTTCTTGAGAAGCCTAGGAAGAGAGGAGGAGGAGAGAAAGGGAGAAAGACAAAGAGAGAGTCTGCAAGCAAGATGGAAGTTAGTTACAATCTTATGTAATGTAATCATGAAAAAGACATTCCATCCCCTTTACCATATTCTATTGCTTAAAAGCAAAGCAGAGGTCTCACCCATACTCAAAGGGAGGAAACTAAGCAGGGTGTGACTACCAGGATGCAGAGATCGCTGGGGACCACCTTAGAACCTACCTGCAGTGGGCTTTTGTGTGCCAGAGATCACCCGATTAACAGGAAGCTTTGAGAACTCATTGTGGAGGCTGATGGGCAGAATTCCTGTTAGTGATCTCAAGCCTATCAGACACCTAAATATTCACAAAACACCCCCTGAGTGCCAATCTACAGCAAGACGATAAATGGGTTGGTCAAGAATCCTGGAGACTAGGTTCTAGCTTTGCGATTTGAGGAGAATCAAACATTCTGGGCCCCAGTTTTTTCCTTTGTTGTGTAAAGCAGAGATAACAGTTACCTGCCACACTTCTTTCTCGAGCAGGCTATTGTACTGAGCAAATGAGCTCATTCCTAGCAGTCTTTGAAGGGTACAAAAGAATATACGAACATAAAATGTTGTTGTGATATTGTTATTAACATTATTATTAAAATATATAATGGAAAAGATTGGGCCAGTTCACTTATCCCCCGCATATGTTGCCCTATATAAATTTTCAGTGTATTTATAATCTTCCTCCTCCCCAAACTATGAGCTGTGCACCTTTGTTTATACGTAAGTGTGTGTTTTGAGTATATTTTTCCTTGAATTTTTTTGCAAAAGTTATAAGCAAATCCCAGCGAGGCACTCTTAGAGCTAAAAAAGGAGGAGGGATAGTATTCTGCATTTTGGGTCCTCTTGTACAATCAGTTCCCTCCCAACACAGTTCATCTTCAATTTGCAAATGAAACCCTCAAACTCCATTTGGGGGAAATACATGACTTATGTGGGGCCGTAGAGGATTGCCCCAAAAAGACCCACTCACTGATATAAATTGAAAGAGCGATTTTAGTCTTTTGAAGCTTGTCAAAATCTCAGTCATATGAGGACTCCAGAACTTTCTCCAGGAACAGCTTTTTAATCAAATCCCAGGAGATTGGATCTGAGAGGCCTGATTTGTTTTTTTACAGTGAATATTGACAGTATCTTCATAATAATGTGAGCACATTTTACACATTTAATTATTATTTTTTAAGTGACTGACAGATTGATCTTATTCCAGGATTAATGTTAACAAGTGAGGAAAATAAGGCATGGTTTGGGCTCGTCCAGCAACCTAACAGAATCAGGAAAACTCCCCAGGGCCTCAAAATAACTACCTGGAAACAAGGACTATTTATTTTACTCAACTGGCTTTATGACTTTGATCCTGCTAACTAGTCCGTACAGTCTATGAATTGATAGTTTCTGTCAATGGTCAGGTCAGTGGAGGGCCCACACTACTAAGGAGTAGGACTCAAGCATTTTCTTAAGGACTGCAGGGCTCCCTACGTGTCAGTAATGTGGGTGTGGTTGTATGTCTACGAGTGTGTGCTGGTGTGTACGTGAGTGACAGTGTGGAGATGTGTGCTGTCTCCTCGGGCCCTACCCCTTTCTGTTGTGCAGTCATGGCTAAGAGACAAAATACCTTTCAACAAACACCCGTTTATACTACCAGGACTGCCTGGCCCTTTCCATCCTATATTGCCCTAATGCTCTAATGTTAATATGGGAACACCAAGGGCCAAAGGTGCTCCCACCAAACCACACGCAGTACCCTCAGCATGCATGATCTCCTCCTCCTGACCCTCGAGGGGGTTTGAGGGCTGGTATTTGGCCTACTCTCTTCTTTCTATGTTGTTTTGTTCTTCACTCAACAAAGGTTTATTAACTTCCTCCTACATGACTGGCACTGTTTTAGGTCCTGGAGACAAAGCAGTGAACAGAATCGACTAAGCCTTACTTGGCTTGTAGAGCTTACACGCCAATGAGGGTGACAGACAAGTGTGCGGTGATATATTTCAGATAGTGATGTTTTGTGAAGAAAATAAAGCAAGTTAAGGGGACAGAAATGACAGTGGCAAAGCATATGTGGTGTGCGCGTATGTGCTACAATGATGGGGGTATTAACAGAGAAAACTCCAGGTTCCTTCAAGTGTGTATCAGAGCAGAACCAGATGATGCTATTCGTTACTAACATTAAAGTCCTACTTTTTACTCCTAGGCAGACTTGGCCTGGGAAAACCTCCAAGGCCCTCATGGCATAGCTACAACTCTCATAAATGTAAGGGCCTTGACTATGAAGTGTGGAGAGACATAGCCAAGAGTGGGTGCAAAAAGGGGACCACATGCCTGGGCTGAGCAGGCCAGGCGGGGAGAGCGACCCAAATGTCTGGCTCCCCACCAGCGCAAAGGCAAGCTGAAGGCCATGTATGGTGTCTAAAGAAGCTTTGGAACCCTACTCCCTCTCTCCATCACTGTTTGAGGGATAGCAGCAGGAGTCTCTGGTCATTGCTGGAGATCTTGATTCTAGAAGGGTCCATTCAGATTGAAGTAGGACCCAGACAATGGCTGGGAGCCCAAGGAAGGGTCCAGTGCCATAACAAAAAGTACTTTATAGATGATTGCTGACATTAGTTCAGTGGCCCTATACATGACTAGTGTCATTAATTCAGTGCTTGATGATGGGGAGACACATATCTCCGTGATCTTCTTGGCCTTCTCCCCATGTTTGTTTCTTATGATGCTACATTTCCGGCCACCATGGTGGCATCATAAGCAGGAATAAGAAAGAAGTGTCTCTCCTCCCCTTTTCTCTAGGCCTCTCACTCAGACACATTGCCTTCTCTTTTTGGTCCATCATTTGGTCCTATTTCTTCCCCCACTCCTTTCCCTTCTGCCCTTGACATTTGGATTTCCCACCCTCTCAGGTGTCCTTGTTCTCCAATTCATCCTAGAAGGTCCAAGACCCAGACGCAGAAGTCAGGACATTTGTTCTTTCTAGTTCCAAATCACTTGGCCAGTTGGGCTGCCGGCCCTTCATCTGTCCGTCTGTCAGAAGTGTCCCAGTCGCAAGGGCCTTGTAAGGATTTCACCCTTCATTGCTTAGAACCAGACCATAAGCAAGAACTACTAAGAATAAAGCAATGAAGGGTTCTGGCCTCCTGTACTGTTGCCCCTCTCTCCAGACGCAGTGAATCCTGTTATGTAACCCCCATGGCCAAGCACCGGACTTAGGTCTTCTCCCCCACGCCCCCCAACCAGTCCATGGAGAAGAGCAGATATGGGCAGAAATCAATGACTCTTTAGGCCTGCATGTGGCAAGGCTGGTTTTCAAACCACCACCACTTCCCGCTGGAAGCTCAAAACCAAATCCATTATGTGTAACCCCCAGATGGGTGAGTCTGCAACACCCCTCTCCCCATCAAATACTTTATTAACACAACTCTGGCCTTGGAGCCAACTGGGGAATAACAAAATTAGCCCCGAGGGCTCCCTTAACTTAATTTTTACAGTCTGCTTTCAGGAGAGTGTTGTTCCTGTGACCTTTCTCTTCTCTCATGTGTTACTGACATTCCCTCAGGGAGCAGGGGGTGGCTGAGAACACAACACAGCAACCATCACAGGAGCCATTAAAAACACCCTCAGATTGCCGGGTGTCGGAGCTGTTTAGGGTAATTCCGTCCTGAAAGCAGCTTTTATCTCAACAGCCCTGACTTGTTGCCCTGCTGGTGGGGAGCTGGCTAGCTCAGAGGTTCCCTTCCATGAAGAGATATCTGCCTCCCAGCAGAGAGGGACATGGGCCTCTGGTCTTTGTTCTCTGGGAGACCTCAGCATTTTTAGGCATCCTACCTGTCTAGTGGAACTGTGAGGGGCCAACGAGACGATGATGTAACAGTAAAACACAGATCATGTGCAGGAGCCTATCTAGCACAGAAGACAGGGCTGGTGTTTGAATTATTATTACCACCTCCTAACTTCTCATCATCAAAAAAGAACAAGAGAGAAATGACCAGAAAGCTTTGCACAAATGAACACTGTGTGTGTGTGTGTGTATATGTGGTGTGTGAGTGTGTGGAGTGTGTGAGTGGGTCATATGTGTGGTGTGAGAGTTTGTGTGATGTGTGTGTGTGAGTGTGAGTGTGAGTATATGAGAGTTTTGTGGTGGGTGTGAGTATATGGAGTATATGTGTGGTGTGAGTGTTGTGTGTGTGAGTGTGTGAGAGTATGTGTGTGAGAGTATGCATGGTGGGGATGAGAGTGAGTGTGAGAGTGTGCATGTGTGTGCATATGTCATGCAAAGAAACTCAGTCTAAGAAGCAAACTAGAACATGGAAAATTCACCGAGAACTGTGTTGTAGGAAGAGTAAATGTGACCTGCCTCTCCTCACTTAGCCCCAGATTTAACTTTTCTACATGGTCGCCTATCTGGTAAGATAAAAGTGATTCTTCCCCCTTCCCTCTCTACTGACCTAACATGGTTTTCAGGAGCTAAGCTTGCTGGAGGATGGAGGTGTTACATAAATGTGCTATAATGAAATACGTTAAAATTGGAGGCCCTGTTCACTCAAAATCATAATAACGTCTTTCTACCTAAGGTTAGACTTCCAGGAACTTCCACCATCTACTAAATAGGAGTACCAAGATATCAATACATCCCCAAATTGTGAGATAAAGGCCTCTTGCAGCTAGCTGGCCCTCAGCCTGAGGCAGAGATATGGGGTCAGTCTCACGCCCTCACCCAACACTGAGTATAAAATAAGATTATACAGGGGCGCCTGGGTGGCTCAGTCATTAGGCGTCTGCCTTCGGCTCGGGTCATGATCACAGGGTCCTGGGGTCAAGCCCCGCATCGGGCTCCCTGCTCGGCGGGAAGCCTGCTTCTCCCTCTCCCACTCCCCCTGCTTGTGTTCCCTCTCTTGCTGTGTCTCTGTCAAATAAATAAATAAAATCTTAAAAAAAAAAAAAAGATTATACATAGAAGGACATGCTGAAGCACTAGGAAAACATACGTGACAGTGAGAGAGAAGAAAGTGGATTAGTATAAAGTATTTATAGTTGAGGGCCATTTCATGAAGGGACAAATAGCCCTAAACAACTGGCTAAGTCTGGGTGGCACTATCAAGAAAAAGTTAAATTATACTTAGTGGGCTGTATCCCATAGAAGGCAGACATGATGTAACAGCAAGTTCTAGGCCATGGTCATTGGAGATGTCCGTGATATATAGTCTGAAAAACCCTGAAGCCCCAGTAGTAGAAATGCGGGTGAGAGACCTGACCAGACAGGTGATATACAAGGGCTAATCATAGCAAGTGACCTTAAGTGATTCCTACATTACAACTTTTCTCAAAGATTCTGGGAAGATGGCAGTGATGGTGGTACCACCATAGTTGTCCGTCTCTCTGAATCTAAAAGCAAACAACCATATATCAATACTGAAAACCCATGGACATTTACAACAAAAATTTTTTTATTAAAAAATACCCCAAATACAAATGGATGCAGACAAAGTGCAGCCACCATAAGATCTGCCTAATATCAGCATCTGAGCAAGAGAAAGATGAAGGCAACAGGCTGTCTTATAAACCTGAGAGCAGGAGACAATCGCTGACAGATACTTGCTGAAAATGACTGACAACCAATTTGAGAACCATTGCTGAATCTAGGAGAGGCTTTGTCCAGTCAAGGTATATGTGAGTCCAAGGGGCCATGGTAATATTTGAAAGAGCTAGAGGGACCTGGCCACCAAACCTCCTTTCTAGATTTTACTCAATTCCAACATTGAGTAGGATAGGAATAACAGAGACATAGATAGATAGATAGATAGATAGATAGATATCCAGATAAATATGAAGGAAAGAAAGAGAGCCAGAAATGTTTGAAAGAAAACCACCATATTTTCCAACACTGTATGAAGAAAAGGAGCTCTGTGAAGTTAGAAAAGCTCCTGAACTCTAAAAGTCCTAGAAAATTAATTTCATGTAAAAATGCATAGGTATGACTGTATGGTGACTAATATAACATAATAAAAATAATTAATTTTTAAAAATAAAAAAATAAAAATGCATAGGTATCAAGACCAAATCCTATCCACATTACAATAAGAACTTTAAAAGAGAGTAGAAGACAAAACAACAGCCCCACACACAAGTGAAAGCATACCAGAAAGACACATCTACAAAAGAGATCAAAATTGTAACCTATTTCCAAATGAGCTGACACTAAAACAGTGAAAAAATAACAAAAGCCAGTGTTACAAAAGATCAAAAACGAAATGGTAAAACTCAGAAAAGAATTTGAGATAAAAGGAAAAAATAATTTCAAAAATAAAAACTAAATTAGAAGGCATACAAGAGCAAATACACACAACAGTTAATGCCTTACAAGAAATAGAAAGTGAAAAGAGAAAAAATTTTTTAAATAAAAAAGATGGCATCCATCAAGATAGGCAGAGAAGATCTAACATGCAGATAACAAGAGTGCCTGAAGAAGAAAAATCGGAGAAAGGGAACAAAACAAGTGCTTAAAGCTGTAAGTCAAGGAAATTTTTCTTATTGAATCTAATTATTAAAAGAGCACACTGTGTTGCTGAGAATACTAACCCAGGTGAGCAATACCAAAGGGTATTCTAGTAAAATTGCTGGAAATTAAAGAAAAAGAAGAAAAAGACTTTGGGCACCTAACCAAAGACAGCAAGTGATCTATTAGAGAATAAAATTTAGATTATCTTCAGAGTTTTTGATAGTACTACTTTATACCAGAAAAAAAAAATGGAGTAATATATTTAATACACGCAAGGGAAAAAAATATTATCAATATCCAAGAACTCAAAGAATATTATTCCCATGAGCCCTTCCTAAGGAATCTACTTGAAAATAAGCTCAGACAACCAAAATGACTAGAGATATTTCGGCATGACTGATAGAAGCATTAAACATATAGCACTTACAGAAATGAGACTAACTAAAGGTTAAAGAGGAAAAGTATTGTATGTAATGGTGACATGCCCAAACACTGTAGCTACAGTACAACTTTGGGAAATTATAGGAGAAAGGAGAGCACATACACCAAAAAAATTTTTAACTCATCTCAGTTTTTATTATTTTATTTTATTTTATTTTATTTTATTTTATTTTATTTTATTTTATTTT